>NW_021703777.1:119090498-119253936 GCF_005190385.1 Monodon monoceros
TCTCTGTCTCTCTGTCTCTCTGTCTCTCTGTCTCTCTGTCTCTCTGTTTTTATCTACAAAATTCTTGTTTCCCACTGCAAGAGGTTTGGGTTTAAGTATTTGTGCCGTAGTAAAATATCTTACAACTTAAGCTAAAGCAGTGTGATCTGAATACACAGGAAACACAACAAAAGTTCTTCAGACTCTCTATACTAGAAGCCAGTTATCAGTGAGATAACAGGGGGAAGGAAAGAAAAAGGTGCTTAGATAAGCCCCTAACATTGAGTATCAGGCCTTGATTGATTGCTAATAAGTTTTGCAGCTTATAGCAAAATAGTTTTTTGTTCCTTTTTTTTTTTTTTTTTTATGATGTTGTAAGTTATTTGGCTGCTCTGCATTGATTGGCTTAGTTTGGTTTAACAGGTTTGTCAGTGTCTCACAAGGTGGATTCAAGAAGGTAAAACGTAAACCAGAAAATAAGGATATGCTTGCCTTGTCTTATGGAATGAGAGTAACAGGACCGGGCCATGCCAAAAGCATGCCTCTTTTTCTAGATTCATTGTAAGTTGTGAAGTGGTGTGATGCGATGTGAATGTCTGGACAAGCATCCCTTTTGTTGTTCTCAAGGGGTTATGTCCTGGATTTGTTCCTTTGCAAACTCTTTGCAGTTTACATAGCTGTAGAGACTTAACGCCTTGGCAGGAGCACAGGTTTTTTTTTTTTTTTAAGTTTATTTATTTATATATATATATTTTTTTATCTTTTTATTTTTGGCTGCATTGGGTCTTCGTTGCTTTGCTTGGGCTTTCTCTAGTTGTGGCGAGCGGGGGCTACTCTTCATTGCAGTGTGCGGGATTCTCATTGCAGCGGCTTCTCTGTTGTCGTGGCTTGTGGGCTTAGTTGCTCTGCGGCACGTGGGATCTTCCCGGACCAGGGATCGAACCCGTGTCCCCTGCATTGTCAGGCAGATTCTTAACCACTGTGCTACCAGGGAAGTCCCGGGGGCACAGATTTTATCTGTGGGTTTTCCCTCTTAGGACGGCAGGCAGTTTGTTTATGTAGGAACTGCATGCTTTTTGCCTATGGGTTAATTTCGATGTTTTATCACTTATTTCTCCTTTCAATCACATGCCAAAACGATATTTCAGATGCCCACTAGGCTTTCAGAAGGAGCAAACAAGAAAGAGAGCTCTTTTGGATTTCTCCTGTCCTCCTTAACCTTCCATTCAACACGCAGTTCCTCTTTTCAAAATGTGCAATCACTGATTTGACTCTTTAGGTATTTGAGCACTTGCTACTGAAAATACTAGGCTGTGTACATTATGTTCACAGGTGAAACAGGTGAAGAGAGCACGCACGTTCTTCAGGATCCGTCTAGGTCTTTCCCTTAGATACATTGTTGTTGCCACGACCATCAGTAGTTTGATCGACAGCAGAATCAAAGTTCCCTTAAAGAGAAATTGTAGAAATCGATAACTGTCAGTAGGGATTGCTGTACTGACTGTACGAGATTTCTCTATTTCAGTAGCTACTTTGACAGTGACGTTAATGATCATAGAGTCAAGATTTTCTTAATCTGGTTGATACTTCTTCAGAAAATCTAGTTGAGAAATTCAATAACCAACATATCCTGGGCCAAATAAACTCGCTTTGCAAATATTCTAACATATTTCTTCTGAATTCTTATTATATACACAAGTTTAAAACTTGATGATATTCTCTACACAGTTAATTTTCATGAAATGTGTTTCAATAACTAGATTAGAAACTTTCAGTGACTCAGTGATCTTTGATTCCACCATAAGGTTTAGTACTTCTTGACCCAGTGTTCTGAAGTAGCAGGATTTCAGGCAGAGGTTGGCTTCTAATTTTCTAAAACACTTCTGTGAACCTGAAGAACAAATCCTTGAACACCTATAATAATTCTTTGGCGCAAAGCCAATCCATTTTTCCCTATAAAATGCACCCTGAAAGTCTTATTTTACTCATAGTCACTGATTATCTGGATGGTTAATACTCAGCAATTAGAAGCAGGATGAAGGATGATAGGAAGGAAGGGATTTTTTGAAGCAGAAAAATGAGAATAGAAAGAAGTAACAACTGTTGATCGAAAGATGCCATCTGGGCCTTGAGTGAAGGATTTAAGCAGTTCTAAGCACCAAAACTGTTCCTGAGAGTATTGGTGTATTACAACACAGTATGATGTTTTATTTGCACAACAAGTGATCTTCAATTTACAAAAAAATGTGTCTTTATATTTCATCATAAAAAGAATATAATATATATATAATATATTTTAGATAAAATAAAAATCTTAATACTTGGGAGAGTCGATTTCAGTTATTCAGAAAATTATCCTATATATAGTAATGTACCTTGGGATAGTGTTAATAAATGAGCAACTGAATTAATCGATTAGTTCAAAATAACACAAAATGCATATTTTTTAGATAAAATGACCATTTCTCTGCTCAGAGATCTAAGGTGGCTTCTGTTTATGTTGTGTATAAAATCTGGCTTACCATTTCTTGAGTTTGCTGTTATAGTCACCCAATCAGATGGCTACTTTGCTCACACCTACTCTCCCAGTGGCAATCTCCATCCTCCCTCTTTAATTTGTGTTTTAATGGGGACTTTTCACTTCCCTACCCCCAGTGATTGGTCCAGGGAATGAGCATGTGACCAAGGATAGTCCAATCAGCATCTTTCAAGCAGGACCAAAGGAAAACCTCTTTTTTTGTCCAGTTGTGAAGGTGTAAGAATGTATGCCTGGAATCCCATTAGTCATAGTCTCCAGCAGAGAAATTACCATGCAGAAATGACAGGCCAAATTAGAAGAACCTGACTGCACTGGAGTTTTTAGTTTCCATTGTTCCTAGGACCAACTTCCAGCCTTCTCCCTCTAGCAGTTTGCTTCAATAAGCCAATAAATTCCCTAAGCTACATCATTTGTGGTTCCATTTCTTGCAACCAAGAATACTAGTTAGCTCATATTCCAAGAGGTAGGCACTTTACATTATTTCTTGTATTTATAAACCTAGATTGTGGATGTCATATCCCTGTTCTACAGTTGAGGAAATTGGGTCTCAAAGAGTAAGTACCCTTGGCCATGCTCAGATGGCTATTCAATGAAGATCATCTTTTTAAAAAAAAATTCTATCTTAACGCACTTTTTTACTGTGGTAAAATATACATAACGTAAAACTTATCAATTTAACCATTTTAAGTGTACAGTTCAGTGGCATTAGGTACATTTGCATTTCTGTGCGATCATTACCACTATCCATTTCCAGAAGTTTTTCGTCATTCCAAATGGAAACGTTATACTCTGCTATGAACACGGATGTACAAAATCCTGTTTGAATCCCTTCATTTCAATTATTTTGGGTGTATACCCAGAAGCTGAATAGCTAGATCATGTGGTAATTCTATGTTTAATTTTTTGAGGAACTACCACACTTTTCTCTACAGTGGCTGCACCATTTTACCTCCCTACCAATAGTGCATAAAGGTTCCAATTTCTCCACATCCCCACCGACACTTTTAATTAAAAAAAAAAAAAAAAATCCATCTTGATGGGTGTGTTCCGGGTTTTTTTTGTTTGTTTGTTTGTTTTTGCGGTACGCGGGCCTCTCACTGTTGTGGCCTCTCCCGTTGCGGAGCACAGGCTCCGGACGCGCAGGCTCAGCGGCCATGGCTCACGGGCCCAGCCGCTCTGCGGCATGTGGGATCTTCCCGGACCGGGTCACGAACCCGCGTCGCCTGTATTGGCAGGCGGACTCTCAACCACTGCGCCACCAGGGAAGCCCTGTGTTCTGGTTTTGATTTGTCTTTGAAGCCCATGAGTTTTCAACAAGACACTTCCGGGTGCCCACCTCTCCCACAGGCCCTCCCTCTCTTAGCTGTCATCATCCACCATATCTCTGTAGTTCAGAGCATCACCTCCAGTTGACCATTCTCAGATTTTGTCATTCCCCCTTTAAACATCCTTGGCTAGAAAAGACCAATGTCTTCTTCACTCTGCCAAAGCATGTGTTTACCCTGCTTTAAAATTCTGTTTGAAATTCATCTCAAAGGTCTTCCTCAAAGAAATCTGGCCTAATCCAGTGTATATTTTATTCCAGTGTCCCTTAAGCATTAAGGAACAATTAGTATTAGGCTTATTTATTTATTCTTTGGCATGTTTTCCAAGTGGGTTTATCGCACCCACTTTTAGATTATAAGCTTCTTGAAGAATAGATCCCAGGTAACTTTCTGTGGCAATCCCATTATACCTCCTGTTCAGAGGTCAATGTGCAGTGGACAGTTAATAAAAGTTGCTGATAACTACCACCACCACCATCATCATCGTCGTCATTGTTACTTATTTACGTACAATACGGCATTTAAATTATCCTATGGTATTCTTCTCGAGAGGAAATCTTCATAAATATATCTTTGTGTTAAAATTTTTTATAATGTCATTTCAATATTTCTTTGCAATATTTTTCTCATGCTTATGTGCATGTCGAAAAGCAAGTTCCAATTTTCTTATCTACGTTTCTGTTTCCTACTTACATGAAATTTCCTCTGTAGACCAGTTTCTCAATGTGTTTGTTCTCTTGGGACCAAGGGTTAGCTGTCTTAGGAGAAATAGACATTTAAATGCTCAATTTTCTTCCTAACACGACTGCTGGAGTGGTTGGCAGACATTTATTCCAAACCCCAATTCTTGGACACAGCCATTTTTAAAAGATGTTCACGTTTAGAAATATGAATGTCATCCTGAGGCCCACCCTGAAATGTTTCAGATCAGCTGGTCTGTTAGACATGCTGCACCCCTCCAAAAAAAAAAAAAAAAAAGCCTAAAAATGATTAGGTTTCCTGTCCTGTGGATTTTGAATTACTGTAATTAGGATCTCATGTTTGCAGCCACACAGCTAGCCCTGGTCTCTCAGCCTGGGCGCTTTCTATTTCAGTTGGTAATTACTCAGTGGTTAAAAGAAAAAAAAAAAAATCACAGATGAGGGAATTGAGGACATAGTTGACTTGGTACTGACTCTTTTGGGTGGTGGGAAAATAGGGTACGCTGTAATTCTAGCTTTCCTCAGACCAAGGCATCTAGGCTGAATGTAATAGGGCTCTCGACTTTCTTTGCACCCTTTCCAAGGTGCTTCAACAAGAAAAAGGGAGAAGGCTATAGATGGGAGAGGCTGGGAAGAGGGGAGGGAGTAGTAAAGTAGAAGGAGGAAGAATTTAGTTGTCCTGGGAGGGCAGAGGAAGACATTAGTACAACTGTTCCATTAAAAAAGGATTTGATATACTTTTACGAACGATGTGTCTCTGGGTGTGTGTTTTAACTTCAGGTTAACTTCAAATAATAATTAAACACCAGTTGCTGGATCATCTGCTTAGTAGTTATCAAGAGGGTTTATTTACTGATATGAGGTGAAAAGCAATGCATTCTCTAGTTAGCATTTGTGGAGAGGTATCCTTCTGTTTGGAAAAAGATTTCTTCCCTCCCTCCCCGCCTTTCTCTCTCTCTCTGATTTTTCTATGCCTAAGAAAGCTGGTTTTATGCTATTAAAAAGTTAGAATCGCACAGCCCAGAGTCACTGGCCCCTTTAAAGGGGACTTTCTCTCTTGTCTTTAAGAACAGACCTCGAAAGGAGCCAGATGGTTCCCGTCTGCTGCCTTGAGTCAATGCACTTCCTCTCACAGACAGGAGCCCTTTTGCCCTCCTTCCTCCCCAGCCCCTCCCCACTTTCTACCCCGCACCCCTGGGCCTCACTGTTTTGTTGCTAGAAATAATCTTTTATTGCCCAGTTGTTCGGAAGTGACCTTTTGCCCTTGATTAGATAGCACCAGGCTCTATCACCGGATTGCTTTTGAGTTGGCAGTTGCTTTTTTGTGTCGGCTGATCCGGTGTCAGGGAGAACAATGCAAGGCTTTGCAAAATTTTAGTATAGCTCAGGCGGGTGGAATAGGTCGGGGTGGGGAGTTTGGGGGTTATATAAAGCAGCCTGGTGGGTCCTGGTGGAAAAAAGATCTTTTCTCTAGTAAACTGAAAAATAAATGCTATATTTTAAAATTCATTTGTATATATTTAACTCACTCCTGTTTAATAACCATGCATTTCAGAGCAATAGATTACTTCAAGATTTCATTATACAGTATTAAGTATATTAATATACTATTACACTGACTGGAAGGTATAGTCTTACATTAAAATATTCATCAAACATGCTACTGAATTGCTCAGAGAGCAATTTTCCAGAAGGTCCCAATTATTCTAAGTAACAAGTGTCATAAACCATGAAATAGAGAATGTGCTTAATCACCGAAAGCTAACTCATTTTTTTATTTTAAAAATTAGGGAAAATGTCCATGACTTTTCTTGCTTCCTGAATTAAATACAGGAATTTGTGATTTTGTATCGTTCATAATAGTTCTCAAATTCTTTTGATTTCAGATTCCCAGGAACAGTCTGCTAGAACTCTTAGAGTGGGTGAGTTTAAAATTTATGTTTTAAAACGTTCAGTTTTACTCTAGAGGTGAATATTCTCCTGGATAGGTATGGGAAATTTTTGCAATTCTTTTTGAAGTTTATTAACATATTACTGAAAATTTGAAGCGTCCTAACCCTCAAACTGAGGGAGGAAAATGTCTTGTTTTCCTCATTCCTACCTTCCTACAGCTCATGCAAACCTAAATTTTTATTGCAGGTGATTCTTAATGCTAATGGCCATACTGTTCTTAACTCTTGGCCTGCCAGTTGTGGTGGCTTAAAATGAATGCCACCTCTCTGGTTTATTTCAGGTGGTCTAGTCCATTTCTTATTTCAGAGATTTGTAGTGGTAGGTGGTGATACCTGAGAAGTTACTGCAGCTGTTTTCCAGTGTCAACGGAGGGACTATCTTTTTATACAGTGTGGAAATATGTATATCAGCCTTCACCACAAAGGAAGTTAAAGATGTAAAGTGCAGAGTGAGTAAGTATTACCAGTTCCATTTTATAAATGAAGCAGCAGTAACTCTCAGTCATGCAAATATTCTAGGAGGACCCAGACCAACTCCAGGGTTCCTAATCGCCTTGTTTCCATGCTGTAAGAATGGTTGTTTTCATAAATGTTGTCTGTATGGGTGTCACAAGGAAAAATGATTAGTGTGTTCTGCCTTTTTCAGTTTTTGTTATTTGTTATTTGCTTTATTGATTAAATATCTTTCTCTCAAGAAATCAACATGAAACATGTTGATGAATAATTTTGAGAATATGGTGATACATGTGTATATGAGTGTATGTACATATGTGTGTGTGTGTATCTCCATGTTTTTAAAAGAGCAATGGATATTGTTGATCCATTTTATTAGCAGACTAGATAAACAGTTTGCCAGATAACTTGCCATTTGGTGGGTTTCCCTGGCTGAGCCTAGGAAATGAGTGGGGAATGACCAAGGCAAGATGGATGTTGAGACATCATTTAGGGAAAAGAAAACATGCCATTCACGTGTTTGTAGATTTCTTTTGGTTTCAATTGTCTGTCATTAGCAGGGACAGACCTCTGAATATCTCTAGACGGGTGATGGTAAGTCTGAGTGGTAGCATTTGAGCTTTTAAAAAGCTCAAACCAACTAGTAGATGGTTCTAAGTTCTTCTTCCACTTTTGTTTTTATTCCGAACAAGGGCATCCTCAGCTCTGGTATGGTTCTGAGAATTGGTCAGATTACGTGAATGACAGGGGAGAATATTGGAAGGTTCCTTTAGGGCCTTTGGGTCGGAGCAAGGGAAATGCTGAGTGTGTTTATCAATGTGGCTTACAGACAACAGATGACTGGGTCATTGTAGTGGTTATCTTACTTTATTTTCTTTAAAGCCCTCCTGTCTGAAATAAGGATACTTCTCTTTTTATTTATTTAATGGGGTTGTTGTAGAATCTAATAGTTTCATAAATAGAATAGTAAATTCTGTATGAGAGGAATTTAGCTTATATAGGAACTTGAAAAAGAGTAGAGAGACTAGAATTCAGCAGACCAAGATTCTTCTGTTGACTATCTTTTAAAAAGACTAAAAACGTTCCCCAACTTACACTATTGTTAAAACAGTGAGCTGTATATGATGTTTCTGACAGCCCCACTCTAGCAACAAAGAGGCAAAAACAAACCAGCCAACAAAAAGAACTATGTAGTCATAGTGTTCAAGTCAACAAATATTTATTAATTATGTCAATATTAGTACAGCAATGCTATAAAAAGTTTAAATATATATTAAAGCTGTAAACTATATTCTCTTCCTGTCATGCTCCGAAAGCTGACTTTCTGCATACTTAACATAGCAATGTCTACTTTTAACTTTTAAAGGGAATGACATATAAATGCAAAGATAAAATGATAGTTTCACTGAAAAAAGTACCGTACTAGCGAATTATTGATGAGCTTAACCTTAAGGAGGGCAGAGAGTCTTGGTAATAAAGGCCACAGAGCAGGTTTGCTGATTATTATGTATATAATCACAAAAAATCATTAGAGTAAGTCAAAGCAGAGTCTTGAGTAGGAAGAAAATTAGAACCCATTATTAAAAATTGATTAAAAGCAAAAGCATGGGGGTTTCCCTGGTGGCGCAGTGGTTGAGAGTCTGCCTGCCGATGCAGGGGACGCAGGTTCGTGCCCCTGTCCGCGAAGAACCCACATGCCGTGGAGCGGCTGGGCCCGTGAGCCATGGCCGCTGAGCCTGCGCGTCCGGAGCCTGTGCTCCGCAATGGGAGAGGCCACAGCAGTGAGAGGCCCGCGTACTGCAAAAATAAAAATAAAAAATAAAAAAAAAGCAAAAGCATGAATTAAAAATAAAGTCATGGTAAAATATCATATAGAAATAGCAGCCTTCAACCAATGAACTGGATGTTAGATTTGTCATGAAATAAAAAGAAAACTTGTCGAATTATTATAATCCCAATATTTCCTAATATTTAATTTCACCCATGCCACTCTACAATTTGAGTTTCATTCCCTTCGCTGAACTGGGTGTCTGAAGTTCTTCTAAATCCTTTTGCTGGTGCAATTTTAGATCTCTCTGTCTTCACCCCTCTAAGCTGGGTCTTAGGGACATCAGGGTCTCTGCCTCTTATATAACTCAGCCCACACATTCACGGGGTCTTTCTTCAGTACTGTACTTTCTATCACCTATTAATGCTCAAGACTTTCAAAGCCCCAATCCTTGTCCTCTTCCCTTTTCCTCTGCTATCTCTCCGTTGTGGTATTCAGAAATAAAGTACGTTACCATCTTTTTTCAAATGACACTAAGCTTTCCTTCACCTCCTTGCCCTTCCAGGTTCCCACGAGAACCTATTCTTACTTACCACCGTAAGAGTTTATTGGGTGATTTTGTAAAGGGTGTTAAATAACTTGCTGGGTAGATTTGGGGAAAATAAAAACCCACAGACTTGTTGGCTCATAGATGAAAAGCCTCAGAAGATTGTAGAGGACATTGTAGGTGATAAAACCTAGGGAGGGTGAGAAAGATATAGCTCCTCTGTAGCACTGATTCCAAGCAATGTCCTCTCATTTAATGGAAAGAACCCAAGATGGAAGTGGAGAGTAGACTCCCTTTGTTCAAGCCCTGGTTGGACCACTGATCATGTAAAACTCTCTGAACCTCAGTTTCTCCTTTGTCACAGGGTTTTACTCCTTAACTTTTCTGCTAACATGAAATAAAATACGTGAAAATGGCATGAAGTACTAAGCAATATAAATAGAAGGTAATTATACTATACTGATCAGGTTGGGGATGTGTGGTTGCTACAGTCACAGTGAGAACACTCGTACCACGGTGGTGGTTAAGTGTTTATTTGCTTGTTTACTTGTTTATTGCCATTCTCCCCAACTAAATTGTAAACTCCATTGGGGCAAAAGGACCATGTTTGCTTTATTAGCCACTGTAATCCTCTTACGTAGTATAGTTTCTGGCTCTGGGAAGCACTCAACAAGTATATGTTGGAAGGATGGACGGATGGGTGATGATTCATAGCCTCAAGAGCATTAACTTTGCGAAGTCCCAAAGGATATCAGAAAATCCATGCATGAAAGCTAATGAACATTATGAATATTTGTAGGATTGCTCAAACCTTCTCTCCAACTCAAAGTTTATTGTAGAGAGTTTGAACAAACCTGACTTTCTAGTTTCCCAGCTTATGTGAAACGGGAGGCTGGCAGTCAGGAGTTGCTAAGGAGGAATCCAAAGGAGACACTGTTACCAGCAAGAAGTAACAGTCGACCACCTGAGTGAGTTAAGAAGCAGAAAAACTGCTACAGGAACTCAAAAAATGGGGCAGTCTGGGACCACTTAATCTATATCAAGTGGAATGTTGTGTGCATAAAAGCTTTGTGATCTGTACAACCTCACACAAAGGCATGGTGTTATGTAAGGGGGAAGCAGCCTACCTACTTCATTGTATAGTGGTGGGTGCTCGTAAGGATATCCTTGAGGCATCAAGAAAATTAAATTATGTTTACTTTCTTTAACAAGGGTGGGGAGTATGTAGGTCACTTTATTTAAAAAAATATATTTTTTTCAGGACTGAATTTTTGTCAGTTTTATTGAGATATAGTCGGCACATAACATATTGAAAGTTTAAGGTATAGAGTGTTATGATTTGATACACGGATGTATTGTGAAATGTTTACCACAGTAAGGTTGGTTAACGCATCCTTCACCTCACATAATTACCGTGCCATTGTTGTTGTTATGGTGAGACCATTGAAGTTCTATTTTTATAGAAACTTTCAAGTATACAATACAGTATTGTTAACTATAGTTATGATACTGTTCGTTAGCTCTCCAGAACTTATTCATCTTATAAATGAAGGTTTATACCCTTTGACCAACATCTCCCCATTTACGCCACTGTAGAGCCCCCGGCAATCACCATTCTAGTCTCTGTTTCTATGAGGTCAGTGTTTTTAGATATAGGTAGGTCACTTTAGATTTCGGAAGATTTCTTTCAAAAATGGCCAAAGTAAATAAAATTGGAATGTCTTATTTCTGATAATGCTGCATAAAAGAGGTATTATTTTATTCATTAAACCAACGTTGTTTTCTAGATATATCCAAATCAACAACATTCTAAAAGTTAGGAAGTTATATTTTCTAACTGTTGAACCCTGAAGGCCAGCAGATGCAGATGGTGAATAAATTAGAACTACTATATTAAAAGAATCAGTCATTTTGCTAAGTCAAGGTGGCCAGCAGCATAATTGGTTTAAATTAGTGAGGTTTTATTTTTGCCCTGCATTATATTCCTCTGGTATCTGAGTTATACCTTAATAATAACTTAGGTGTTTAAGATGTTAAACATACTTTGGTGGCACTAGGTAGTTAGATTTACATAGTCATAGGGAGGGTGGAGTTTTCTTTTTGTTTCTTTTTTTTTCGGTACGCGGGCCTCTCACTGTTGTGGCCTCTCCCGTTGCGGAGCACAAGCTCCGGACGCGCAGGCTCAGCGGCCATGGCTCACCGGCCCAGCCGCTCTGGCGGACTCTCAACCACTGCGCCACCAGGGAAACCCTGTTTCTTTTTTAAAAAAATTTATTTTATTGATGTATAGTTGATTTACAATGTTGTGTTAATTTCTGCTGTACAGCAAAGTGATTCAGCTATACGTATATACACGTTCTTTTTCATATTCTTTTCCATTGTGGCTTATCAAGGATATTGAATATAGTTCCCTGTGCTATACAGTAGGACCTTGTTTATCTTATTTTAGTCTGATATTCACAAGTGGCAACTTTTGAGACCTTAAAGTTGATTTTCAATTTCATGGATTTCAAAAAAGTACTTACCGATCACACACTACAAGACAGGTGGCATGGGAGACAGAGGATGAGGAATACAATGTTCCTTCTCTCAGATTTTGATGCTCTCAAATGGAGAAAAGCCCTCTCTGAATCCATAAGCTTTAAACTCTAATAATATTTGGGGAAGAAAATGACAGTCATTATCAATAAGAGTGAACAAAGAATAATTTTAAAAGATTCAAAATCCTCAGCTTAATATAAATGAACGTGAACTATAAAGTATGTCACATTAATTGTTAAAGGTATCAGAGAAGTAACGTTTATCTTGAAGAAAGTGTGTCAATTTTATTTGTTGGGGTTTTTTTTCTGATTATTTTGGATTTTAATGATTTTTCTAAATAAGAAGGAAGAAACCCTGTGTGTAATTACTAAATTCTCTTAATTTAAAAATAGTTTATTAAGGAATCCATGTATAGTTAGGCGGAAGAAAACGCAGATGAAAGTCGTTACAGAAATGACGTGTGTATCACAACAATTTCTACCACACATTTACTTTTTAAATTTAGCTTTCATTTTTTTTTTTTTTTTGAATCTTTAAAGTAGGTAATTCTAAGTGAATCTTTTGAAGGTCTTTAAAAAGAAAGCAGTTCTAAATCTCTTCACGGCTTAGGTTTTTAGTGTCCTGGGTTACTCGAATCCATTAAATCAGCCAAGAGCAAAATAAAACCATTCAGAATGGAACAAACCGTGTCTGATAAAATAATAATTTCCTCAATTGAAAAAGAGCTTTGCTATATCAGATAGTAGGCGATATCCACTGCTCACTATACAATAGAGGAACCCACACATGTGCCATTCTGGGAGAGCTGCCAACACTGCAGTCATCACTGGTAGTGAGAAAAAGGCATGATTAAAAGATTTGCTTGTAGAGTTGCTCATCATTAGTAATTTGTATATCCGGTAAGCAGACAAAAACAAAAGCAACTCTCTCATTGGCATATTTGCGCTCCTCCATTCTCTCTGATCCCCTTAACCACAAAGGTGTGCTGGTCTGTTGGAGCTGGTTTTTCAGTCTTTGTAGGCGTTTTTGGATGCTTGATTTAAGCTTGCACACCCTGAGGTCTTCTACTCCTGACCGTCTTGGCTAAAACAAACAAAAGCCTCCCTCCAGCCTCTATCACAATCTTCAGTTGTCTCCACCTAAAATGTATGACATGCTTTGTGTGTGATAAAGTGTTTTGCAGTCACAGGTGGAAAAGATGCCCACAATGAAAAGGCCAGGTCAACTGATAGCGGCAAACGTTGCCCTCCTAGAGGTGAGAAGGAGAGATGAATATTTTGTAAATGGAGTCAGAGGAAACACCCACAAAAAGGAAAATGGCTTTATTAAACAATAAGAATGAAGAAATTGTGGTGACTTTAGAATGACGAGAGTACAGGATGACTTTTTTTTAAGACATCTGAATGAAGATGAAAGAAAAAACCGACTTAGTGAAGAAAAGAGGGAAAAAGTTAAATGAACACAGGCTGAAGGAGGAATCCTTTACACACAGCTCTGAAGAGGAGGGAGCTAATGAGCCATTCATCGTTACATGTGAAATGCTGAGTGACGCACCAGGGCACTGCTGTTACTCACAAAAGAGAAATTATGGTACATCTTTCAGGCTAAGAAGGTCCTGCTGGAGCCCATGCCCTGTGCCAGGCTCCCTTGTGAGACGCTGTCGGCAAACCTATTTAGAATCATTTTTTGCTGTAGGAAATTGGCCCCATGGGACAAGGAATTCCTGCCCCTCCCAGGTACCCTGGAGATTTACAAGGAAGTGTTGCATGGCAGTGCAGCACCCTTGTGTTTCTATGTCCAGTCATGTTTTCTGACACAAAAGGTGATGGGGACACTTCTGAGCCCACCTAAAATCTACATTCCTAGGGGGACCTCTAAGCGGGTTAGGTAAGTCTAATTCTGATGAAAGCAGATTCAGTAGCTCAGGTTTCTTCTTCGGCAAAATAATGCAACCATTCTGAGGAGGAGAAGTTATCTATGCTTGAACTTCTTCCTTTTTAACTTCAAGAAGCTCAAAGTCCTTTCCAGAACACCATAGCTCATGGTCTGAAACCACGGTACCTCTGTAATGCACATAAGTTAAAGATAAGTAACGTGGGTTTAGGATTGGACAAATATAGGCTCAAGGCCAGTCTCTGGAACTTGCAGGGGACAATCTTTATTTCCAATACTGCCGTTAGACCTGGGCACCCTGGCCTTACTGATCCTGACACACTGTCCCATCCCACTTTAGCGGACCCTGCTCTGTCCTTTCTCTGACCTCGTCTTCCCATGTGACTCAGAGTCTGTGGGTCCAAGGGGACATGGCCACTCTCCCAGTGCCTGTGCCTCTCCACATTCTGGGTACCCTGGACCAAAACAGCAGGGCTTGCCTTTCTCAGATCTACCTTCAGAGGGTAGACAATGGTGTCCTAATGCTGCCATCAAGGCAAGGGGTAAGAAGAGGGGGTTGAAATAGATGGAATTGGGATGTGGGGGACTGTGGTGTCCGCACACATGTGAGATGCCTGTGGTGTGGGACAGAGGCTGGGTGTGGGAAAGACCCCTTCACTCGTACTCTGGACCACACCAGCAGATGTTAGAAGTGGGCTTCTCCATCTAATAAAGTTACTATGATGTTTAATGTCAAGTGCTCAGCGTAGAGATTGGTAGACTGTGCACATTCAGTGTGTTTTTGTTCTGGGATGGTTTCTGTTGTAAATTAAAACTGACCTATAGCCTCTTCTAAATTCCCATGAAAAGCATGCATCCAGAGGCTCAGAATGAAATGAAACCTCTGTAGGAACTACTGAAAGATAAGAT
This sequence comes from Monodon monoceros, assembly GCF_005190385.1. Classification (NCBI taxonomy): domain Eukaryota; kingdom Metazoa; phylum Chordata; class Mammalia; order Artiodactyla; family Monodontidae; genus Monodon; species Monodon monoceros. The sequence continues at coordinate 119,105,106 of NW_021703777.1, forward strand.
AGGTAGCCATCCTATTGGTAGAATCTGGGGGGAATTTACAAACAATACAAAACCTGTGGAGCAGAATGAAGAACCAAAATGGGTGTTTTGGGTCATTGATAAAAAGTACAACCCACCCTATGGAAAAAGAAGTCATAAACCTGAATAAACTGAATTACATAGATATCTGATAGGAATACAAATCAGTATATAAAGTAGAAAATACTAGAAATATACAGAGCAATGAATACAACTATAATTATAGTAGAAGGTAATACACATCTTTTCAGCTTCTGACAAATCAAGTAGGTAATATACAGACAGAAAATTTAATAGAAAAGTTGAATTTACAGCTAATTATTGTACTTAGTGAAATTCAAACAAAGAATATACTTCTTTTTAAATGTAGGTGAAATACTTTTAGAAACTGAGAATAAAGAAAATCTCAATAAATTGTTCTCAAGTAGAAAGCAAATGGGCCATATTGTCTGATCTTATGCCATAAAACTAAAAAGTAATAACAAAAGATTAAGCAAATTGATTAATTGTCCTGGAAGACACCTTGATTGTCACACACATCTCGAGTTGTAAAGTGTTTTACAATTAAGGAAATGCTTTACCTTCTGGGTCAAAGAGAAAATGGAAAATTTACCAAGGAAACAAAAACACTAACATGACCATGGTATATGGCCAAAGCTATACGGTGAGGTGTATTCATAATGTTAAAATGCTTTTTACAAGGAAGGAAGAAAATAAATGAACTAAGTACTTTATTCAGGAATAGTTTCTTTTTGCAGTGGAACCACCATTCCTTTTCCTGAGAGACTGTTATTAAATCTAGCCACAATGTCAGACTTCTCCCTCTTTGTGAGTTTCTTTAATCTTAGGAGCCCTACTGCCTCTCCTTGAAATCGGATTTGTTGTTTAACTTTCCCTCCTTCCAATTTTTTCACTCAGGCATGTTTTATATGGTTAACCTCAATTATATAAACAATTTAAATATTTTAAAATGAGGCTCCTAGGCCCGGCATAAATCAGATGGTGTGGTTAGATACCATCATGAAGTAAGTATACCTGAGTTTCAGTCCGAACTCTATAGGAACCCTAAATGATAAAGAATGTCCACCCCAACCAAAAGGCAAGGTAAAATTTAACAATGGAAACCTGAAGGCAATATCAGGGAGAAGACAAGAATATAACTCATTATTTAGTAGTATTCTTCTGAAGTAGAAATAGGAAGTATAACTTACAGAAAAGGAGGAGAAAAAGTTACGCCAGGTAACAGACAATAATGAATGATTTATGAGATAAATATCCCCACATCAATAGCTTTCCTATTTGGCAGCAAAAAACAAGGCAAAACAAACACATGACAACAACAAAAAAAACTAAGAAGATAAAATGAAGGAAAAGATTTGACCGATAATAATAATAAATTTTTAAGAGAACATTAGGAACATGTAAAGATTTATTTTGCTTCCGGCTGGAAAGATTGAATATGATAAAGTTCATAGTTACTTCCAGCTTAACGTACAGATTTCATGCATTCCTAATCACAGGGCCAACACAGCTTCCTTTAGAAACCTGAACAAACTAAAGTTTATCTAGAAGACTAAATGTGAAAATGTCCATGACTTACTGTTTTAAAGAGCGACTGATAACTATCTCTCCTAAGAGAAGTGACAAAAATTAAATAGCATGGGACCAACACAATAGACAGACAAGCCAATAGTAGAATAGGGAGGTCTGGAAAATTCCTCACATTTATAACTACAGTTCATGATTTAAAAATAAAGTCTTTGATAAAGGACAAGTTGGGTGGGAGATCAGACCAAGAATTTGGAGAAAAAATAAAGTCAGAGTTTCACTCTTTTACTATTAATTATAATAAATATTAGATGAATTAAAACTATAAAAATTCTAGAAGAAAACATGTATTTAACTAATGATGAGATGAGGACGGATTTTCTAAGCATAAAGCAACGTAATCAATGCAGTGGAATAAATTATAAAAGAAAACTTGTTCAAAAGCATAAGTAAAATGATGAAAATAATATTTGCAAAAAAATTTACCATCACAGGTAGTTAAAAACACTTTTAAAAGGGCTATTATAAATCAAAAAGAAAACCATGACTACTCTACCAACAAAATTTTCAACTTCGCTAGTAATCAAAGAAATAGAGATTAAAACAATGACGTGTTTAAAATATTTGTGTATATAGTATCTATATGTTTTATATGTCTAAATATATTAAAATACCTAATATTTGCTATTAGCAAGATAAATACATTGCTTGTGGCAGTATACATAGATAATCCTTTTGGAAAGCAAATGTGCTTTAAGTAGCAATATACTACAAATGTTTATTTTTGTTTGTTTGTTTTTTGCGGTACGCGGGCCTCTCACTGTTGTGGCCTCTCCCGTTGCGGAGCACAGGCTCTGGACGCGCAGGCTCAGCGGCCATGGCTCACGGGCCCAGCCGCTCCGTGGCATGTGGGATCCTCCCGGACCGGGACACGAACCATGTTCCCTGCATCGGCAGGCGGACTCCCAACCACTGCGCCACCAGGGAAGCCCTACTACAAATGTTTATATATTTTAACTCCCCTAAAAATTGATCCTGAGGAAGTAACTAGAGAGGGACTGGAAAGTGCATGGGATTATATAAATGGTATAATCTTCTTTTAATGGAAATACTTTATTTATGCATGTACACATATACTTAATAAAACACCTGAAACAGTAATTATTTACAGATGTTAAGACTTTAAGTTTTGTATTTTTCAAAATTTCCATAATCAGCATGTTTTACTTTCGTAATTGGACAAAAAATTGAACATTATATTTAGAAGTTAAAAAATATTCTCAGGCTTCCCTGGTGGCGCGGGGGTTAAGAATCCGCCTGCCAATGCAGGAGACACAGGTTCGAGCTCTGGTTTGGGAAGATCCCACATGCTGTGGCGCGACTAAGCCCGTGCGCCACAACTACTGAAGCCCACGCGCCTAGAGCCCGTGCTCCGCAACAAGAGAAGCCACCGCAATGAGAAGCCCGTGCACCGCAACGAAGCGTAGCCCCCGCTCACTGCAACTAGAGAAAGCCCGTCTGCAGCAATGAAGACCCAATGTAGCCAAAAATAAGTAAGTAAAATAAATAAATTTATAAAAAAAAATATATGTATTCTCGTCCCTTTCCATGTAATCTAAGAGTTGTGAATAAGTGATCTGACCCCTTTTTTTCTGGTCTCCCTGTGTCTCCCGAGACACATTTTACATTTTCTCATAAAGTCCTATAGCTCTTTAGTAAAGAAAAATAAATGATATCCTTGTAATTATGAATTTTTGCCTTAACTCCTTTATGTAATATGGTCATCAAGAGTCCCAAGTCACATTTCAGTTTAATATTGCATCTTCTGCTAAACTCTTAATTGGTTCCAGTGGTAATAGCCATATAAGTACTTCGGTGAGATTATTTTGCCACACGTCGGAAGGTAAAATTAGATATTGCTGTTAGAATATTTTTAAAGGTAATTTACACAAATTCTTTCTCTTGACTGGTAAATCACAATAATTTCAGCAAAGAAGAAGCTTTCCAAAATTCAGCTTAAGCTAAAGTCCATTTCTCACTTTCTTCACGGTCTCCATTACAGTTAATATCCACACATTCTGAATACCATATGTGATTTAAAAAAAATCTTGCCATTGTGACCTTAAAGCTGATCTTTAATAAATAATATTTTCCTCAATGACAGGTTCTTGGATTTCATTAAGAGTAAAGGAGCAATTTAGATTAATACACTCAACTTGTGAGACGAGAATGTAGTCAGGCATGTACCAGGCTAAAGTCAGCCAGACTTCGTGGGAGCTGTGTCAGTTTTTATGGAAGGTCTTGCAGGTTGAGATATGGAGTCCTTAGGAGCTAACTTAGGTATTTACGAGAGTCTTTGAATTTATTTTTATAATTTCAAATAACTTAATGGAATCATACCTCTTCCAATGAAAGGATTACTTTTTTCTTTTTTCTGCTTTTGCTTTTGGTTGAAACTCAGTTATTTAGCCCAGGTAATCTTGTACCAGTTAGATACTGTGGCAGCTCTACATAACTTTGACTAATAAAAGACTGCACAGGACATCATTTGAGTTTGACAGACAATTTCAAAACCTGTGGTCACTGGACGGGAGTGGAGTTTGGCCCTGCTCCCCCGTGTCCCACCATACAGGTCAGGAAAGTTCTTCATTTAAAGGGTTTTAGTTTCTCTGTGATACAACTGACTTACATGTTTTCCATAAACAAACGTTCAAGAACCTTAACAAACAATTTGTGTATATGTGAACCTCCTTTAATATATATCTAATATGTTAATATCTGAGTATACACAGCAGGTACATTTTTCTTGGACTGGCTTTGGGTGACAGTATTCATGAAGGCTCTAGAATTTACTTGTTCCTCCAAGAATTCTTTGTATTGGGAATAAATCTATGTTGGTCTGGCTTACTTTTGGGGACATCATTAATGGTCACATATGTCTCAATCTCAGTTGCACCAATGAAGATGTACGTTTTTGAAGCTGGAAGGTACATGAGTCCTTCAGAGTAATGCTATGAGTTCAATGGACAATCTGCTTTTTGGTGAATGATTTGGAAATCTTCAATATGTATTGGTGGATCCTGAAGCAGCTTGAGACAGATTTCGTCCTCTAGGTGTCTCCAAATTTTACTTTGGTCTTAGATGCTCCAGTCAGCTACTTTTGAATATACAAATGGAAAATAGACAGAAAAAAGTTATTAATCTATCATCAACTACACAGAAGACAGATGAGACAACTGCAGGTAGAAATGGGGCTGATATGATTAGGGACTAAATTTTTAAAAACAAATGAGTTTGAATACAACATAATCAAAGTTTCCAAATCATTATGTCATTTTCCCCATCAATTCCATTCTTATTTTTCTTCCCATGACAAAGAGCAAACCTTAGAAATAAATAAGTAAAAGAGAAAAAAAAACATTTTCAAGTGAGCTTTTTGATTCATATTTGCTCTTGTTGTCGAGCCTTGTTTCCAATAGTTGCTTTTTTGAGCTTTTAGGGAAATAATTAATTGAAATCCATCATTTTTCTCTTGGACCTATCTAAAATTGTGTGTGTGTGTCTGTGTATGTGTGAAAAATGTTCCTAGGATCAGCTCTATTTGCATTGGTATTTCCAGTGGAAATGTCAAGTGTGACCTTTTTCTTGTTTGGGTGTCTAATCCTATTTTAAAGCCCTGTCACGCCCCTGCTGAGGGTCAGTGCCCTTGTGAATAGAACTTCTGCACCTGCTCCCCCTTTCTTCTCCTCTTCTTCCCCTCTGCGTGGAACTGGAGGATGTTCCGGATGGCGAACAAAACAATACTATGCTTCAATGACTGCAGTGACAGAAAATAACTCCAGACTTGGGAATTTGGTAGAGTAAGTTTTGAAACCATGAGAAAATAAACACAAAAATCAGCAAAGCTGAAAAGAGGAAAAGAAAAAAGCGTGCAGGAGCATTGCATTGCATTGCTACAGATATCAGGGCTAACCTTCCCTTGAACTTTTCAATTGATAAAATAGGGGCTCTGATAAGGGATCAGCTATTGCAAATACAGGATGCTAAAATCAGTGTCATTGACATTTCACCTGTAGGGAAAACAATTATTAACATGAAAGAACTGTGGGAAATATAACCAAGGAAGCCCAAATTACCATAGCGACTGGATTTGGTTTTCCTATTTACCAAAGTAGAATTTCAAACAATTATGCTCTGGGGAGCTGAATTAAGCACTAAATGAATATAGATGATTTGAATAGTAAAAGGTTTGTACATTCAGGCTTATTATCATTCAGAGATAATGTTCTATAAAAATCAGTTCTTTTCACCAGTGCTTGAGTTGAATTATAATTTCCTATCACAGGAAGTAGTAGGGAATAAACAAAGAATTGCTTATTGGATCCTAACAAAATTTAAATATGTAATTTTCCATTATACTGCATTTGTTTTAAAGTTAACCAGGAGGGAAAAATTCACACTGAAACACTGCTAAAACTATAAAGTTCAATATCAACAGTTTTCCTTGACAACACATTGACCACAAAATCCCCAAGTGAACCATATTGATGTTCTCACTATTTTTCCTAAAATCCTGCTAATTTTCATTTTTTTTTCTTATGAAATAAAGCCTTCATGGTGTTCTCTAAGCTTGTAATACAAATGCATTTTATCTTTCGTTTTGTACTATGCTCCCGAATCCAGTTTGGGAGGCAGCTCTTCAGTAAATGTATCTCTACTCTTCTCTCATCACCTTACATCTTGACCCTGGGATCGGTTACTAGCCGGTTTCCTCACCTGCAGCCACCCATCTCCACCCAATCCATCCTGCAAGCCACCACAAGAGTAATCTCCCTAAAGGATGACATGACACTCTTCCTCAAAGACCTCCAAACCCAAGAGATAAATATAAAAATGTAACTGACTTCACAAGGAGCCACCAAGCTAGTGAAGAGGTGAGTGAGAGAGATAAAGAGTGCTAGGATTCAGGATGCTTCAGAGATCACTGGAAGTGGGAGTGATCTTAGAATCGGGGGGAGGTGGGCTTGAAACAAGCCTTGAAGAAATGGGGAGTATTTGGCTAGAAGTGAGTGGCAAGGGAACACGTGTTGTCTTCTAGGGAACGGTGACCAAAGGTACAAAAGTGTTTTGGAGCTTGGCTAACGGAGCAGTCTGACCCGAAAGAAGAGTTGTGGCAGGTGAATCTAAAAAGTGTGTTAGGCCCTGATGATCAGCTTATAGATATGTGTATGTTTGGGGAAACCGTGGAAGAAGTTTGGGCAGGGTGATGATATTATCACGTGGAAAGACTCATTTACAGGAAACGTACGGGACAGATCGGGTGGGGATGGAATATCTGAGGCAGAGAAACTGGTTAGGAGACAGTTGCTGTGTTCTAGGTGTGTGTAAAGGCCTTGATGAGGTGAAGACAGTGAGAAGAGGAAAGTGGAGACAGATGTGAGAGACAATGGCAAGGGAGTACTTACAGGATTTGGAAATTTGTCTAAGCTCGGAAAGGCTAAGGTGTTATAAGGGAACAGATTGAAAAATCACACTGAGATTTCAAGTTTGATGAGTAGGAGACATGGAGGAGCCAGGAGAAGAATCTGGGGTTTTGTGTATAAGTAATGAACTTTTTTAGATGCAATGTTTGAAATGACTGTAGTTCATTGCATTGGTAATGTCACATAGGGGGGTCTTGGGCTGCAAGACCTGGGTTCCAGCGTGAGCCCTAGCTAGAAATGGAAATTTGGGAGCGATATTGAGTGCTAGCTGAAGGCCTGGAAATAAATAAGATCACTCAACAAGGACTAGATTTGGGAAACTACTCATTTTCTGAGATGGGAAAGAAAACGAGAAAGTAAGGAAGGAGATTAGAAGTAGATGGCAACAGGGTAAGCATTGTTCTATTAAAGAAAAAAAGAAAAAAAAAGGAGATAGTGGCAGAAAGGAGGATGGGGCAAACAAAGACAAAAAAAATCCTCAGAGAGGTTCACGGCAGAGAAAAGGACGCCTGAGAATAGACTACCGCATCTGTAAACTGGAAGACCATAGTGGGCTTTTGAAAGTATAGGGTTAGAAGCCACATTATGAATGCCTTAGGAGAGAAAGCAGAGGCAGCAATCATGAAAACTTATGAACTTTGGTTACGAACAGGACACCCAGCTCACGTGGAGGACATTGGGGGAGGCATGCATGTGGCTGTTTGAAGTCAGAGTATCAAAAGCCAGGAGAAGTAAAGGACTGGAGGTGTCAGAGAAAGCAGCTTGGGGTTGAGAAAGCAAGTTGAGTGACTATTTTCTGCATATGAGTAATGGAATGAATGAATGTGATGTGTAACTGGGTATATGTGAGGGTTGAGGTGACTTCCGAAGTTTGTCCCTGCAGGGATGTGTGTGTGTGTGTGTGTTTGTGTGTGTGTGTGCACACGTGTGTGTGTGTGTAGGGGACAGGGATGCAGGTAGGGATGGGTGTCACTGCTGAATAAATCAGAGCGGAATGTTCAGTGGTGGGTCGAGCAGGTTGTCTAAGGTGTTCATTTGTGCCCACAGGTGCTGGTTCCCAGGGCCTTGTGACACTGGTGAATCTGCTGTGTTCTTAAACTGTAAACAGAATCCAGGTGAGTGGACCCTAGAAGGCAAAAGTTTCATTTTTAGGTGGTTTTATCTTCTGGTGTGATGAGATGGAAGGATGGAAAATCAAATTGCTTTGCTAGCTGGTTTTGTTTTGTTTGTTTTGTTTTGTTGCTGTTGTTCTCTTAAGTTCCTGGCCCTCCTTATGCGGACCTCATTGTGTTGTGACTGTGTTTGCTTGTCCCTCTCCCCGCCCCCAGCTCTTGAAGGCAGCACCCCTCTGAATCACTAGTACCGTGAATGTTCCTGGCACAAAATAAGCAGAGGATAATGCCTGCTAAATAAATTAGGGAGGGAGGGGAGGTGTGAGCTCTGGATGGGAGAGATCTGTCTTCCTGCAAGGCAGGGGGGAAAGGAGAAGAGAGGAATGGAGAGCCATGGTTTTGAAAGTTTAAATCAAAGTAAGAGACCGCTCATGCAAAATGGTTTCTGTTTCCTCAGTGAAGTGGTACCCAAGGGGGTTTTCTGAGTGGGAGAGATGGCAGGGCCTGAAGAAGCCATTGAGTGTCTTCTGTGATGGAGGTACTATGTAGGCACTTCACATACACTTTCTTTTAATCTCCACAACAGTACTATAAAGTCTTTGTTATACCTATTTTGCTGACAAGGAAATTGAGGCTTAAATAGTAATACACTTACTTATAAGCTCATATTAAACTCCAAGTCTCTTGATTGCAGAACCTGTATTTCCTTCCGTATACCCATTATTAGAGCAGTTTGAGGAAGTGTGAAAAGGATTTAAAAGATGAAGAAAAATACTGAGCAGCAGCAAGGGTCTTGTAAGGGTGAGTGAACTTGAACTTGCTTACCGTCGAGGCAGAGAAGTTCTGGGACTGAGAAAAACAGAGGAAACACAAAGCTGTGGAAATCCAAACTCTGCACCTAGTGTGGTAGAGGAAGTTTAAGCAAGGAGGACGTGACCAAGGACAGCACTGAGGGGGCTGTTCGCTAGTCATTTCAGGTCATTAAATCTAGTCTCTTTAATAAGACCGGAAGCCTCCGAAATGTTTTCTCACTGTGCCTTGCAGAGTGTTGAGGGCTGATTCAATACTCAGTAGCTGTTTGTGGCCTGATCAACATAAAACACTGTGGAAACTGAGATTAAAATGGAGGTTGCACTAAATAAACCCAACATTGTTTTAGAGCTGTGTGCTTTGCCTATGAAGATGAGATCAAGCCAAACAGTGATTTTAATAATAATAATAACAACAAAGCTCTTCGTGAAGGTAAAACTGGCTGAATAGACATGCCGGGATCAGGCCAACTGCGAGAAATCAAACTGCCAGTCTTTGGTGAAAGAAGATTTTGGCTAATGTGTTCCCTCATGTTGTGTTGCTCTAGGAAAGAAGATAATAATAAGGAGTAGTTTTGAGCACTGATTTGTTCCGGGTAGTGTTCTAAGTACTTCACGTACACTAGTTCCTTTAATCCTCATGATGACTCTAGAGGTAAGTAGTATGATTCTCATTGTACAGATAAAGGAAACTGAGGCCCCAAAAGTTAAGTGCCCAAGAATACACAGCAAATTAACGGCAAATTTAGAATTTAAACTTGATGGTTGGCTCCCACGTCCACATTCCTAACTACTCTGCCATTCTCCAAATTCTGACATTTTCTATTTTATGGTACAAGCAGCTTCTTTGTGTTTGATGAGAAATGTGAGTAACCTTTGACAAATGTGAAGTGCATCCTTCCTTGGCGGTTGCATAAATTCCATTTTATACAGCACCTGTTCTGTCAATTGTGTTCAGAAGGAAATCCTCTGTCTTACTCATTCGTGTGACATTTGTATCTCCGTGATTCTTTGGCAAAAATGTGCAAAATCTAAAGAAAGCTACTATGACAAAGGATGCCTTCATATGTGTCTCCATCAATAACAGCAAGGTTGAGTCTGTGAGTTGTCAGATTTCACCTTTCTCTCAGCTTTGACCAGTTTCCACTCATTTGGCTTTAGAAATGGTATGCGAGAAGTCTTTAAAAAAGGAAGTTAATCTGATGACCACTGTAAAGTGATTCTTTAAAAATTAATTAATTAATGATTTTCCCAGCTTTACTGAGAGATAAGTAGCATAACATTGTGTAAGTTTAAGGTGTTCAGCGTGATGAATTGATACATGTATATACTGCAAAATGATTCACAAATAAGACGAGTTAACACGTCCGTCTCCTCACGTAAGTTCAGTTGTGTGTGTGGTGAGAATATGTAAGATTCACTCGCATAGCAACTTTCAAGTATGCCGTACAGTAGTGTTAACTATAGACACCATGCTGAATATTACTTCCCCAGAACTTACTTACCTTATGACTGGAAGCTTGTACCTTGTGACCAAAGAGTAATTCTTTATTAAAAGAATTGTGGCAACTGACAAGGGATTAATCTCCAAAATATGCAAACAGCTCATGCAGCTCAATATATCAAAAAAACAAACAACCCAATCCAAAAATGGGTGGAAGACCTAAATAGACATTTCCTCCAAAGAAGACATACAGATGGCCAAGAGGCACATGAAAAGATGCTCAACATCACTAATTGTTAGAGAAATGCAAATCAAAACTACAATGAGGTATCACCTCACACAGGTCAGAATGGCCATCATCAAAAAAATCTACAAACAATAAATGCTGGAGAGGGTGTGGAGACAAGGGAACCCTCTTACACTGTTGGTGGGAATGTTGATTGATACAGCCACTATGGAGAACAGTACAGAGTTTCCTTAAAAAACTAAAAATAGAACTACCATATGACCCAGCTATCCCACTACTGGGCATATACCCTGAGAAAACCATAATTCAAGAAGAGTCATGTACCAAAATGTTCATTGCAGCTCTATTTACAATAGCCAGGACGTGGAAGTAAGCTAAATGTCCATCTATAGAGGAGTGGATAAAGAAGATGTGGTACATATATATAATGGAGTATTACTCAGCCATAAGAAGGAACAAAACTGTACCATTTGCAGAGATGTGGATGGACCTAGAGACTGTCATACAGAGTGAGGTAAGTCAGAAAGAGAAAAACAAATATCGTATATTAACACATATATGTGGAATCTAGAAAAACAGTACAGATGAACCTATCTGCAAAGCAGAAATAGAGACACAAACATAGAGAACAAATGTATGGGCACCAAGGGGGGAAAGGGGGTAGGTGGGATGAATTGGGAGATTGGGATTGACATATATACACTACTATGTATAAAATAGATAACTAATGAGAACCTACTGTGTAGCACAGGGAACTCTACTCAGTGCTCTGTGGTGACCTAAATGGGAAGAAAATCCAAAAAATAGGGGATATATGCATACATATAGCTGATTCACCTTGCTATACAGCAGAAACTAACACAACGTTGTAAAGCAACTATATTCCAATAAAAATTTTTTTTAAATCCTTAAAAAAAAAAAAAAGAATTGTGAAGTATGCCACGTTTATCTAGGATTTCAGTTTGGGGGGAATCATACATTTGGATTATCTTTGTATGTCCAAGGGACAGATGACATGCTGGGTAGTTCTGAAGGAGAGCTTTTAGCTTATGTATATTTTCTTAGAGCAATAGGTAGAAACCAAGGAAGGACTCTTTTGGCTTCTTCCAGTCCTAAATGTATTACTCAAAGTTGATGAAGAGAAATTTTTAGATTTAGTTTTGAACATTAATGTGAAGTGTGTATTTTGTCACTGTGGTCTGTTAAAGTTTACCTTTGTAAACTGGATAGTAGGAGGCATAATATTAATAAAAATGTATGTTAAAGAATATTCTCTTAAACTATTTAAAGCTATTGTTTAAATTCTTACCAAAGGCTCTTAAATATCTCATTCAGTGTTTGAAATTCAGCTCGAAATTAATTTAAGGAAACTGTGATTTGAGTTGCTCACACTGCCTTCCAGAATGATTAATACATGCATGTAACAAACTTATTTCCGGTTGGAATTTGCTTGTTGAGTTTCCACAGTAGAACATTATGTCTGACATAAGTAAGGATTTGGTCGCAATTGTTATCTACTGAAGAATTTATAGAACACATAAAATTAAATTCTGTTGGCTAGATTGTTGCCCGAAAGAAAAGTATATTTTATCTTGAAGACCTTTTAAAATTTCTTTTTTTGTTTGATTTGTATTGCTAAGTTTATGCCCTTCTAAGAAGAATTGTGTAAGACAGATCCTCTTAACGATACAAACATACCTATGCCCACTGTGCCCACATGTGCAAATGTGTTTCTCTATTTCCAGCATGTCCACGTGCACATGCAGAATTCTCTTATTCTACATTATTAACACATACATTTTTTGTTTCTATTTGCCTGTGTACTTACAACCTTAAAGTATGATTCATAATTATCTACATGCTCAAATTTTTTAATAAGCATTGTTAAGTTTAACATGTATTGAAATTTTTTCCCTAAAATTTCTAAAAACACAAAATGTTTGACAAGTAGTGCTAAGTAATCGATAAAGTAAACATTGAGCTGCCTGACAAGTAGGATTCCCCCACCCCAAGTTTCTTAATTTTATACTAGAATGATTTTAAACATATGTGGTTATAAGCTTATCAGATTTCCAAAAATGAGCCTTCTATGAAAATCACACTGGGCTCCCCAGCTGTGTTTTCTTTCATTATTTACAGACAAATCGAAAACAAATGTTCTTTAAGAAAAAGTACAATGAACTGAAACCATCTGTCAGGATGCACTTTTTCTCTAGAATTCATCTGTAATACAGACGTGTAGTGAACCAGAGCCTCAGTCTCGTGGAATCATACCATATTTAATGGTAGTTTTAGTGTCAACTCAGAGACAAAGTGTTAATGTCTGTTGCAACAAGACCTAAATGGCTCATTTAATTCAGTGAAGGTTATGATTAAAAAAGCCAGTGACATGGGGGCAAATGCAAATATTTTCATTTTGGATATCTTAATTTCAAATATATTTGAAAAAGGAGACAATTTTTGAAAACTCACTTGAAGTAATTTAATGAATATTATAAAAATAATTCTGGATGTTTCACTCCTACAGCTATCGTAGGCTACTGAATAGCCCACAGCCATTGAATGCTTGATGATGAAACAAAATCACAGAAAAGGTAGTCAACAGAAAATCTCAGAAAATATATGCATAAAATGTTGGCTTGCTTACTTGTTCTAAACATAAAGAGTTATTTTATGTAATAAAAACATTTTACTTCATTTAGAAAAAGCATATTAAATTAACAGGAGATTATTTTTATATTGAATATTTAGTCTATTAAGACCTATGTTTTTTGTTTTCTTTCTTTACTTAAAAAGTATTATCCTTTCTGGACGTGATACCTTGAGAAGGACATAGCATCACTTATATAAAATTCATGCCAGGAATGCATAATCTGAGTTTAATCATGAGGAAACATCAAACAACTCTAAATAAAGACCATTCTATTAAAAAGAAAAGAATAGATTCTTCAAAAATGTCGATGTCATAAAAGACAAAGAAAGGTTAAAGGAATTTTCAAAATCAAATGACACTAAAGGAACATGACAACTAAATACAACACCTAACCTTAGACTGGATTCAGTTCTGAAGGAAAAAAATGTTATAAAAGACATTTTGGGGGCAAGTGACAAATGTGGAATACAGATGATAGATTAGCTAGAATATTGCATCAATGTTAAATTTACTAAAGTTGGTAACTGGACTGTGGCTATGTAAGAGAATATCCTTATTCTTGGGAAACACATACTGAAGCGTCTAGGGTAAAGGTCCATGAGGTATGTAATGTAGTCTCAAACGGTTGAGAATGATAAAGAAAATGGGGCAAAATGTTAATGATAGGAGAATCTGGGTAAAGGGCATATGCTGCTCTTTGTACTATTGCAATTTCTTTGTAAGTCTAAATTTATTTCCAAATAAAAGTTAAAAATTACCTTACTTGGAAAAGAATTTCTGGGGAACATGAACTCTTTTTTAGATAAATGCTGTTGTAGAAAGAAATACCATGCCTGCAACCACTAGGTGTTATCAAACATTGGTTGAATGAATCTATGACTGAAGGAAAAAATACAATTGGCATGGTTTGAATTAATATAGATTTTGGTTTTAAATTCCATGGTAACTGACATGAAAGAAAAAGCAGAGTGCATTGATACAGTCTTTCAGTGACCAAAGAGCTTATTGTACTATACACCTCCTTTTGTTATGCTGTGAGTTTCAAAGGATCTCTCTTTGTCATTTCCCTCAGCTGGTCATCAAGTCCTGAAGGAGTCTAGTAGCCATCAAATTTCTCTCCAGGAGATATGTATAGATCCTTTTTCATATGGTCACATCTTCTTCACAATTTTATCAAAAATTTGTTTGCCTATAACATATCTCATGAGTGCAAATTTTAAGTATTTTTAATTACATCGGATTTGCCACCTGAGAAACCCAAAGTCCTTCTGGAAAATAATGGTAGGGAGTGTTGTCCCCATTACAAGACATAGGAAATAAAGGGCCACTCTACCTAGTTTCCTACTTTATTTTTGTTTCACCAATTGCTCCATGCTCAGCTATCTCCTCCCCATTTCTTTCCTATTTTTTCCTTGTTTGTGGTAAAAATCACTTTAAAGATTCAAACACATTAAAAAATATATTTTATGCATTCTATAAAATCAGCTTTAATTAATGATGAAAGGGCTGCAGAATGAGAAAATATTGTTGGCTTTGCCCATGTGATTCAATTTTTTTACATGATTGGATGGGCAGGCGGCAAGACATAGTCTCTTCTGAAGCTTCCTACACAAAATGTCTACAGATTAGCAGTGTCAGCATCAAATGGGGTCTTTTTAGAAATGCATAATCTCAGGCCCCAGCCCAGATGTATTCAATAGGAATCTGTAGTTTAGCAAGAGCCCCAGGTCTCCCACATTCAGGAACACTGATAAAACTTCAAAGATATTCATTTAAAAATGTTCCTGAAGAATCTAGAGGATCCAGTGACCTGCATTGCTAACAGCTGTCTCATTACTGGGATCACTTTGAGAAGAATAAAAATAAAGACTCTTGTATCTCCTTCAGAGAACCTCTCTTTTTTTCTGATTGTTATCATTTTCTCCTTTCTAAGACTTCTCAGTCTTTTTAGTTCTTCTTTCTTTTCACATAAATTATTTTCACTGCTCATCCTAATCTTGATGAATGTTTTTTTTTCCTAGACACAATTATCTTGAATGTTTTTTCATTGCCTGCCCACATAAACACTCAATGTTATTTCTTTTCCATTGTGGCCAGAAAACGTTTGCTGTAAGATTTAAACTTTTTGAAACTCATTGAATTATATTATGGCTCAGCATATGGTCTATCTTGGTGACCATTCTATGTGCTCTGGAAAACAAATGTGTTTTCAGCAGTTGTTGGGTGTAGTGTCAGTAAATGTTAATTAGGTTAATGTGATTGATTGTGCTATTTAGATAATCTATACCCATCATGGGTTTGCTTATACTCGTTCTATCAGGTATACTGAAAGAGGAGTATTAAAATCTCTGACTATGTTGATTGGTCTATTTCTCCCTTTAAGCCTGTCAGTTTTTGCTTCATGAATTTTGGTGTTCTGTTATTAGGTACATACATATTTAGGATTGTTATGTCTTTTTGATAAACTTCTTTTATTATTATATAATATCCTACTTTATTTCCTATAATACTCTTTTTCTTGAAGTTTACTGTGTCTGATATTAATATAGCCACTCTAGCTTTCTTACATTCACTATTTGTATGACTTTTTAATTACCTTTTATGCCCGAGTTATCTATTTCTTTACATTTAATATGTATACAGTTGGATTTTGCATTTTTATCTGGTCTGACAATGTCTGCTTTTAAATTGGGGTGTCTAGTCCATATGCACTTAATATAATTATTGACATGGTTGTAAAGACTCTGGATTCTGTTATCTTTCTGTAAAGTATGTTAATTCTTGTGTTTGCAGGCAGTTCAGTTTTGGCCAATTACCTTGAACTTGTATCTTTGGAAAGTTTAAAGTATATCTGAAGCTCCTCTAATTGGTAAAACTTAATCTCTGTCTTCCCTACAGATCTTGCCTAGGCTAGATTTTAGGTTGGTTAAAGCAGGTTTACAGTAGGTTTTACGAAGACATGGACTTCCACTGTTTCAGATGAATTCCAAGGGTGTTAATGGGGTGTTAATTAGATATCTCCATCCTGGCAGGGCTGGGGCTTTCACATCCCCCATCGGCTTTCAGTTTCTAGTATCTTTGTTTTGTTCTCAACTCTAGCAGCTGCTATCTGGTAAGCCTTGAGTGAGATCACCCACTCACCCTGTGTCTACAACACAGCCCTCAAACACAGACTCATTGGAGACTCCCACACAGACTTCCGAGGTCCTCCTCCTGCACAGCTCCCTCCTGTCCAGTTGCCTTGCCCTGAAAATCCCAGCCATTCTAGCTGCCCTGAATCTCTGCTCTCTGCTTTCTCAGCTTAGCCAAAATACCATGGTCTGCTTGGACTCCCTTTCTCTTCATTTTGGTGAGGAAATTTTGAATATTCCCTCTGGGATTACTGTCTTGTACTGCCTGTTAACCATTTCCTGGAAACATTTATTTTGTTCAATTTTATAATTATTTTGGAGAGAGGAAGAGCTATTTTGGTTCTAGTTACTCCATCATGGCTGAAAGCTCCTATAGTTTTTATATTGAGGAATAGAGAGAAAAACTCCCTACCCCGATGGTTATTTAAGGATGAGTGACCAAAAAATGGCAGAATTTTGTTCATTAAAGCTCATGTTTGATGTCTAGAGTTTAATAATTATAAGATAATTGAAATAATAGCTTCCTGTTATTAAAATGTATATACTCCATTTAGGATTTGAACTTTTCAAAATTATTTTTTAAGCATGTTCTAATATAGGTAATGTTCTATCTAGGTTATTTTTACTGGTGCCCTCATGAATTGTTCTAGAAATATTATTTAATAAAGAAAAAACAATTAAATATTTTAAATTAAACTTGAGAGTTTCTATAAAGGCTAAGGTCATTCTTTTGTGAATAAAGGTGTGCTGTAATTGAATGTATTGTATTATGCAATATAGATTGCATAATGTTTGCAACTGGGCAAGATACAGGACTTCTGAGGCTAAAGTACCTAAAAACCTCTCATCAAATTATTCTTCCATTGGGCTTCCCTGGTGGCGCAGTGGTTGAGAGTCCGCCTACCGATGCAGGGGACACGGGTTCGTGCCCCGGTACGGGAAGATCCCACATGCCGCGGAGCGGCTGGGCCTGTGAACCACGGCCGCTGAGCCTGCGCGTCTGGAGCCTGTGCTCCACAGCAGGAGAGGCCACGACAGTGAGAGGCCCGCATATCGCAAAAAAAAAAAAAAAAAAAAAATTATTCTTCCACTGTTTCAGGGAAGATTTTCAGCCTCACTGTGAAAATGGGTCTGTTTAAGAAGCCAGCTCCCCCTTCCTTCACTTCCAGGATTTTTACGTTTCTAAGGAGAACTGAAAAACCTGGTGTAGGTAACTGGCATGGACCTAGTATGAAGAGTTCTGAATCAATAAATTACTGCCTAACTTTGATTTCCGACGCTAAATTTGAATTAAGACTATTGCTCAAGGGTCTCTGCAGAGACAAATAAGTAGAGGACTCTTTAGAAGGCTGGCTTTTATTTATAAAAGTTTTTCAGAATAAAGCTGGCTGTGAATGAACTTATTAAAAAACTCTCTAGCCTCGCTGGTAATCAAAGATATGCATATTAAAACAACAATGGGATACTATTTCCCTGCTAAACATAACGACAAAGAGGTTTTACATGTTAGTCTTAGAGCAATTGAGGGTGAAGTGAAGTAGGTAGCTCTGTTTGGAGCGTAACTTGGTACACATTTTCTGGAGGGCAACAGACAAAAAAGAGTTTCAAAAATGTTTATGTTCAAGAATGTTCATCACACAGTTGTTTATAGTAAAGAAAAAACTGAAACAACCAAATGATGAGGGACTATTAATATTTTCAGAGAATATTAAGTAACATGGGGAAATGCTTTTGATACAGTATTTGTGCTTAAAATAAGCAGGATCTAAAAATTGTTTATTTAGCATTAGAATTTTGATAAAAATTCAAAGTAACATTTTAGGATATTATATCATATACAGCTATCCATTACCATGTGCAATGCAGATCTATATATATCTATATCTTTAGATAGATATTTTTAAACCACAGGGTTTAAAAAGGATTTATTTGTTTTTTAGCAGGGAATACTCCAAAATATTCAGCACAAATAATAATCCATTCGAAGGTCTCTAGGGATGGAAATTCTGTAACTGTTTGCAGTGGTTTTTATCTCCGATGGTGAAGAAGGTTTTTTTCTTAAGTTTAACTGAAATCTCTCTGATTTAATTCAAATTCACATCCTCTTGCTCTGTCTGGTCTTCAAAACTGTGAGAACATTTTTTGATATTTTTCCTTCTTAAAGGAAAATGTAGAAACACAAATAAAACCACATTAGACATCTCTTTTTATCAGATTAAATATCTTTATTATAATATTTTCCTCATTATTTAGCATTTACCATTTTGTAAATGTCTTTTTCTCCCTTGAATCTGCTTTGATCCTGTACATTCACTGGTAGCCCGTACCTTAAGAAGGATTAGGAACCTGCAGTAAAAAGAAATTCATATATTTGTCATGAACCCCTGTCCCCTCTACTCCTTCACATTCATTTCCTGCCTTGGCTGGGACATTGAAGACTTTAAGGGAATCGCAGGAATAGTTGCAGTAATAACAATTTGGTTTCTTTTAAATTTCTTGTTTATCTTGGATAATTTAACTGTCTGAGGGTGCAAGGGATGGATTTATAGTTGCTGGAAACATGCCACATGGCAGCACGGTGCAAGGTGCTTTACATGTGTCGCCTCCAGCAGTTCTACAGCACCCCTGCCGAGTAGTGATCCTTGTTCCTATATTAGGAAAAGGACATTGAGGCCCACACAGCTTAGGTAATTCGCCAGTCAAAGAGCAAGTCTGCATCAGGCTGGATTTGATCTCAGTTCTCTCCAGGTTCGTGCTACTGCATAGTGCAGTTCTGTTTTGTGATTTTAGAGAATAAACGCTCAGTTGGCTCTTTCTTAACCTTAGCCTTTTTAGTATATAATTAAAGCTTTCCATTAGACAGAATTTACTTTTTGTTGACTTGGTTTACAGTGAGTTAAAACTCCTAAAACAATGATAGTTGCCACTTTACTTATTTTGCCATATGTCTCTCCTGGTGGTTACATATTACCTAGTTACCTGCAGCCGCCCTCCATGGCAAATGGCAAACTACGGACCAAGGATCTGAAATATAACTTCTAGAACAGCCTGGCTGTGGATCCATCAGGATGGTCTTGGTGAAGTTCAAGGTCAGGGAGGTCACAGATACCAGAGGTACAGAATTCTGCAGATTGTTCAGAAGGGGGACATAGTGGTGAGGATGGCAGTGAATGATGAGGTCCCTCCCAGGCCACAGCACCTCTTCCTTCCCTATCTTTAACCCCCTTTACTGAGGATGACATCAAAGCTGCAGAAAAAGTACTTTAAAAATTATTTTATAAAGCTTGTTATTATGAAAGAATTAGGCATACAGAAAAGCATAGATAGTGATACAATATTTGTTGGCATTCTAGCATTCTGCTTAAGAAATAGAGCATTGCAAATACAATTGAAACCCTTTCTGTACCCATGCCAATCCTGTCCCCATCTCCCCTCTTTCCACAGGGGTAACATGTGTTTGAGATTTACGTATGTTAATAATTATAGCTTTAATTCATTCACTTTCACTGATGTGTAGTTTTCCACTCTATGAATATACTGTAATTTATTTACATTTAGGAGACAGCGGTAAGGTTGGTGGGGGAATATGTGATTAGATGTGAGTGATTTTCTAGTTTTATTTTTGTGTTGGGAGATGGGTTAAACAGATGTTTATTACATTATTAAAAATAAGTAAATGAATATAAGCTGAACAGTCATCATGGACCAAGGATCATGATTAATCCAATTACGATACACCAGATTATGAAAAAAAAAAAAGACAACTGTATTAGTTTGTTAAGGCTGCCATACAAAGTACATGGACTGGGTGGCTTAAACAACAGAAATTTATTTTCTCACAATTGCGGAGGCTAGAAGTTCAAGATGAAGATGTTGGGCTCCCCTGGTGGTGCAGTGATTCATAATCAGCCTGCCAATGCAGGGAACACAGGTTCAAGCCCTGGTCTGAGAAGATCCCACGTGCTGCGGAGCAACTAAGCCCGTGAGCCACAACTACTGAGCCCATGTGGTGCAACTACTGAAGCCCCCATGCCTAGAACCCGTGCTCCGCAACAAGGGAAGCCACTGAAATGAGAAGCCCGGGCATCGCAACAAAGAGTAGCCCCGGCTTGCTGCAACTAGAGAAAGCCCGCGCACAGCAATGAAGACCCAACACAGCCATAAAAAAGAAAAAAAAAAAAGATGAAGATGTTGGCAGGTTTGGTTTCTTCTAAGGCTTCTCTCCTTGGTTTGTAGATGGCTGTCTTCTCCCCCCTGTGTCCTCCCATGGTCTTCCTTCTGTGTGTGTGTGTCTGATTCCTAATCTCTTTTCCATATAAGAGTACCAGTCATACAGGATTAGGGTCCACACTAATGAACTCATTTTAACTTAATTACCTCTTTGAAGACCCTGTTTCCAAATACAGTCACATTCTGAGGTACTGGGAGTTAGGTCATCAACATATGAATTTGGGGACACGTAATTCAGCCCCTAACAACTATTATAGACAATGCTTCAAAGCAAAGTTCTCCTTGTACACGTAAGTGCAAGTTTCCCTGGGGAACCCACTTAAGTATGGAAGGGTGAGGCCATATAACGGAGTACAGTTTAAGTGGATGGTGATGATGTTTGCAGGGTAAAAGTCTGAAAAAATAGTGATAATCGTAGCTAGTATTTTTCAAGTGACAATAACTCTATATTATACAAAATTTTATTTAATTTTTACAACATCTATTTGAGTTAGGTGTTATCATTATTCCCATTTTACCAATAAGGAAACGGAGGCTTAAGGAAATGAAGTAATCTTTCTGAGGGTCCAGAGGAACCAGTGATAAAGCTGGGATTCTAACCCAGGTCTGTTTGATTCCAAAGCCTGTGCTTTCATACACTGTAGCTTCATTTGAGGACACACGCACACACACCACACACACTGCCTCAATGAAGTGTTGCCCTGCAGCACAGTTAGCCACTAGTTCAGAAATCCCTTCGTCAAGCTGCAGTACGTGCGGCTGGGAAATGAATGACGAGCGTGTGAGAACAGCCCAGGAAAAGAAAGGAGATACAAATTCCCTGAAAAACAACTCCCAGAAAGGCACATCTGTGTTGATGTATAAAAATAGAAAAGGGTAGAATCCTTGTGGCTGTGGAGCCCTAGCCTAGCAGCAGCAGCACGACATCCTGTGACGTCAAGAAGTGGTGGCGGAAGTCGCTGCGAACAATGGCCACAGATGCCAGCCGAGGAGAGAGCACTGCTGGGGGAAGACGCGTGTGTCACCCGGCAGCTGCGGGGCGTGCACAGGAAGGAAGTGCAGAACCCGCGGCATCACTGGCCTCCCTCCGAGCGCTGTTTTGAGCACCGAGCGACCTCAGAAGTGCAGGGCGCTCAGCACAGGTGGTTTATCGTCACTGTTGTTATGCCCTTCATGTGGCCCATTTCCCGCAGACACACAAGACAGAAACAGTAGCCTCTTTGAAAGAGGAGGTAAGAATTAGATTAATCAGCCCTCCGTTAACATCCCAGGGTGGAGGTGTCTGCTCCATTCACCTAATGACCCGAACCTTTGCATAACTTGTGCAAATAGCTCCTGGACAGCTCTTGGGAGGGAAATGCGCTCTTCTTTTTGACTTTTATGACATGAAGAATCCGAATATGCTGGCCTTGGCACCCTAAAACAAGCCGGAAAGGGAAATTCAGATTTCACGTGACACACAAGCAAAAGTGATTTTCGGTAAATGAAGATTCAATTCTTAGGGTGGGGATACTAATAACACAGGTCAAGTGATTTGAAAAGACTTTTACTCTCTTTTTTTGTTTGTTTTCTCTCACCCCTTCCATCTCTTCAGCCCACCTGGAACTTCTTCCCTTGAAAAGTTCTAAAGGATCCTAGAATGAGAGGTAAGAAAGATGAGGCCGTCGAAGCCATCTTTCTGCTGCGGAGATATTCCCATGGTACAATCTGTAATGCTTTGCCTAGTGTGGCTTTGAACAATGTGGCTTTTATCAGATGAACGGTCATGGAGGTGGAGGCCTGTGTTTCTGTCCAGAGCAGGTATGGCCCTGGGAGGAACGAAGAAGAGGCACACCTCCCTGTACCGGCCCGACCTGCTGGCGGGAACTCAGAAAGGCAAAAGGGTAGTGAGCAGTCCACTTTGATCTGGTTCGCTTTCAGGCCCATTGCTGTGTGGTTGTGTGTTTGTGCACTGGGGGCAGGGCGAGGGTAATAAATACCGGGGAGAGTTTTGCAACACATGCCTATCAGCTGAGCACTGAACAAACTTTTTTACCAGTGGCTGTTTCCCTGAGGCTGCTGACAGTTTGTTCAACTTGTGTGAAGACATTCCTGAAAAAAAGGAGCATTTGTTCAACTTATATAACTGCTTTTTCTATCATAATACTCAAGCGGTCCTTCCAGGCCCATGTCCTGTTGAACAGAGCCCAAGTGAAACTTTCCTTTCCATACTCAGAAACCTGACGACCTGTTTCAATTCTGCCCAATAGCATAGCTTAAGGTTTGCTTGCGGTCCTTCTCTGGCCCTCCCATACACCCAGATTTTGTAATGACATTCCTCCTTCCTCTTCTAATTCTATCTAATTAAAAAAAAAAAAAGCCAAATCTTATGATTGAACAATCTCTGCAATGTATTCTTAAATTGTTTGTACGTGTAAAATGGATATATTTTTAAAGCATACGGGGTACTGTGTGATTCTGGAATTGCAAGGTGGGAGTTTAGCTAGAGGAGTTTGGGAGGTATCACCATGTGTGCGTCGCAGGGGACACTGCTGCTCAGGAATATGGGGGATTTGCCTCCAGGCACTTCCTGCCCCCGGTAAAAGAGTTACATACAGCATGTGCAACTTCTCATATTTGGTAGAACTTCTTTTTTTCCTGCCCACTTCTTTTTTTGAGAAAAATACGTTATGCTTTGATTTGTCTCTATTTAGAGGTTTTCAATTCAAACTGGTTTAAGGCATTATAATTGAATACAAGTTATCTGATAATCATTATTCCACCTCAATGATTCCCAGTACTTCTAATTCTGTGGCCTCGTAAGATTGCCAATTCACCAAGGCAAGCTTGGCCGGCAGGGGAGCGACTTACACTGGCTGTCTCTTGTTTAGGGGTATACAGTTTACAGTACACCTTCACATAGGTGCCCTCACTTGCTTCACACAGAGCTGACGAATAAGCGGCACTGCTGTCACTAGGTTCATCTGACAGATGAGGCCACAGGGCTCTGGGAGGCCAAGGGCTCTGGCCCAAGTCGCAGTGGGTAAGTCGCGTAGCAAGGCTCCTTTCCCCCAAAGCATTTATTGCTGAATCAGCGCTAGTTTCCACTAGTGTTATGGTTGTTCCCATGTGACAGTCACTGTGCTTCGTGCTTCATGCACGTTATTTCAGTCACTACTCACTGCTACATTAATCATGACAAAAGAGGAATATGAGACTCGTGTCACCCAGTCTTCTTCTTGGAATCAGCACCTCTGGCACTCTTTAACCTCTAGCACTCTCACGGACATCACCCTGTGTTTCCCTAAATGTTCAGACCCTTTCCCCTTTCCATCATCTTGCTTTAGGATAATATAGATGACAGAAAGTGAATGCATGGGCACAAGACGTCTTGTCAGCGGAGGAGATTTGGCTGCCACAGGGATGCACAGTGAGGAGCTCTGAACCGTACACGTGGGAAACCAAGCACTGGGTGCAGCCTGGGATGAGAAGCGAGGAAGACACGAGCCATCTGTGGGCAGTGTGGCAGCTCCCAAGGGGAAGAGGCCAGTGTGAACCCCAGAAAAGTCAGGGTCTCAGAGCCGCATGGCTCTGTGTTTATAATACCCTGAGGTTATTGAACACATTGCCCGGAGAAGCCTGTTCCATAAATCCACAAAGGGAAGGGCCGCTCCGTTCTCAACTGGGGGTAATCTTTTTAAAAAATTTGTATTACTTTTTCAATATTGTTGCCACTGCTGCACCCTTGGCATTATCTGTGAGCAATCCTGTGGACCTGGCAGACGTCGGGACCAACTTGCATCGGGAAATGCCACAAGTGGAAAATTTGAGTAAAAATTTTCAGGAAAATACAATAAAATATTCCTGAGAGTTAAAATTAATCATGGGGACGTCCCTGGCAGTCCAGTGGTTAAGACTCTGCACTTGCACTGCAGAGGACACGGGGTTCGATCCCTGGTCAGGGAACTAAGATCTCACATGCCTGCATGGCGCCTCCCCCCTCCCCCCAAAAAAATCGCTTGAATATGTGTGGCTCATATTCTTGAGTTTAAAGTTAAGTTTCAAGGGGTGCCCCTTATAACATTCATATAAAAATTACCATTATGTTTGAAAGCTTCTATTTCAACTGATGTTGGGATTTTAATATTCTAAGGAATGTGATATATCAGAGCTACTACTGGCTCTTACATGTCTCAGCTTTTCCTATAAATGGGAATAAAAAGATACCTGCTAAGAGGTATGGATTCATTTTAAGTTATTGGTGATGCCCAACTAAACTATCATCATGAATTAAAATGCATTATTATTCAGAAATATTGAAAGCTTAATAAGCGGAACGAGCTTGGTATCCTAAAGACCAACTGACTGAAAATCAATTGTCTTATGTGAAAATAAAGTGTTTTCTCTATGTGACTGGTTTCTTTTTGTGCAATAGGAAAGTTAATCTGGAATCACTAAGATGGAATGTTCCAGAAATAGACACTGTTCGTGTATGTAGGGGCAGGGTAAACTCACACTCCCTAATTGAGTGGGCAAGTCAGGGTTTGGCCAGGAAAACAGAAACGCCCCTTTGTGTCCTAGATATAAAGAGGTTAATTGAGAATTAGGAACTTACACAACTTTTGCAAGAGCTGGGGGTGGGGATGGTGAGGTGGGGTGCACCAGTGTGGAGCTTGTCAAGCTGCCCTCGAAGGTCAGAGGAGTTGACACTGAAGCCCACTGGAGCAGTTTTCAAAAGCTTGTCTGCAAGCTGCCGTACTTCCTGGGAATTTCTGAGACACTCTCACTGTCAGTCTGTTGGGCCAAGTGGGTGGTTCTCAAAGGCTTGCCTGTGCATTTGTGTGCAAATGCCTCCAGAGAATCAGAGAGCTGCCTTCCCCTTGCACATCTATTCCAAGCCCTCTCCAAAACTGCAGGAAGATTCCGGGGCAGTTCCTAGGCTTAGAAGCGGTTGGTGGTGGTGCCTACTTCTCTAAACTCTTGCAGAAAAATAAAATTTGATATAATCACAGAACAAAAATACACCCTGGCATGAGTTCATTCCTTCCTTCCTTCGTTCATTCAACAAAATGCACTTTGAATAGTCAGGCTATGTGTTGTATGCTTGGAATACTTATCGTATAGAGACAGACTTAATCGCTGCTTATTCTAGTTGGGAAGACCATTAGCATGCAAGTAACCCCCGCAAAAAAATAGTATAGGTTTTGATGGTGTGAAGGACATAGGTGCTGTGGGAGGTGGCATTTTAGACTGAGTGGTGCACTTTCACATGTATTGTATTAGGCTTATCTGGATATATTTCTTACTTCCTCTGTGAGGTTTTAAGCCCTTGGGGAACAGGAAAACTAGCCTACTTATAATTTTACTCTTTACAGGTCTTGCACAGGAGAGTAGGCACCAAGTAATATTAGTTAGACAAAGGTGGGACACAGTTCAGAATTGCATACAGAGTCAGGAGGTTCCGGGCAAATCAGATGGGTGAAATGTTTTAGTTTTGTGTGTGATTCACATACTTATGAAGATAAGGGTTCATGGTAGGGATTGGTCACATATTCCTCTGATTCTTTTGTCAATTACCTGGGATCTAAGCCTTAACACTCTGGTTCTCAGAGTTCTGATAAAACAATCTTCCTTTGAGGGGATGAACTCCTCCAGTCTAACTGCCTGAAGGGGGCAGAGTCAAAGGTAACACGTTGATTAATATATTAGACTAGTATTCCATTACACTGGCATCCTAAAAGATGCAAGTGAAAAATTAAAGCCTGTCACAAATTCAGGAGAATAAATATTTTTGTTTGAATTATCCCGATTAAACATCTATATCCCATGCAGCAATTGACATGTTAGTGGACTAATTGTGTACCTCTCAGGAGAATGACCCATGGGGCAAAACTTATAAATAGCATAGACGTAGGTTTGTTCAAGGTTGCCTTTGGGGGATAACGTCAAAAGCCCACATCTTCCTGAAAAGCAGATTATCTAGTGAATTATGCTAATTATTTCTTCTCACCTCTTGTTTGAAAATGTAAATGAGATTTATAATCTCTTACTCTATTTTATCAAAATAAAGGCAATCAGAAGGAGAAATATGCCAAGCTAAGTTTCACATCTCTTTGGCTATCTCTCCACAGAAACATATCCCAAATCATCTCTTCTCCCTGTGTTTGATTCTCCCTGGTAAGAAAGAAAGTCTTGGTACCCAAGATTGATTGGGAAGAGTAAGTTGCAAATTTTGCTGCTGTCTGTAAACAGATTGTTAAATGTGGCTAGTTAGAAGGCAGCTAATTCTGGGGACCTTTCTGTGGCTCACCATTTCCTCTTCTGCTTCCCAATCTCCCCAAAACTATTAATGGCACATTTTGCCCCAGCCTGTGTTGTATCCAATGATAAACAGATGGATCTCAGCCACAGCATGAAGATGGGAAATCTGTTTGGGACAATATGTTTCATATTTCTAGCCAGCTGCCTCCTGCTTCCGTCTTCATAAGGTCTGCTAAAAATTTAAGATTTCTCATTGTGATCTGTGGAGTGTTCTCCACACCCCCCTTCCTCCTCTGCCACTATAAATTATTTCTCCAGTAGTGATTTATGTAGTGTCTTTAAGGAAGAAAGTCTGTGACAGCAACACAAAGAGAAAGATGCTCCGGATGGAAAGCCACACGAGCTCCCCCCATCCCACCAGGGTAGTGTCCCGGAGCATTAAACCATAGTTTTCTTTGATTTTTTGACTGTGAAAGAAAAAAAAAAAAACTTATTCCCTCTCCCACATCCTTCTCCTCAATTCAGACCAAAGTGCATTTAATTACCTCTCAGTGTCATGTTAAGATGGGCTGATAATTATTACAGAAAAGATCAGCTTAGACACAAGAGCAGTGTTACCCGAGTAGGCCCTTGTGTCAGGGTCTGCATGTCTCTTTCAAGCATGTTGAGCCATTTAACCTATCAATTTGGCTTCACTTAATTTGTCTCTACTAAGTATATGATGGAAGTACTATGGTAAAGAAACATTTCTAGGGGATTTCAATATTTGAAAATTATGAATTGCTGTGTTTTTATTTTATTTGCTGTGACAACCTATCAATCAAAATGTTTTTTGAGGGACTTCCCTGGTGGCGCAGTGGTTAGGAATCCACCTGCCAATGCAGGGGACACGGGTTTGAGCCCTGGTCCAGGAAGATCCCACATGCCACGGAGCAACTAAGCCCGTGCACCACAACTACTGAGCCTGCGCTCTAAAGCCCATGAGCCACAACTACTGAAGCCTGTACACCTAGAGCCCGTGCTCCACAACAAGAGAAGCCACCGCAGTGAGAAGCCCGCGCACCGCAACAAAGAGTGGCCCCCGCTCGCCACAACTAGAGAAAGCCTGCGTGCAGCCACGAAGACCCAACGCAGCCAAAAATAAAACTAATTAATTAATTAAAATAAATAAATAATGTTTATTGAGTGCCATATGCTGTTGTGAGATCTACATCATACTCTGGAATGGCAATGGTCACTTAGCTATCTATTAGATTCTTTTTTTCTGTAATGTATGTAAAGACCCACCCCTGCTTCGAGCTCAGAGCAGTGTTGAGCACCCTGTAAGCAATTTTGATAGGGGAGTGTCTTACAGTACGGAGACATAATCTTCCTTTATAAAAAGATTAATATGAGAAGCTGAATTTCCAATCAGGGTAGTGAACAAACACGGAATTGGCACAAAGGGAAAGAGTTTCAAATGGAAGACTTCAAATACGGTGAAGTAGAAGAGCTGTTACCTGAAGAAGGTCAGATGGTTGTCTGTCAAGTAGCCTCACAGGGTGGGATTTACTTTCATAAATTCATAACGATGTGAACTTGTAGGATCAGGAACTTGACTTTATCACTGTGCTGAAAATGTGTTCTTTCTATAGAAGCTGACTCATCTGTCAAGCTCATAGAGACTGATGTATAATCACAATGTCAGTTTATTAATTTAGATTAAGAAATAACTTGCAGAGAGATCCAGATTCTCTTTATAGGTAGATATAGTTTTGTCATGTGATGCTAATAATACCCAGTTAATTTAAGCCACTGTAGATGATTTTTATTACTTTGCAACCAGATGTAATCTTGATATTTCTTGTTCTTTAGTCAAAAAATGTTTCTCTTGGATCTTTCCCCTTTCATATGGATTTTCAGGTCAGCTGAACAAGTTAAATGCATAAAAAAAGAGAACAATCTATTGTGATTTTTAAATTTGCATTGCATAGTATTTAAAGATTAATCTGGGGAAAATAAATATATTTCTGATGTTGGTTGGGTATTCACGTCTATTAACATTATATATATATATAAATATAAAATTTTAGGTATATTAGATATATATATATAAATACAGATATATTTTCAAAATCATCTTATGTCTTTCAATAAAGTTTTCAAACTTTTTCATGTAGGTCTTGCTCATCTTTTGTAACATTTATTACAAAGTCTCTTAAATCGTGTTTCAAAAAGTTACACTTTTTACTATTTATTGTTGGTGTATAGGAATGAAATTGATTTTTATATATTGTTACAAGTAACGTTGCCATCGTATTGGTTCTGATAGTATATTCTATATCAGTTTAATAGGGTATACATTCTCTTAAATTTTCTATATAGCCATATCATCGGCAAACCATGACTATTTTTTCCCTTCTGGCTGTGGTAGGGACATTTCTAGTCCATGCTTGTGTCTAAGTTTTCAAACTTAATTTTTCATATTTGTCTCTTCAGATTAAAAATCTCTACTGTACCTGTAATGTCCCCTTTTAATGTATTTCTAATATCAACAGTTAAGACCTACATGTCCTTTTAAGTATCTACCTTAGATTATCCTGCATGTTTCGATATAAATGACAGTACTTTTTCTTCAGTTCTAAGTACAATTGACCTTCGAACAACATGGGTTTAAACTGTGCGAGTCCACTTATACGTGAATTTTTTTCAAGAAATATATTGAAAAAATTTTTTGAGATTTGTGACAGTTTGAAAAAACTTGAAGATGAGCTGTGTAGCCTAGAAATATCAAAAAACAAATTAAGAAAAAGGTATGTCATGAATGCATAAGATATATGTAGATACTGGTCTATCCTCACATAGGCATGCGTGAGTGGTATTTAATATAAAATTAATAATGTGTTAGTTTTCTTATTTTACAACTTTGCTTTCAAAGAGTTACATTACCATGCGGTATGCCTCTCCCTCCCTCCCTCCCTCCCTCTCTCTCTGTCTCTCTCTCTCTCTCTCTCTCTTAACTGGAGAAACTGCATTATCAGCCTATCATCACAGGTAAGTGGTTTTAAAAAACATGTAACAATGTTTCCAATACTGTATTATGAATATGACTGCTATACTGTATGGCATAAGACTTTTATAATGATTTGTTCATTAGTGTATAGGCTAGGCTACCATGAAGCAACCGTATTGATTACACTAGGCAGTCATATTGCTGCTTCTTCATTATCAACTCATGAATCATTATACCTGTAAATAAATATGAACTTCTTTTTCACATTATCTTTTCACTTTTGATGTCTAGTGTTAGTAATATGTATAACATCTGCAGTGTTTTGTATCATATAAGACAATACTGATGTAGGTACTGGCAGACAACTCATCTTGCAAACAGACAATTCATCTTGCAAACAAAGTGAACTTAACCGTATCGATAAATACAGTACAGTACTGTAAATGTATTTTCTTTTCTTTATGAGTTTCTTAATAACATTTTTTTTCTCTAGCTTACCTTACTGTAAGAATACAGTGTATGATACATATAACATACAAAATATGTGTTAATCGACTACTTATGTTATTGGTAAGGCTTCTGGTCAACAGAAGGGTATTAGTATTTAAGATTTGGGGAGTCAAAAGTTATACCTGGACTTTCGACTGAGTGAGGGTTAGTACCCTGAACCTCCACATTGTTCAAAGGTCAACTGTAATTTTCTAGTTTGCATTGTGATTTCTTCTTAAGCCCATGACTGAGAACTATTTCAACCATGAATTTTAAAAATCACTTTTTTATTCCTCTAATTTTATATGTCTTCAGGAAATATGGTCTACCAGATGCCAAATCTTTCTTGTTAGTTAAGACTTACTTTGTTGTTCCATGTGAAGTCATATGTTCTAAATATTCCATTTGTGCTTGAGTAAAATTTTTGTTTTTCAATTGGCAGATGTGGTGCACTAGATATTCATAAAATTTTTGATATCCTTATAGATTTGTTTTTAATAGCTTTTTTGAGGTATAATTTATATACCATAAAATCCATCCATTTAAAATTGTACAATGTGATGATTTTTAGTAAATTTATGAAATCGTGCAAATACCATGATAGTAGTTTTAGAACATTTCTCCTTAAAAATATCCCTCCAGCCCACGTGCAGTGATCTCTGTTCCCATCCTGATTGATCTGTGTATCCTTCATCCACCAGTTTAAGAGAGGTATGAATGTAGGGTGGTTTTGTCAATTTCTCTTTGTAATACTGTAAATTTTGTTTTACACATTTTGTGGCTGTTAAGTACATACAAACTTAAAATTATTATATTTTGTAGGCAAAAATTTCACTTAACCATTATATAGTATCTATCTCTAAAAATTCCTTTTTTCTTAAAGCCTATTTTGTTTGCTATTAACCTAGCTACAACAACCTTCTTTGGATTAATATTTACTTGGTATATCTTTTTCATCATATTGGTTTAAATATTCATGTCTTTAAATTATGTCTATTGGAATCAGCATATAATTGGATTTGGTCTTTTTGTCTAATTTGACAATCGCAGTCTTTTAACAGGTTAAACTGTATACATTCAGTCTGATTGTTGGCATATTTGCATTTATTTCTACATATTATTTTATGCCTTTTATTTACCATTCATTTTTCTTTCCTTTTCTTCCTTTCCTCCCACCCCCTTTCCTTTCCTGCCTTTTTCACTTGACTGAACTTTTTCCCCAATTCTCCACCAATTCTGGTTTGGAAGTGATGCCTTCTATATACATACATACTGTATATGCATATATATACTTGTGTGTGTGCGCATATGTGTGTGTAGGCATACAAATGCATGTGTGTGTATATATATAAAATCCTTGAAAAGCCTACTTTTGCTTAAAGTTATCATCATGTAGCCTTTTAGTTCCATCTTGATTTTTAGTCTTAATCTACAAAGTATTTTTAAGATTTACACACATGTTTACCATTTCCTGGCATAAAACTATCTCTTGCATCTTATTTTTTCCTTCTGAGTTCAATCACTTCTTTCTGAAGTACACATTTTAGAAGTTTTTCAATGAGACTGCTAATAGTAAAGGCTTTGATTCTTTGTGTGTCTGGAAATGTCTATTTCATCCTTACTATTGAATAAAAATTTGGTTGGGAATAGAATCCTGAATTATCTGGTATTTTTTCTCAGCATGTTGAAATTATATTCCATTATCAGTTCACTTCTTCTGTTAAGAAGTCTGATAAAAGTCTATTTATCATTCCCCTATCAGGTTTTTTGTTTTGTTTTGTTTTTTTCGTTACACAGGTCTCTCACTGTTGTGGCCTCTCCCGCTGCGGAGCACAGGCTCCGGACGCACAGGCTCAGCGGCCATGGCTCACGGGCCCAGCCGCTCCGTGGCATGTGGGATCTTCCCCGACCGGGGCACGAACCCGTGTCCCCTGCATCGGCAGGCGGACTCTCAACCACTGCGCCACGAGGGAAGCCCCCCCCATCAGGTTTTTAATATCTGCTTGCTTTTATGATTTCCCTTTATCTAGATTTAATTTATATTTATTTACTCAGTTCAACACTCACCATGCTTTCTGAATGTGAGAATTTATAACATTTATCCATCCTGGAAAAGCCTTAGCCACTATGTCTTCAAATTTTACCTCTCCCTCATTCTCTCTTATATTTCTGGAAATCCTAGGATGAGTTTTTGCATTCTATATTCTGTGTCTCTTAAACGCTCATATTTTTAAATCTTTTTCTCTCCGTTGAATTCTGAGTAGTTTTTTATAGAGTCTTGTTATTTTAATGTTTTAAATTGTTTATTTTATGTCTGTAATCAATTTAAATCTATTTATTTAGTAGTATCTTAGAGTTTTCCATTATTTTAATTTTGCTGTTTAATTCTGTTGCTTGTTGTGTTTGCTGACTCCCAAAGGTGATAGATTCCTTAAATATTTTGTGATTGTGAATTGTGTGAAATCATTTCCAGTAGGGCTCTATCTATGTGAATTTTATGCATCTTGAGTTGAGGGTGTATTTCTCCATAGAGTTTATATTTCCCCTGCCAGAGATTCCAGGGATTTAAAGGCTTGGGGGCAATTTGTATGTTAATTTTACGGTTTGGGGTTCTGAGACTATATTGGAAGTATACAAACCCCAATTTCTAGTTATGTGTGATGTAGACTATTGGTTATTAATATATGGGATAGACCTTCACCCCCAGTTGAGCTAAACAGGTTATCTGCTGGCTAGTGGAGTTTTTAGTCCACCCAGATTTTCCAGCTAGTTTTATTATCTTTTTTTTCTCCTTTAATCCAAGCTCCCACACTGACTGTTTCTGCCTGGAGGCAGAGACCCTTATTCACATTGTCAGCCCAAGAACAATGATGTGTCTGGATGGCCCATTGCAGTATCCCAATTGGTCAATCACCGTGTATCAATAGCTTGACCCTTCTTCCAATACTTCCAAACATGAGGATGCTGTTTAATTCCAGAGTAGTAGCCTCCTGGCCATGTTCTAGCCTGTGGCTCCCTTCTCCCATTCAATGATCACACAACACCTAAGATTAGTGTCTGACTGAATAAATGGGCACTGTAGCCTAGCCAAGTTGACACATAAAACTGAACGTCACAACTATTTCCACGGGAGAGCTTGTAGGACATTACATTACCAAAGCAATTCAGTATACACTGGTAAGCAGGCAGTAGCATCACTGGGAAACTTAGTGATGTCTCTCTTCTAAAGGGGAGGCTTAATGAGAGGAGATGGCTTCACAGAACTGGATTCTCTGAGAGCAATGAAGATGACAGGATCTAAAATAATAGAGTTTAAGTGGTGATGCTGAACAAATCAAAAGCAGGGTGGTTGCAAGTATAGAAGAGTGGCAAGATCAGGGTGGCGTCCAAGGGCCTGCACCCACAAAGAGCAATGGAGATGGTTAATACAACAGGGCATTCCAGGGCCAATATCAATGGAAAGTCAACAAAGATATGCTTAATTTACAGAAAAGAAATTAAAGGTGAATAATTATGAGGCTGAGGGGAACCACTCCAATAAAGATTACAATCCCTTTGCCAGTTTCCAGACCTGAGCCAGTTTTTTGACTTCTAACCCACTGACTCTATGGGGGGACAGGTCCCCAGGAGGAAGCACCCTGCAACAAGATGGCAAGACCACGTAGAGTGACTCCTCCTCATTCTTCCCCAATAGTCACGTACTACTTAGGAGACCATACACTGAGGCAAGGGAATGCCCAAACCTCCCAAAGGCTGTTTTATACAGGATCCACGTTGACCTTGATATCTAGGGATTTGAAGTCATCATGACTCTCCTGTGAGAACAGGGGCACATAGTAATCAGGTAATATACGTGCTGGCTCAAATCTGACCCGCAGTGAGCCCAGTGGTTCCATGGACCAACTAATGATCATTTTACTGGTCCCCAAATGTGTGATGTGCATGGCCATGCTTGGTAGTTCCTTGGTCTATGGGGTAAAATCTATTATAGTGCAGAAGGACAAGTGGAAGGCTCTGAACTTACCACCTTTTCCGCCTCAGCCACAATATGGCATCCCAGGAAAGATGGCAGAAATTGATCTGACCCTGAAAACGTAATGGATGCAGGCGGGTGGTCTTCATTCTACCTCCATTCATTTCACCGGTCTGGCCCTTATGATAACTAGATGGATCCTGCAGGATAACAGTTGATGTCCACAAACCAAACCATGTAGTAGCCCAAATTGCAGCTGCTGTGTCAGATGTGGTACCTTGGCTAGAGCAAATTAACACTCCCTCAAATATGTGGTACGTGGCCATTGATTTGGTAAATGTGTTCTTTTCCTTCCTTATCAGAAAGAATTAGAAACAGGTCACACTTTGAATGAACAGTATAGTACCGTGCGGCCCTAAGGCTGTGTTGACCTCTCACCCTCTGTTATAATACAACTCAAAGAGGCTTGAACCATCTAGACATCCTTCAGAACATCACACTAATTCACTCCACTGCTGACATCAGCTAATTGGACTTGATGGTCAATAAGTGGCAAGTATGTTGAAAATCGTGATGAGAAAAATTTCCTTCAAAAGATGGGAGATAAACACTACAGTGATTCAGGGGCTGGCCTTGTCAGTGACATTTTTAGGAGTCCAGTGGTCTGGTGCGTGCTGAAACAACTTAATAGTTGTACCAAATTCAAAACAAAGGACAAATTATTGCATCTCACAGCTCCCATCACAAAGAAGGAAGCCTAATACCAAGTAGTCCTGATTGGGTTTGGAGGGATCATATTTCACGTCTGGCAATGCTGCTCCTGTCTGTATATTAGGTGACCCCTAAATACCTCCAGCTTTGAGTGGGATCTGCAGTAGGTCCAGGCTGCAGAACAAGTGACCTTACCATTTGGACCACATGCTCCAGAAGACCCTGTAATATTGGTGGAAGCTGTGGTGGGAATTGCCCTCGACTGAAGAGAGCCCTTGCCCTGACTGAAGATGCCTGGCTCCCTTGCATCAACTCAAGACAATTCTGAAGAGCCACCCTAGTTTCAAAGCTTCCCCGTAGAGTCTGCTGAGGCCTTAG
Source organism: Monodon monoceros (assembly GCF_005190385.1). NCBI lineage: Eukaryota > Metazoa > Chordata > Mammalia > Artiodactyla > Monodontidae > Monodon > Monodon monoceros. The sequence goes on from NW_021703777.1 coordinate 119,140,564, forward strand.
ATGACACTGAATGGAAGCCCTACTTTGTCCTCTGCCTAGTCCTGTTTCCTTTTTTCCCTCCACAGATGTTGATCCTGAGAGCACTCCCTATAACTCTCTACATGCTAACCTCCATTTCAGAGTCAGCTTCTCGGGGAAACTTGAAGCAGGAGTAGATGCTAGCTGCTGCCTAGAAGAACCAGATCTGCCACTGTCCTTGCCAGAAGATCTGATATCTGTGTGTATGGCCACCACCTCACACTGCTACATCCAAATCTCAGGTTGGGGTGACTGCTTGGAGAAACTGTAGTTAAAGAGAGTCTTGTAAATTTAGTATTTAGCCTTCCATCCTAGAAAAGGGTTTGAATGGATTTCAGTTGGGTGAGACAATTTACAGTATCTGCCATAGTCTATCCCTATATTATTAAACACCTATTTATCTTCCCATACGTAAACATCCAAATGATAATAGCAAGAGCAACATGCTCCTGACCGACGGAATGCAATGATTTCTCTTACAAATGCACCCTCACCCTCTCCACAAAAGGGGGGAGGAAAAAAGCCAATCACCACACCTACTCTGAGTGACGTTCATTTCTACTTTAATTCAGTCACAATCCCATTTGCTTCCTATAGCATAGGAGATAAATTATAAAATTATCTATCTAAGAAAATGGGGAAAGGGAGATGGATAAAAAAATTAGGAAGAAAATAATGAAGTGAAACCATCCTCTTATTTTTCTTTGGTCATAAGTTTGTTACCAACTTTTATACTTTCTTTCCCCTACTAATCATTCCATTTTTCTCTGCTTTCATCTAGCATCTCATCTGGTTGGAGTCCTTTCTCTGGTGCTCCAACCATATTTTTCATGCTTGAGAAGTCTGAGGTCTTGGTGATACTGCTTATATGGGGTTGCTGTAGTCTTTGAGGGATATTTCTTTCTTTTTAATTGTGGTAAATTATACATAAAATAAAATTTACCATTTTAACTATTTGTAAGTATATAATTCAGTGGCATTAAATATATGCATAATGTTGTATAACCATCACCACTGTTTATTTCCAGAACTTTTTCACCATCTCAAACAGAAACTCTGTACCTATTAAGCAATACCTCCCCATTCCACCCTCCAACAATTGCCCTTAGCAACCTCTATCTTTTGAATTTGCATATTCTAGATTCTTCACATATGAGTGGAATCATACAATATTCGTTCTTCTGTGTCTGACTTATTTCATTAGCATAATGTTTTCATGGTTCATCTATGTCGTAACAAGTATCAGAATTTCATTTCTTTTTCTGGCTGAATAGTATTCCATTGTATGTATGTATCCATTTTATTTATCCATTCATATGTTGATGGACATGGGCTGTTTTCACCTTTTGGCTATTGTGAATGTTGTTATGAACACGGTGTGCCAGAAACTGATTCCCTGCTTTCAGCTTTTTTGGGTATATACCTAAGAGTGGAACTGCTGGATCATATGTAGTTCTATGTTCAACTTTTCGAGGAGCTATCAAACTGTTTTCCACAGTGGCTGCACCATTTTACATTCCTACCAGCAATGCATGAGTGTTCCAATTTCTCCATATCCTTGCCAATACTTGATATTTTCCATTTTAAAAATTATAACCATCCTAATAGATGTAAAGTGGTAATCATTATACTTTTGATTTGTATTTCCCTAAAAACTAAGGATGTTGAGCATCTTTTTCACATCTTCCATTAACTTTTACCACATAACAACACGAACCTTAGAGGATATCCTGGATTCAAATGTACCCCTCTCTATGCCCATTGTGTAGCAGCTATCTTTTCCCCCCTTTGGATTATGGAACAATCACTCCAACCAACATGACACCGGAATTTTGTCTGTTAATTCAGAGGTTCAGGAACTCCAAATGGCCAGGTAGCAGTCTCAACTTCCAGTTTGATTGGAATATTGTTATATCCTCCTAGAAAATAAAACATTCTATCTTTGGTTAATAAAACCTTTAATCCAACAAAAATAAAGTCAAGGAGACTGGAAATAAAAACATCTTGCAAATGAGTCATTAGCTGTAACAGAGGGAGACCACCCCATTTTCCATTCCATTTTTATTGGAGCCATGTGTCCTGGCTACTGAAGGAACAGTACCTCTACTAGTTGAAAGAGTATACCACTGCTTGTACGGCAGCTCCCCAAGTGCACAAAGCATCTCCCAGACAGTACTGTGACTGAGTCTTTAATAAGCCATACCACAATTATTATTATTTTTAAAAGTAAATTTATTTATTTAGTTTTGGCTGCATTGGGTCTTCGTTGCTGTGCACTGGCTTTCTCTAGTTGCGGTGAGCGGGGGCTACTCTTTGTTGTGGTGCGCAGGCTTCTTATCGCGGTGGCTTACCTTGTTGCAGAGCATGGGCTCTAGGCATGCGGGCTTCAGTAGTTGTGGCATGCGGGCTCAGTAGTTGTGGCTCGCGGGCTCTAGAGCACAGGCTCAGTAGTTGTGGCGTACGGGTTTCGTCGCTCTGCGGCATGTGGGATCTTCCCGGACCAGGGCTCGTAGCAGTGTCCCCTGTATTGGCAGGTGGATTCTTAACCACTGTGCCCCCAGGGAAGCCCCACAATTATTTTTATCTGGCCAACTGTTTGGGGGTGGAGTAGTGAGAACAGTGAATCCTATTGGCATGTGACCATTGTCTTACTTTTTTTTCTTTTTTCAATAAATTTACCTCCTTGGTCAGAAGCAATGATGTATGTGGGATACCATGCTGGTGAATAAAGCATTCACTTAACAGATGTAAATGATCACACAGAGAAGCAACTGCAGGCAGGGTGGCCAAATCAATATCCAAAATAAACATCTGTGAGGACAATAATTATACACTTCATGATGTAAGGGATTCAGTGTAACTGGCCTTGCCAGGTGGCTGGCTAGTTCCTTACGTTAAGGTGGTCCTATTAGGGGCTCAGCGTTGGTTTCTATTTGTTGGAGGTTGGAAACTTAGTAATAGCAGGAGATAGTTTACGCTTGGTGGAGGAAAAACCATGTTGTACCCGTATATAACCCCATACATACAATCTCTTATTTCATAAACCAACTAAGCATGGCTGAGTGAAGAGAACTGACAAATATCTACAAAACAGGTCATCTTAATGACCTGATTATTGAATGCTTCCTTTGTAGAAGAATCCATTGTGAATATTGACATTGAACACAGTTATCTCCATTCTCTTGGTATATATTCCAAATGGTCTATCTATCTGACTCTTTCCCAAGTCCCCTTGTTACCAATCTTCCAAACTTGTTTTTCCCATACATCTGACCAAACTATTAGCTATGTCCATCATTTGAAGAGATTTCTACCTCCACTTATTTCTCCTAAGAGTCAAAGTGCACAATAGGATGTACTGCCCAAAGTTCTACCCACTTGTAAGCATTTTCCATCCTCTGTATTTTTGAGTCAGTCTTGGGTGAGACTGCAGTAGAACATTTACAGCTTGAGTGAGCATACTTACAGAACCTTCTCTGAACAAGGTTGAATATTTTATCCTCAGTCACCTGGTTATGGGGAGTTGCCAAAGGGGTCCTGGATGTATGTTGGTGAAAGGATAAATGGGAGACAGGAGTAATACCTAGGGAGTGTGAAGCATCTGTTTGTCTCAAAAGGAAAATATCTATTTGCTCCAAAATCCTTGGAGCTTTTTTTAAAATTATAATTATCCTATAGCCACAGTCTCCATATACCGTCCTGATCACAAGGTCATAAGAGATAATAGGATTTATTGCCTTTTAGCCTGGAAGAGCTGCCGGATCTTCTGTTTCTCTGGACTCTCACTACAAGCTGTAGGGGCTATTTTGTTAATGGGCTAGAATGGAGCACCTGAATCCCGAGAGACCTACCAAGCACTGTGGTAGTGAACAAAATGTTTAGCGAATTATTTCTTGCTTTGGAATGAAGATACTGACTTTCTTGGACCACTGGAACCCCAGAAACCTCATAAAGAAGAGATCTCTGAATGTACTTGGGTTTTAGCTCCCACCCTATGGCATGTCCACATCTTTCCAAGACATCTAGAGTACCTGTCACTTCCAATTCATTAGTCCCGTTAGCACATTATCATCAATGTAGAAGTCCAGAGAGATGTCCTGTGGGATGGTGATGATCAAGGTCTCAGCAGACTAAATTATGTCAGGGGACCAGGGAGTTGACATAGCCTTGAAGGAAGTTGGTGAAAGTATAACGCTAAACCTTCCAGGTGATAGCAAACTTTCTGTAGACATAAAGGGCAGGGGGAGCTTTTTCAGGATGAGTAGGTACATTCCAGATGTTGATTTGCTCCCATGATGAGTTCACACGTGAAACACGCCTGTTACGGAGTCATCAACTGAGAAAGCTTAGGAGCCTACTGTTACTCTCAAAAACAAATGTATTTTCCAGAGATTAAGTCAAACAAATAAGGTAAAGGAGGTTACCATGGGAATAACTATACCTTACATTTCGTTTCTTTAATGATGGTACTATTCTCTATGATCCTCTAAGTGGTAACAGTATTCATTTTGGTTTACATTTTGGAAAGTGAGGGAGAGGCTCCAGAACTTCCACTTATCCTTTCCTTTTCTAGGATAGCCCTGCTCAGAATTCCAATGTAGGGGATCCATCCAGTTGCCTGGAGTAACTGTTACAACTATTTGGGGGAAAACAGCAAGTGGACAATCTATTGTGATCTTAAAAGCTCAGTGTTCAAATTAGCTACCGTCAAAGATTCCTACTGTTCAGACAATTCTGATTCTTACTTTGATTCTGATGCCTGTTTTGGGAACCACATCCACCTCACTGCTGGCAGTTAAATGTTGCTACTTGGTCTCTGCCATCCCAGGATTTAATCATCCTCATTTAAACAAGAAAGCCGTTTTCAATAGGGTTTTCTCCCACCTTCACTTCTCACCTGTAGAGAACAACTACCACTGCACTTTAAAAACCTGTTGACAATTGTCCCTTGCCAATGCACTGCTTAATGTCAAGGTTCAGTGAGTATTCTCTGGGACCTCTTGGTGGGTATAGTTAGGGAGTGGGCAAGCATACTGCACATGAAAATTCATCTCAACCTACCTACTTCCTTAAGTCTTTAGGTTCCTTCCTGAACACTGTATCAAGACATTTCTGGCATCTCAACCTCATTTCCTGTACACCACCTCTGAGTCCAGGTTTCAGAAAAGCAAGTGAACAAACAAGGCTGCCACCTCGTTAAGCCAAAATCACTGGTAAGTGTAGCCATGTTGATTAATTCAACCTGACCTGTAATTATTTTCCTCCCTCTCTGATCTAGAAACCTTAGATGCCATTCCCCCATATACTATCTATGTTCTTGACGATCTAAATTAGGAAACTATTACAATCGTGTTTGTCTTTTCTTCTTAAGCTTCATAAACTCAGGAATGCTGGAATATGACTGTAGCTCCTTGTCTGGAGGCAATGAATGGTGGAAAGGGAACAGGATAAGGAGAATTAGCATCTACTGCAAGTTATTTACCTGTGGTGAGATTATTACAGACTCTTAAAGAAAGATAGTCACAACTTCAACATATAGGAGAGCCCAGGCTGATGCTGGGGTAGCTCAGTGGGACTTGGCAATTGAGATACTCTTTGTAGTGAAATCCTCCCAAATATCCCCTTTCCAGTTACGGGTGGAGGCGGCAGGGTACCAAGCAATCGAAAATTTCACATCAGGGAACTAATATGAATGTAAATTCACTTATGTCATAATTCAGAGACTCATAAGATCAGACTCTACCTCTCATTTTTGGTTATGTGGCACAAAAAAATGTGGCTGTCAAGAGATCAAATGTCTTCAGGGCAATTATAGTAACTTCTTGGTCTCTGACCATGCCTGCAGCCAAGAACTCAAAACCTTGATGCTATCTTTTTCTTTCTTTAAGCACTCCAGTACAATTAGAATTAGTCAATCCACCACATAGACTTTATTTTTTTAATTTTTTTTGGTCACGCAGTGTGGCATGTGGAATCTTAGTTCCCCTAAGGATCGAACACGTGCCCCCTGCAGTGGAAGCATGGAGTCTTAACCACTGGATCACCGGGGAAGTCCGGGACTTTATATTTCTTATGTCCCTCTATTCTGTTCTATTTTAGCAGCATTCTAGTGCATCCGGTGACTACATGTAAATGTTTAGGCAACTTTCACTACTGAGCCCCATCCTCTGATCATAATCAGATCCTGTGTCTTCAAATCCAACCAAGTCAGACAACCAATCTCAGATTTCTACTCCCCTCGCCTGAAAAGCCACCTCTGTTACCAGTTACTTTATCCATCAGAATTCACTCTAGTCAGTTTAAGAGGATACTAGGTAGTTTAAAGAATCTTCAGGAGGGCCAGAGAACCGGGCTTGGATGATTGCTACATAGAGAGGAACACAGCAGCCTTGAGAAATGCGTAAGTCCTACATAGACATGTTTTGAAGAAAACACTCCTGGTATTACCTTCTGTCATTTGGAACCTGTAACCATAGGAACTGTACTCCAGAAACTCTACCGTAGCTGCCCTGGAAGAATTGGATGTTTCTGCTTTCCAGAAGATCTGATCTCCCCCTTCATGTCCACCGCTCACATTGTTCACTTCCACCCTTGAGTTCTGAGTGGTCATGTCTGCTTGGCAGAAGCTAGATCTCGTGAGGATACCTGAGCTGCAAGGGAGTCTGGGAAATGTGGAGTTCAGCTTCTGGACTCTATAGGACAAGAAGTCAAGCTACAAGGATGTTATATAAACGCTTACGTGCTCAACTTATTGTTCATACTTGTTAAAGCAGCTGTCAAACCTCTGACCCTTTTCTCCATTTGATTAAACTCAGCAGACAGTATAGGCAGGGCAGGTGAGAGTCAAGGTGGCTGAACTAGCTGTGGGTCATTTCTTCTTAAATATTAGGAATCTTAAAGGAAGAGTGGAGCTATCAACAAGGCACTAGAATTAAGATATAAAATAGAAAGCAGATATATCAAGCATTACAGCAAGGAAGGAAAAGAAGTCAATATTTATAAAACAAAGAACTAATGGCATTTTTTCCCAATCTTCTAAGGTATGACAATGGTACAACCAAGAATAACAAAGAATGGGAACTAGAAAAAAATGAATGAGTTTCTTTTAATTTTCATTCATATATAGAATTCTCTGTTCTTAGATTTTTTTTTTTTTTTTTTTTTTTTTGCAGTACGCGGGCCTCTCACTGTTGTGGCCTCTCCCGTTGCGGAGCACAGGCTCCGGACGCGCAGGCTCAGCGGCCATGGCTCACGGGTCTAGCTGCTCTGTGGCATGTGGGATCTTCCCGGACCGGGGCACGAACCTGTGTCCCCTGCATCGGTAGGTGGACTCTCAACCACTGCGCCACCAGGGAAGCCCTATTCTTAGATTTTAAAATAAAAACAGCAACAGGAACTTAGCTTTGGGCAAAAACTGGAAATAATTCACGTGGTTATATTGCTACTTCTTTGAAAACAAGATTTAATTTTTTAAGGTTCAAATAAATATAATTCAAAGTAATGTAATGATAATTATGAATGAATGAGAAGTGGAAGGGGGACATCTTAAATTGATGATAAGATGGTAATTATTTGGGGGTCAAGTTCCTATTGGCTACATCTAGAAAGTTAGAATCATAAAATCAGGATATGAAAATTAAAAGGAACCTCAAAACCAGTCTAATTTTTCACTGCAAGGCAGAATCCTTTCTACTGTCCCCTGACACATGATTCATCCTCTATCATCTACCTGAATATTTCTGGGAACAAAGAACAAATTGCTGAATTGGTTATCAAATGAGAAATCCATTTGATTTGGTATAACTTTTTCTTAGTGAAGTCTTACTCTTTGTTATCCAGTGATTATTGTTTTCTTAAGTTCTCATAATTTATGTGATCTGCTCTTTTATTTATTAATGTAGTTAGCAAACTTATTAAACTTCTCAGTAGGGGTGAAAAGATTTTTAAAAATTAATTTCAATGTGTCATATATCTTCTACTTACAATCAAAATTAAACATGTTAAGAGGATTAGCCCCTTGGGTAGTTTCCAACCTTCCTGCCTAAACCCCCATTTAGTTCTCTAACTGTATTAAACAATGGGCACTGCTAAGAGAAAAGTGTTCAAATCCCCAAAGAAAATAAAAATTCATTCATGTATTTTATGTTAATGCATTATATACTGAAGAAGAAAAGACAGGGGGAAGTACAATGGTTATTTATAAGGTTGATTTATACTGATTTACCTGTAACTGAAAGGATTATGAAACTGCACTGATATCAAAACCCCAGATAGATTCAGTTACATAAATATCATCAACTGTGAGATTTACCTCTTCCCACTGTGGCAATCGTTCTGGTTAAGATTCTTTTGGATTGCAAAGGACAGAGAATCGTTAAACTGGCTGATTCGAAAGAAAGAGTTTATTGGTTCTTTTACATAACTGAAAAGGTGATGGATTCAGACATGGCTGAATCTGGGTGCTCAAATGATACAGTTAACAATCTCTCTGATTCTATCTCATGCACCTTTGGCTGACTCTTCCTCATTGATGATGGTGACAGTCAAGTGCAGCTCCAAGTCTAAATGCCACCATTTAATCACTCCACTAGAAAGTAAGAATGCCTCATTTCTAATAATTCCAGCTAAACTTCTCTGGCTAACTTTCACGAGCTCAAGGCGGTTCACATGCCCGTTTCTGAAACTCTTCACTCTGGCCTGAGAAGTTGAATAGGCTGATTTGCCAGTGTGAGTGAGCGTAGTGCTGCGAATAGGAAGGACTGAGGATAACTGTGAACTGTACAAAGCCTCCAGCTGACCAGGCGGTGCAGCCCCAGCTATTTGCTGGGCAAGCCTGGTGTTTTGGTGCACATGGGCTTCATCTGCCTGGGGGGGAGGGGTGTATTACTTGAATTTGCACAAAGGCATCCTATGGACTAGCTGTGGCCCTGGAGCCATGGATGTGCATCACTTGGACAGTGAATGGGAGAGGGTAGTCCTCTGGTTGAAAATCAGGTGCTGTTTCTATACTAAGGAAAAATGGGCACTGGGCAAACAGCTATCAGAGGCACACTACAGAAAAAATGCCATCACACGACTGCCATTAGCGTAAGTCTGAACATCTTGTAGGTCCAACTCAACTCAATTGAAATCTACTCAACTCAGTTTAATCCAATCCAACAATTATTGATCCTTTTTTAAAATTTTTATTTTATATTGGAGCATAGGTGATTAACAATGTTGTGTTAGTTTCAGGTGTACTGTTGATCTCTTATAGGCCAAAAAGTGTGTTTGTGTCTGTGTGTATGTGTGTGTGTGTTGGGTAGATGGGTAAGGAGGCACTACCAAAAACCAAGACCCAAACCAAAACCACAACAAAAAAGCAATGGACAGAAGAAAACTGTTCCTTTAGCAGCATCAAAAATTCTAACTTTTGGGCTTCCCTGGTGGTGCAGTGGTTAAGAATCCGCCTGCTAATGCAGGGGACCCGGGTTTGAGCCCTGGTCCGGGAAGATCCCACATGCTATGGAGCAACTAAGCCCACGAGCCACAACTACTGAGCCTGCGCTCCAGAGCCCGGGAGCCACAACTACTGAAGCCCACGTGCCACAACTACTGAAGCCCATGCTCCTAGAGGCCATGCTCCGCAACAAGAGAAGCCACCGCAGTGAGAAGCCTGAGCACCACGACAAAGAGTAGCCCCCGCTCGCCACAACTAGAGAAAAGCCCACACGCAGCAATGAAGACCCAATGCACCCATAAATAAATAAATAATGAAACAAATTTATAAATAAAAAAATAAAAAACTCCCTTCTAAAAAAAAATTCTAACTTTATGAAATTTGTTAGAAACTATGAAATTTTTTTCTTTTTAAAGTCTAATAACTTAAAAATTCTCGTGCAAAATCAAAGATGGTAGAGTGTAAATATTCCTTTAGTTTCTTTTTAGAAAAATCATGTGTATTTAAGTGAATTACACATCTATTATATGTTCAAATATGATTACACTCTGGTAAACTTAAAAAATTGAGGGATTTAAAAATAAATATTTACTCCATTATATTTGTTATTGTTATATCAGTCCTTACTTCCTAACGTTACCACGACCGGCCGATAAATCAAGAAACCAGGTGTCGGGGCAAGGAATAGTGACTTTATCTGGAAAGCCAGCGGACCGAGAAATTGGCCCAAAGAAGCATCTTAACCAGTTAAAAGTCAGGCTTCTTTTACACTAAAAGGGGAAGGGGCGTGGCTGGTTGTTCCCAACGTCTTGGTGCCGAATCCTTTGTTCTTGCAGCTGTCCCTGTAGGTGTGCTCACAATGCTCCTATCAACCTAACAATTATTTTCCGTTCTGCAACTTTGTATCTTTACGTGAAGGGTACCTTTATATGAAGGGAAAAGTGTTATATCTTTAAAGGTCAGAGCCTTGAGGGCGGGCTATCAAGTATATTTCAGGATATAGGCAACACTGTTTCACAAAGACGCACAGCTTGCATGACTAAGCACAGGCAACAGAGAACAATGTTGGAGCTAAAGGAATAGGTCCAATATGGAGTCAGGTTTGTTCTTCTTACACTAGCAGTCTCAAATAGCAGCCAAATATGTAGCCAGTAGGTCATCTTATTTCTTCACGTGATCTTTAAATACCGTTTGGCTTTATTTTAAGATTATTGCTAGTAACTCAGTTTGCTTAAAAAATTGAATTAGCCTTTTATTTCTGTGAAGAAAAAACCTCAACACCCAGAGCGTGCGTCAACTTTCAACCTTGAGGAAAGCACAAAATAAACAGCAAGTTGATAATATTATCTAGTCAAAGTAAAACAAGGGGGAGGGGCGCGTGGGGAGAGAGGGGCGGGCAGTAATCAAATGCCAAATGGGATTTGTTTTTTTTATTTCAGCACTTATGGAGCATCGGTGAGAACTCCCTCCTTCAAAGTCAAAAAATATCTAGCACCCGAAAAAAATTAAGTCTGGTTCTTTCTAGATAAAAGAGAACAGGATTTAAGTGAGTACATACTTAAGGTTAAGTGAGTAAATCCTTGCGGGGGGAGGAGGTAACCACCCTTGTGGAACTTTGGAACTTTTTTTACTTGAAACGCAGCAGCGGCGTGAAGTTTTCTGTTCCTTGGTCGGTAATCGGGCGAACCTGCGTGCAAGGCTGCGGACACCTTGTTGGGTCCGGGACGGAGGGCGATGATGCTGTGGAGGATGTGATGACGATGTGCAGAAATGAAAGCGATGACAAAAGCTCGCGAGGCCTGAGCGCTTCGGTGGCCGGGCCGGTCCCGCGGCCGCAGAGGCCCCGGGGCCGCCGGGCCGGCGCGCGGCGGGGACGGCGGGCGCGTCAATGGGCCCATTCAGGCGGGCGCGGCGCGGGGGTTGAGAAGTTAAGGGGCGGGAGGTGGCGCGCCAAGGCCGCGGCCGCGCCATTTGCATTTCAATGAAACCCGCCTGTTGACTCAGTGCCCGGCGCTTCCGCAGCTCCCACCAGAATCTGCCTTTGTTGGTTTTAGCTCCGGTCAAGTCCACTTCTTGCAGCGGGGGAGCCGCGCTCATTGAGTTTGTGTAGTCAGGCAGAACACTCGACAGGAAGGAAGGAGGAAGGGGTGCTCCGCGCGGCCTTTGTCTGGGCAACCGGGCTTAAGCAGCCGAGTGACTATTTAATCTAGAAGGTGCACTTGAATCCCTTGCAAATCCTCTCAGTGTGGAGCAGGGGGCACCCAGACGGGGACAGATGGTGCAGGACCCCTTTGTTTAAAAATATGGAAATAACGCTTTTTCATTTACTTAAGGTAGCCCCGCTCTTTTAACTGTTGCTATTCCCCCGTGTTGCATTGTCCAGGAGAGACCCGAACCGGTTAATGGGGCTGGTCAGCCCTGCCCAAGCGGCCCCGCTTTTTTTTTTTTTTTTTTTAATGTAGTAGCTGGAAGTGAGTTTGCTATGTTTGGCATAGTTACAGTAAGAACCCCTCTTACCTTTCTGGTGTCTTCTGAGTTGGGCACAGAGCAGCCCAGGGAAGTTTGTTTAAAAGTCTTGCAAGATCTCTTTTCAGAGGCCCCCTCCCTTTCTTTTTTCCCCCGTTAAGCATCAAATTCAGAGGTCTCCGGGTGCTTCACGTGCAGCGAGGGGCGGAGGGAGAATGTCTTGTTCTCAGTGTCTCCTGCTGCTCTGCCGTGACCTCTTGGGCCATGAAGCACAGTGAAGGGTGACTCACTTGGGTTTCCAGAGCCGGAAGGATGCTGTGGCTCGGGCCGCACATGTGGTTCCGCTTCCACAGCTATAATTTAGAGTGTGTTCAACATCAGGCTTTGGAAATGTGCACACATGCGTGCAGTATATTAGAAACGTGGACGATTCGGCCTACAGAGCCGTTGAGCTTGCTGACATATCACAAGATGGCTTTTCTGATTATCCTGACGACATAGAGGACTGCATTTTATCGGTTCTCGGGGCACATTTGGGAACATTAGAGCACACCCCAAGTTAGTCGGAAATGAGGTCAACCAACTGTCCACACATGTGACCTATTTTTCCTGTCCTGGCTTTTGTTCAAAACATGGCAGTCATGGTCCTGCCGGACTCTTCTAGCCACGTAATACAAATCAATTAAAGGAAGAAATTTGAATAGATAACTGGTAAAAAAAAAAAAAAAAAACAGATAGTTTTCCATTTCAGCACAGATTATACAGGAAGCAGATTATTGTCTTGTGGTTTTGAAGGTAGGATGAAGCTGACACATTAGAAAATAGATTGTTGAAGTATTTTAATCTTGAGGTGTTTAAATGTTGGGCATCTTAATACATTTATATAAAGAAGCAGATGTCTTTTTGGTGTGTAATTCAAATCAAACGTTTGACTCTGAAATGCTCATAATCCAACTGTCTCTTACCTGCCACGACTGCAGACTCTTTGCCCTCAAGTTGTTCTGACATGCTGTCTCTAAGATCATAGACAGTGTACATACAACACCTGGATCTGTGAATTAATTACTACCTAGGCCACCACCAAGAGCCTTTCTAAGTGGCCAAGTGCAAGGATCTTCTGTTTCTTATCCAAGTATCAAAGCCCCAAGTCCATGAATTGACACTTTACTATGAATTCCTGCTTCATTTCTATTTCACTCAGCCATTTTAGAGGAGAAAAGAGCCAGAATCAGGTGTCAGCCAGCAGATGAAGCTTATAATTTATATTTTTTGAAGAAAAATCTGCCTAAGCTGGTTTCAAGTTATCAAAAGACATAGAAATTAAGAAGTTCTAAAAAGATGTAGGAATTAAAACTGGGGGGGGAGGGTCAGTGATTTTACATGCTTAAGCATTGCTCAGTAAACAAATTTGTTTAGAAGTTCAAAAGTCAAAAGAGAGCTTTGCTTGGAGTTTGAAAATTTTGTAGGTTTTCTTTCCAAATGGTGAAAAATGGAATATGATATTATTAAGGATGTGATGACGATGTGCAGGTGTGAGCTTGAGCATATTAAGTTTCTTGGCTTTCTTTTGATTTTATATAATGAGCCTTTCGTTGGACTTCATTACAGTGATGGTCTCCCTCTCCGATCCTGAGTTAAACCATGAAACCACACATACTCTCTGATATTTATAATTTCGTTTTGGTTGGTAAGTGAATTTTGGCGATAAAAGTGTGAAGCCACAAGTTCCCCAAAGCATTGGAATGCAGTGAAAAGGAAAGTACCCCATCTGGCAAAGATTTTGATTTAAGTTGAACCTAAGGCTTCATGCTCCCTCACAGTTCCCAAATGATGCCCACTCACCTAGCCCAGGGGGATGAAAGTGAGGGCACCCACATTCAATTGGATGAAGGACTCTTAGAATGTTTCTAAGACCAATGTGTTGTATGGGACCAACGTGGGCCTCTGTTGAAGATCAGAGAATGAGACTGTGTATTCCCATAGGGAAAGGCAGCTTCAGCAACTGACCCTATTTATGGGAGACGATTTGGCCAGCAGGGGCCATGAATTCAGAGGCTTTCGTTATGAATCAGTTCCTATGAGACTACCACAGCTGGGCTGAAGGTGTTCAGATTGAAGTGTTACTTTTAGTTTCTGCATCGCTTGGGTTTGTCCAAAATGAAAGTACTTATGGTGACCTTCCATACCAGACAGAGGATTGTTTAGAAGTGTGCACCAAAATTTCCATTTGGGTGTGGACTTAGTTTAGGAAGGTTCTCCAAGTCATAAGCTGTTTTCCCCCAAAGCAGGACACATTCCCAGATGCCAGCCATATACGATTCGTGCTGTGTCCTACCTGATCTCTGCAGTGGTTGACGGTATTGACTGCTTCCTCTTTGAGAAGCACCTTCCTTGGCTTTGATGACAGAACTCTCTCCTGGCATTTCTCCTACCTCTCCGGCCTCTCCTTCTTAGGCTTCCTTGCAGGCTCTTTGCCCCTTTGCTCATCCCTTATTGTGCTCTCGTGAGGGTTCTGTCTTTGGTTCTCATCTCTTCTGTACATTCTCCTTCCTGAGATTTCTAGGAGACCTTTCTTTTTTTTTTTTACATCTTTATTGGAGTATAATTGCTTTACAATGGTGTGTTAGTTTCTGCTTTATAACAAAGTGAATCAGTTATACATACACATATGTTCCCATATCTCTTCCCTCTTGCGTCTCCCTCCCTCCTACCCTCCCTATCCCACCCCTCTAGGTGGTCACAAAGCACGGAGCTGATCTCCCTGTGCTATGCGGCTGCTTCCCACTAGCTATCTACCTTACGTTTGGTAGTGTATATATGTCCATGCCTCTCTCTCGCTTTGTCACAGCTTGCCCTTCCCCCTCCCCATATCCTCAGACCTTTCTTAAATACACTGTGTCCTCCTGCCTCAGGGCCTTGAACATGTGGTTTTCTCTGCTTAGAATGTTCTTTCTCCAGATACCTGGCTTATTTCTTTATTTAGTTCTCTACTCAAGTGTCACCTTGCAAATGAAGCTTCCCTTGTTATCCATAGAAAATAGCAGGTATCCAGTCAGGGTCAGGACCGGTGAGGCAAGCAAGGTGCCCAGGGCACACAATTTAAGGAGGCAGGTTCAGGGTCAGCATCTGAGAATGTGTGCCTCCTTACGTTTGGTACCCTGGGCATCTTGCCTCACCGGTCCTGACCCTCTACCTGTACTGTCACTCTCTAGTCTCTTAGTTTATCCTTCTTCACAGATATTATTGTAACTAACATATATATATATATATATATATATATATATATAAAATTGATAATTTTATGTCTCTCCACCCTTGTCCCACTCACACCATTAGAATGTGGGCCATGTTGGAGGACGGCCCTTATCTGTTTTGGTTTTTGCTGTATCTCCTGAGCCTAGAACAGAGCTCAGAATGTAGTAGGTATTCATCATATATTTATGTTTAAATGAATATAGTGTATAAATGCCTACCACTCATATTATTGATGACTCAAATGCACAGGGACTACCCTGGTGGCGCAGTGGTTAAGAATCCGCCTGCCAGTGCAGGGGACACAGGTTCGAGCCCTGGTCTGGGAAGATCCCACATGCCGTGGAGCAACAAAGCCCGTGCACCACAGCTACTGAGTCTGTGCCGTAGAGCCTGCGAGCCACAACTGCTGAGCCTGCGAGCCACAACTACTGAAGCCCGTGCACCTAGAGCCCGTGCTCCGCAACAAGAGAAGCCACCACAATGAGAAGCCCACTCACTGCAACGAAGAGTGGCCCCTGCTCGCTGCAACTAGAGAAAGCCTGCGCACAGCAACAAAGACCCAATGCAGCCAAAAATAAATAAATAAAATAAAAAATTTCTTAAAAAAAGAACGCTCAAATGCACAAAAACAAGGTTTGTAAATGGACCTCTCCCCTTGTGTTCCACAAGCTTTATCAAACTCATTGTGTCCAAAACTGCATTTATCACCTTTCACTCCCAAACCTACCTCCCACCTAAATTTTCTTAGTAGCTGCATCTAGCTCAGATTAAAATGCTAGAGATGTGGTGACTCGGGCCTATCAAGTTTGTTCCCTAAATAACTCTTGTCTTTCTCCACCTCCCTCCCTGCTGCCCTGCTTTAATTCGGGCTCTCCTCCCTCCTGGAAAAACTGGCAGTCCCATCCAACTGATCTCATGGCAAACAGCTTCTTGTTCTCTGCTTAAAACTTCTGGCACGCTGCTGGGAAGTGAGCTCTCTGAACCACCTATCTGATCATGCCACTTCCTTATCTTCAAATCCTTCCCTGTAGCCCTGTAGGTTTGAAGATACCATTCAGATTGCCATCGGTCTGCTGACTCTTGCCTGGGAGTCTCCTGCTGTGCCCCGACCTCTCTTCCTGGTCTTGTGATCTGCCCTCCCCCCCCCCACCCCCCACCCCCCCCACACACACCGCAAGGCACACACTTGGTGCCCAGTCACAGAGGATTTGGAAGTTTGGAATACTCTATCCTCCTAACTGCTGCTCTGCCGTTGCCTGGCCAACCTCTACCTGTCCATTCATCCTCAGCGGAATGGGCAATTTGAGCTTCCCTCTGCCTGTCAAGTTGTTTTGTAATTTTCTGTTTACCTACCCCGCTCCCTGTCCCACTGAGAACACCTTAAGGACAGGAACTGGGTCTTTCGTTTTTGCACACCCAGTGTAGAGTGGACCCTTCATGTCGTTTGTTGAATGAATGTATAAATTCATTTCAAGATTATTTTGTTATGTAGGGTAAGGTACAGCTCTAAATGACTTTTTTCTTACTTGGTATCTGTTGATTCCGACATTATTTTAAAAAATCCTTCCTTACTCCCTTGCTGAGGAGCTTACTTTGTCATATATTACATTCTTACCAATAGTTGTATGCAATTCCAGTTTTCCCTTTTGTCCTCTTGATTTACATATCCATTCCTACATCAGTAACACTCCAGTTTAGACTTCCTCAGCCACTATTTTACCAGAATATTCCTGGGTTTCATCCGTGTTTATTTTCCTAAATACATTTTGGTATCAGATGTTTTATTGATTTTTTTTAATGCAAAACTCCAGTTAGAGTTTTAATTGGAGTAGTTAACTGAAAATTAATTTTGAAAGAACAGAACTCCTCTTCATTTTAACCTCATTGTGAGGTTGGTTAGTTGCTAGTTTAAGAGTAATCAGATAACAGAAAAACCACATCAAAAACTGGCGTCAGGGCTTCCCTGGTGGCGCAGTGGTTGAGAGTCCGCCTGCCGATTCAGGGGACACGGGTTCGTGTCCCGGTCTGGGAAGATCCCACGTGCCGCGGAGCGGCTGGGCCCGTGAGCCATGGCCGCTGAGCCTGCGCGTCCGGAGCCTGTGCTCCGCAACGGGAGAGGCCACAACAGTGAGAGGCCCGCGTACCACACACACACAAAAAAAACTGGCGTCAAGGAGTTCCTGGTGGCCTAGTGGTTGGGATTCCAGGCTTTCACTGCCCTGGCCTGGGTTCACTCCCTGGTCGGGAACTAGATACTGAGTGCCACAGAGCACAGCAAAACCAAAACAAAAAAAAAAACAACAACCAAAACCTGGTGTCAAGTGACAGCCACATTTTTAAGCGAATCACTCTACTTCCTCGTGACAGAATTCATAGCCTCGTGCTTCTCATGTCATTATATGCTCTTCCCTTCCCAGGAATGTATGACCTGTCCAGCAAGCTAACATTAATTGTCTTTTAAAACTCCCTAATAGAGATAGGCAATGTCTTTCATGTACCATTTCAGTGTTAGATAGAATATTATGGGTGAAATATTCTTCCCTTTGTCCAGTTCTAGTATTTGAAAACAAATTCATCCTATTTTCTTAGTGGAGACGTGAAACAGCTGGTCACCATCCCGTTTCTACAAACTTTCCTTATACTTTCAACTGGTAACAGGGAAATGCCTCTTTAGCTCAGTTTGTCTGAACGTTTATTTTGTGGGACCTTCTAAACATCCATAAATTTTACACAAACCGTTTGAACATTTTACATGATTAATCTTCTATTGTTTATCTAATGCAGGACGCCGCACACTACCCGAAACTCCGATTATAAAGAGAGGGCCATAACCTTGGGGGAGTCTGGGCTTAGTGTTCACTGTGTCATCAGCCTTTCTCATCCCCTTGTTTGTATTAAGGGATTAAAATCATAGTCATTTTGTTTTTTGCCTTGCTTATTTTAACTCTAGTTTTGTGTGATTTTTTTTTTTTTTTGCTGGGAATAGAGTCTAAACTTTCTAATTTAAGCGAAGGGGTTTATGAGCCCCTGGGGCAAAGATTTCATTCCATAGCCTTGAAGTTGGAAGCAGGGAGATGATTTGGTTCATTGATTTCTCTTCTAAGTCTGTTTCTTTCTAGTTCTCTAGCCCCTGATCCCTATCTGCCAGGGGAGTAGTTAATAATTTTTACTCATATCCTCTGGCTTTCAATTAATAAGTACTCAGGTGATCTGATTTAAGGCATACTTAAAGTTTGTTTAGCCACTTCCATGAGCCCACAGCTGCAATGTATTTCAGGTAAAGTCATTGATAGTGTATAAGGATGACAAAACTTGGTTTACATTATCATGAAATTACTTAATTTTTGAACCTGGTTAATTTTACAAAATTAGATATGTTTCTTAAAAAGTTACCTAGAACCATAGCCATGGAAATCCATTCTCACTTTGACTTCCATGCGGTATATTTTTTAAACTGCTTGAGACAGCTGAGTTTTAAACGACTGTCAATCAAAAACAACAAACAAACAAACAAACAAACCAAAAACAACCCAACTTACCCAGTTGGACCGCGGGTTGCCTGCTTTTCCTCCAGTTCTCTGGCAGGAGAAAACAGTGTCCTATGCAGAAACATGAACAGTGCAGGTCAGTTTTTAAACAGAAAACAAGTTTATAAACAGTGAGTGCATTCAGGGTGCACGCCCTGGGCTACATAGGTCCGTTCCAGCACATGTGCAGAGTCTGTAGGAGACTAAACAGAATACAATGTGTTTGTTCTACAGTAATGACTTTGGAGAGCTCTATACTTATTTCAGGGATGCTGCTATTACTGAAGATTAGTTTTTTGTTTTTTGTTTTTGGAACTCCCCTCTAGGAAATGCTTTTAAACCTTCTAACCCACAATATTTCCCAAATCTGTCCATTTATTGTCATCCCTACAGCCCATGTCCTAATTTAGATGCTTACCATCTCAATCTTGATTATGGAAACATCTTCTCAATTAGTTTTATGCCTGGTTATTATACTCCTACAATTAATTCTTTGCACAGTTGCTAAAATTATCTTTTTTTTTTTTTTTTTTTTCTGACCATATCCCTTAACATGACATTCAAGGCTTTCCACAGTCTGGTCTTGTTCTACTTTTCTAGCCTTTTCTTCTCTCTATCCTCTTCATACATCCTATTTCCAGCCAGGTATTAAAATTTAGACTGACCCTGCATTTCCATTTGCCTGGAACAGTCTGGGTTTACATCTGCTGTCCTGGGGTCCTGTCTAGTTTAACATTTTTAGCACTTTCAAAGGTGTCTTAGTTTGTTAATAAATTATATGGTCACCTCTTGGTATATTTTTTTTTAAGATTTTTTTTTTTAATGTGGACCATTTTTAAAGTCTTTTATTGAATTTGTTACAATATTGTTTCTGCTTTTATGTTTTTTGGCTGCGAAGCATGTGGGATCTTAGCTCCCCGACCAGCGATTGAACCCGCACCCCCTGCATTGGAAGGCAAAGTCTTAACCACTGGACCACCAGGGAAGCCCCACTCCTTGGTATTTTAAACAGCTTTATTGAGACAAAATTACGTACCATTAAGTTTATCCACTTAAAGTGTACAATTCAGTGGTTTTTAGTATATGTATGGAGTTGTGAAACCATTACCTTAATGCAAATTTAGAACATTTAAATCACCCCAAAAAGAAACTTTGTACCCATCAGCAGTGATTTCGCATCTTACCCCCACTCTCCCCATCCTATCTCCCAGCCCCAGGCAACCACTAATCAAGGTTTTGTCTCTACAGATTTGCTTATTCTTAATATTTAACGTACATGGTATTAGACAATATGTGTTTTGTGTGTGTGTGTGTGTGTGTGTGTGTGGCTTCCTTCACTTAGCATAATGTTTTTTTTAAAAATAAATTTATTTATTTTTCTTTCTTTTTTTTTGGCTGCGTTGGGTCTTTGGTGCTGTGTGTGGGCTTTCTCTAGTTGCGACGAGCAGGGGCTATTCTTCGTTGTGGTGCACGGGCTTCTCATTGTGGTGGCTTCTCTTGTTGCGGAGCACGGGCTCTAGGCGTGCGGGCTTCAGTAGTTGCGGCTCGCAGCTCTAGAGCACAGGCTCAGTAGTTGTGGCGCACAGGGTTAGTTGCTCTGTGGCACATGGGATCTTCCTGGACGAGGGCTTGAACCCGTGTCCCCTGCATTGGCAGGCAGATTCTTAACCACTGCACCACCAGGGAAGTCCCTAGCAGAATGTTTCTGATGTAGTATGTATCATGTGTCAGTAGTTCATTCCTTTCTATGACCAAATTATGTTCCATTGTATGGCTATACCACATTTTATTTATCCATTTATCAGTTGAAGGACATTTGGATTGTTTCCAGGTTTTGGCTACTCTGAATAATGCTGCTGTGAACATTAGTGTGCAAGTCTTTGTGTGGATATATGTTCTAATTTCAATTGAGTATATACCTAGGATTGGAATTGCTTGGTCATACGCTAACTACATGTGTAGCATTTTGAGGAATTGTCAAACTGTTTTCCAAAGCAGCTGCTGCTCCATTTTGTATTCCCACTGGTAATTTATGAGAGTTCCAGTTTCTCCACATCTTCATCAACACTTGTTATTGTCTGTCTTTTTTATTATAGCCATCTTACATGTGAAGTAATAGCTCATTGTGATTTCAATTTACATTTCCCTAATATGTAATGATGTTGAGCGTCTTTTCAAATGCTCGTTAGACATTCATTTATCTTCTTTAGAGAAATGTCTATTCAAATCCTTTGCCTATTTTTAAATTAGGTCATTTGCCTTTTAATTATTGAGTTGTAAGGGTTCTTTATATAGTCTAAGTCCCTTATCATATATATGATTTGTAAATATTTTCTTTCAGTCTGTGGGTTGCCTTTTCACTTTCTTGATGGTGTCCTTTGAAGTTCAAATATTTTTCATTTTGGGTTAGTCTGACTTACCAGTCTTCTCTGATGGCTTGTGCTTTTGGTGTCATATCTAAGAAATCATTGCCTAACCCAAGGTCACAGAAATTTACTGCTGAACTTTCTTCTAAGGGTTTTATAATTTTAGAGCTTTCATTTAAGTCTATGATCCTCTTTGAGTTAGTTTTTGTGTATGATGTGAAGTTAGGGGTCCCAATTCATATTTTGCTTGTGGATTTCCAGTTGTCTTAGACCATTTGTTGAAAAGACAATTCTTCTTCCATTAAATTGTCTTGGCCCCCTACCTCTATGCATTTTTATAGTTTAATTATTTATATTATAGCCTTGGGCTAGAATTGTTTTATATTATTCTTCTCTTCCTATTGACATCTTATTAATTAATTCCTTTAAGATTATATGCATATATAGATATATAGATATATGAATATATCGATATCATATATAGATATATACATATAGCTATATATATGTATGCCACATCTTCTTTATCCATTCATCCGTTGTTAGGTTGTTTCCATATCTTGGCTATTGTAAATAATGTTGCAATGAACGTAGGGGTGCATATATCTTTTCAAATTAGTGTTTTTGTATTCTTCAGATAAGAATACCCATAAGTGGGATAGCTGAATCATATGGTAGTTCTAGTCTTAATTTTCTGAGGACTCTCCATATTGTTTTCCACAGTGGCTGTACACAATGATAGCATTTTTGAAAGAATTTCTCCAGATTCCCCCACTAAGGAGGACAATATGAGGTGTAAGATCAGGGTAGGAGTTATGACTGAGGGATATTGCCAACCATTCCTTTACTCACCTGTCGTGGTGCTTTCCTCCCTACTCCTTGGCCCATGAGCCCAGGTTTAGTGCCAGTATTTCATATGAGACACCAGAGGCATCATTTCCAGAAGGTCATGTTTAGAAAACCAAGCCACAACTGGGAGAGCACATTCTGTTTGGGCTTTTCCTTGGTTACTAGCAGAGCTTAGTTGATCATACTTGGCTGTCATTATTTAGGTTACTTTGGAGGACAGGTGGTGGCAGAAATCTGAGGTGGTTTGTGCTAACAGACTTGTGCCTTATATGGATGTTATAAAAAAATATACTGCTCTTTTGCAGGCATCTAGGATCTCCTGGTCCACAGCTATAAAGGCAAACCTAAAGAGCTAATGGTCAGGAAAATCAGACTCAGCTCTAAGCCTGTGCTTAACCAGGACTTGTAGTGTTAAGGCAACTAGTGCTGAGATAGTAAAATTCTATTGTAACCTACTGTCCAGAGATGAGAAAACACCCATGTTACTGGGTTCCAGTGTCACAATGAGAGAGCTCACTTTACACTACCATGTACTCTGGGGATGTGGTTTAATCCACAATGTTACTGAATCCCCGGAAAAGTTAGTTGTGGTTCTCATATGGATTTTTACTGTATTTATTCCAAATAAAAGCAACAAAAATTAATAAGACTTTCGTAGATTGTCAAAAGAAGAGTTAGTCAAGTTCAGCACTGTATAATCACATCCTTCTCAAAGTATGTATGTGCCCTCTGAACATTGGCAAAGCAACATTACAATGGGGGAGGGGCTGAGGGGGAGTTTGGTGTTTTGGAATGAGTGAGTAGTAGCCAGATAGCATAAATGGCAATGAAAACTTTGGACATTGAAAACAGTATTCTAAGTGAAAGAAACCAAACGTGAAAGGCCACATATTGTATGATACCATTTGTATGAAATCTATAGAGACAGAAATTAGATTATTGCCGCAGACAATGAAATGACTAAAAACTCTTGTCAGACCAGCAAGTAGTAACCGCAAAACACCCGATCCATGGGTTTAAATTCACATTTATTAAGTTAAATAATTGCTAATTTACGTAACAAAAATTTAATTCTTATATTTTTCAGAACTGATACAAGGCTTAATGTAATCAAGAACTGTAGCTGAATAACACATAACTTTATCAGAATTAAAGATCAAATGCTAATCATTATCCATAGGTGGAAAGAATAATTGGAAAGTTATCAAATTGTTTAGGATTCTACTGTTGGTCTAATTTACATAAGTTAGAATACTCAAGTTGATTAAAAGCGTGTAGTAAATAAAAGAAAGCCTGGATGATTTTCACAAATCTTGCTATTTATCCAAGTCTGCCATGCTTAGCAAATGGTAATTAGGAAAGAAGTTCTCAAGTGAAAACAGATTTGCTACAGGGCAGACAGCAGAAGCAAGAAGAACTACAATCCTGCAGCCTGTGGAACAAAAACCACATTCACAGAAAGATAGACAGATGAAAAGGCAGAGGGCTATGTACCAGTTGAAGGAACAAGATAAAACCCTACAAAAACAACTAAATGAAGTGGAGATAGGCAACATTCCAGAAAAATAATTCAGAATAATGATAGTGAAGATGATCCAGGACCTCGGAAAAAGAATGGAGGCAAAGATGGAGAAGATGCAAGAAATGTTTAACAAAGACCTAGAAGAATTAAAGAACATAAAAACAAAGATGAACAATACAATAACTGAAATGAAAAATACACTAGAAGGAATCAATAGCAGAATAACTGAGGCAGAAGAACGGATAAGTGACCTGGAAGACAGAATGGTGGAATTCACTGCTGCAGAACAGAATAAAGAAAAAAGAATGAAAAGAAATGAAGACAGCCTAAGAGACCTCTGGGACAACATTAAACGCAACAACATTCACATTATAGGGGTCCCAGAAGGAGAAGAGAGAGAGAAAGGACCCGAGAAAATATCTGTAGAGAATATAGTTGAAAACTTCCCTAACATGGGAAAGGAAATAGCCACCCAATTCCAGGAAGCGCAGAGAGTCCTGTACAAGGTAAACCCAAGGAGAAACACGCCGAGACACATAGTAATCAAATTGGCAAAAATTAAAGATAAAGAAAAATTATTGAAAGCAGCAAGGGAAAAATGATGAATAACATACAAGAGAACTTGCATAAGGTTAACAGCTGATTTCTCAGCAGAAGCTCTACAAGCCAGAACAGAGTGGCATGATATACTTAAAGTGATGAAAGGGAAGAACCTACAACCAAGATTACTCTACCCAGCAAGGATCTCATTCAGATTCAATGGAGAAATGAAAAGCTTTACAGACAAGCAAAAGCTAAGAGAATTCAGCACCACCAAACCAGCTCTACAACAAATGCTAAAGGAACTTCTCTAAGTGGGAAACACAAGAGAAGAAAAGCACCTACAAAAACAAACCCCAAACAATTAAGAAAATGGTAATAGGAACACACATATCGATAATTACCTTAAACATGAATGGATTAAATGCTACATCCAAAAGACACATGCTCACTGAATGGATACAAAAACAGGAACCGTATATATGCTGTCTACAAGAGACCCACTTCAGACCACACATACAGACTGAAAGTGAGGGGATGGAAGAAGATATTCCATGCAAATGAAAATCAAAAGAAAGCTGGAGTAGCAATACTCTTATCAGATAAAATAGACTTTAAAATAAAGAATGTTACAAGAGACAAGGAAGGACACTACATAGTGATCAAGGGATCGATCCAAGAAGAAGATATAACAATTATAAATATATGTGCACCCAACATAGGAGCACCTCAATACATAAGGCAACTGCTAACAGCTATAAAAGAGGGAATCAACAGTAACAGAATAATAGTGGGGGACTTTAACACCTCACTTACACCAATGGACAGATCATGCAAACAGAAAATTAATAAGGAAACACAAGCTTTAAGTCACACTATAGGCCAGATAGATTTAATTGATATTTATAGGACAGTCCATCCAAAAACAGCAGATTACACTTTCTTCTCAAGTGCGCACGGAACATTCTCCAGGGTAGATCACATCTTGGGTCACAAATCAATCCTCCGTAAATTTAAGAAAATTGAAATCATATCAAGCATCTTTTCTGACCACAGCGCTATGAGATTAGAAATGAATTACAGGGGAAAAAATGTAAAAAACACAAACACATGGAGGCTAAACAATACGTTACTATATAACGAAGAGATCACTGAAGAAATCAAAGAGGATATCAAAAAACACCTAGAGACAAATGACAATGAAAACATAACGATCCAAAACCTGTGGGATGCAGCAAAAGCAGTTCTAAGAGGGAAGTTTACAGCAATACAATCCTACCTCAAGAAAAAAGAAAAATCTCAAGTAAACAATCTAACCTTACACCTAAAGGAACTAGAGAAAGAAGAGCAAACAAAACCCAGAGTTAGTAGAAGGAAAGAAATCATAAAGATCAGAGCAGAGATAAATGAATTACAAACAAAGAAAACAA
The DNA here is from genome assembly GCF_005190385.1 of Monodon monoceros. Taxonomy (NCBI): domain Eukaryota; kingdom Metazoa; phylum Chordata; class Mammalia; order Artiodactyla; family Monodontidae; genus Monodon; species Monodon monoceros. The sequence goes on from NW_021703777.1 coordinate 119,165,976, forward strand.
TAGCAAAGATCAATAAAACTAAAAGCTGGTTCTTTGAGAAGATAAACAAAATTGATAAACCATTAGTAACACTCACCAAGAAAAAGAGGGAGAGGACTCAAATCAATAAAATTAGAAATGAAAAAGGAGAAGTTACAACAGACACCGCAGTAATACAAAGCATCCTAATAGACTACTACAAGCAACTCTATGCCAATAAAATGGACAACCTGGAAGAAATGGACAAATTCTTAGAAAGGTATCACCTTCCGAGACTGAACCAGGAAGAAATAGAAAATATGAACAGTCCAATCACAAGTAATGAAATTGAAACTGATTAAAAATCTTCCAACAAACAAAAGTCCAGGACCAGATGGCTTCACAGGTGAATTCTATGAAACATTTAGAGAAGAGCTAACACCCATCCTTCTCAAACTCTTCCAAAAAATTGCAGAGGAAGGAACACTCCCAAACTCCGTCTATGAGGCCACCATCACCCTGATGCCAAAACCAGACAAAGATACTACAAAAAAAAGAAAATTACAGATCAATATCACTGATGAATATAGATGCAAAAATCCTCAACAAAATACTAGCAAGCAGAATCCAAGAACACATTAAAAGGATCATATACCACAATCAAGTGGGATTTATCCCAGGGATGCAAGGATTCTTCAATATACACAAATCAATCAATGTGATACTCCATATTAACAAATTGAAGAATAAAAACCATATGATCATCTCAATAGATGCAGAAAAAGCTTTTGACAAAACTCAACACCCATTTCTGATAAAAACTCTCCAGAAAGTGGGCATAGAGGGAAGCTACCTCAACATAATAAAGGCCATAATCGACAAACCCACAGCAAACATCATTCTCAATGGTGAAAAACTGAAAGCATTTCCTCTAAGATCAGGAACGAGACAGGATGTCCACTCTCACCACTATTATTCAACATAGTTTTGGAAGTCCTAGCCACGGTAATCAGAGAAGAAAAAGAAATAAAAGGAATACAAATTGGAAAAGAAGAAGTAAAACTGTCACTGTTTGCATATGACATGATACTATACATAGAGAATCCTAAAGATGCCACCAGAAAACTACTAGAGCTAATCAATGAATTTGGTAAAGTTGCAGGATACAAAATTAATACACAGAAATCTCTTGCATTCCTATACATTAGTGATGAAAAATCTGAAAGAGAAATTAAAGAAACACTCCCATTTACCACTGCAACAAAAAGAATAAAATACCTAGGAATAAACCTACCTAGGGAGGCAAAAGATCTGTATGCAGAAAACTATAAGATGAAAGAAATTAAAGATGACACAAACAGATGGAGAGATATACCATGTTCTTGGATTGGAAGAATCAATATTGTGAAAATGACTCTACTACCCAAAGCAATCTACAGATTCAATGCAATCCCTATCAAATTACCAATGGCATTTTTTACAGAACTAGAATAAAAAATCTTAAAATTTGCATGGAGACACAAAAGACCCCGAATAGCCAAAGCGGTCTTGAGGGAAAAAAATGGAGCTGGAGGAATCAGACTCCCTGAGTTCATACTATACTACAGAACTACAGTGACCAAGACAATATGGTACTGGCACAAAAACAGAAATATAGATCCATGGAACAGGAGAGAAAGCCCAGAGATAAACCCAGGCACCTATGGTCAACTAATCTATAAGAAAAGAGGCAAGGATATACAATGGAGAAAAGACAGTCTCTTCAATAAGTGGTGCTGGGAAAACTGGACAGCTACATGTAATAGGATGAAATTAGGACACTCCCTAACACCATAAACAAAAATAAACTCAAAATGGGTTAGAGACCTAAATGTGAGACCGGACACTATAAAACTCTTAGAGGAAAACATAGGAAGAACACTGTTTGACATAAATCACAGCAAGATCTTTTTTGATCCACCTTCTAGAGTAATGGAAATAAAAACAAAAATAAGCAAATGGGACTTAATGAAACTTAAAAGCTATTGCACAGCAAAGGAAATTACAAACAAGATGAAAGGACAACCCTCAGAATGGGAGAAAATATTTGCAAATGAATCAATGGACAAAGGATTAATCTCCAAAATATATAAACAGGTAATGTGGCTCAATATTAAAAAAAGAAAAACCCAATCAAAAAATGGGCAGAAGACCTAAATAGACATTTCTCCAAAGAAGACATACAGATGGGCAAGAAGTACATGAAAAGCTGCTCAGCATCACTAATTATTAGAGAAATGCAAATCAAAACTACAATGAGTTATCACCTCACACCAGTTAGAATGGGTATCATCAGAAAATCTACAAACAACAAATGCTGGAGAGGGTGTGGAGAAAAGGAACCCTCTTGCACTGTTGGTGGAATGTAAATTGATAGAGCTACTATGGAGAACAGTATGGAGATTCCTTAAAAATCTAAAAATAGAATTACCATATGACCCAGCAATCCCACTACTGGGCATATACCCAGAGAAAACCATAATTCAAAAAGACACATGCACCCCAATGTTCATTGCAGCACTACTTACAATAGCCAGGTCATGGAAGCAACCTAAATGCCCATCGACAGACGAATGGATAAAGAAGATGTGGTACATATATACAATGGAATACTACTCAGCCGTAAAAAGGAACAAAATTGGGTCATTTGTTGAGACGTGGATGGACCTAGAGACTGTCAGACAGAGTGAAGTAAGTCAGAAAGAGAAAAACAAATATCGTATATTAACGCATGTATGTGGAACCTAGAAAGATGGTACAGATAAACGAGTTTGCAGGGCAGAAATAGAGACACAGATGTAGAGAACAAATGTATGGACACCAAGGGGGGAAAGTGGTGGTGGCGGTGGGGTGGTGGGATGAATTGGGAGATTGGATTGACATGTATACACTAATATGTATAAAATGGGTGACTAATAAAAACCTGCTCTATAAAACAATAAATTAAAAAAAGAACAGATTTGCTTTGAAAATAAAAGTAAAACCAAAAACAATTCATACATATTCTATTCATTTAAATAATTTTCTGTTTGTTTAGTCATATCAAGAAGGTGTCATTAGGCGTATACATACATAGCAGGAAAGGCATATCCTGCACACTAGGTTACCACTAGGTTACTTTGTGAACTTCCATTATTTACCAACCATCCACTATTAATTCACATTTCTTGAAGTTGTCCTCTAGAGCCAGTGAGGAATGGTCTCTTAGTAACTGTATGAAGGTTCCTGCGAGAGATAGGACCTGGGACTAGATGAGTGAGTCTCAAATGTTGCGGTGGAGCTTGTTCACAGATGTCCTGGCCCCAGAGCATCTGTATTTTGACCAAGCTCACCTAGGTGATTCTGGCGTGCATCAGCATTTGTGAAATACTCGTATAGGTGACCTATACGATCTTTTTCAACTCGAAGGTTATATGAGCTTATATTGCAAAACAGGCAAATAGAATGATCCCTGGGTATCACGCCAGGGGGTGGTGCGGGGGGAATTGGTTCCAGGACCAACCCTCACCCAGCCAATCCTGCCCTGCCCCCTCCCCCAACAAAATTCCTGGATGCTCAATCCCTCTTATAAAATGCTCTAGAGCAGTTGGCCCTTGGCATCCTCTGCTCCAGCATCCGAGAGATGACCCACGGTTGGCTGAATCCAAGGATGTGGAATCTGCTAATACGGAAGGCCCAACTGTATGTGTCTTGAAATATCTCAAGATATAGAAGGTCAATCCAGGAAAATAATTAACACATTTTGAAAACCTCTTATAAAGGAAACCAACATTTTAGTCATTCTTTGTTTCTGGTTTTCTTCGCACTGACTTTGTGTTACCCTTCACAGTCTATATTTGTCCTATTTACATGTGATTCCCATGCCTTACACAAAGTTTAAGGGCATTTAAGATAAGCTTTATCAAATGGTTCAGAGTTTAGGGCTCAACCCCCTTCCTCTCTGTTGTGTCAACCCACCACCTGAAAAGGACAGCTGATCAGAAGGTTTTTGTGAAACAAAGTGAAAGTGCTCATTACTTTTGAAAATGTTGGTGCTCATTACTTTTGAAAATGTTGGTCTACTAGGTCTACCCCTTGCTTAGACCTAGTTATGGTCATAGCAAACCGCAGGGGATTCAAATCAGGGACCTTAGGAGGCTGAGGGCCCAAGCCTGAGCAAATCCAGACTGTCCTGCCAAAGCCCACATGGAAGGAGATATCATTCCTCTATTTGCTCCTTTCCAGAGGGCTAGGAGCTGTTTTCTGTGTTAGTGGAAATTAGATCCGTAAGACATGGCAGTGTAAAATAAAACTCCAGGTGGGAGGGTCAACTTAAAAAAATACCGGTTTTCTAATTTAACCTTCTGTTGCCTGGGCAATAAGGATATAACCCCAATGAAGCTAACAGTGCATCTGGAATGAAATTCTTTCAGGGACCTTGGAGAAGAGAACATTCCATTTTATAATGTTGAACATGTCTTTGCCACATGGGTACAACTTGCATAGCCTTGATAGTGAGGAACAACGTTGCTGTTAGTTTTAAAATTATTGGCATACAGTAACTTTATGTTAAAGCTCCTCCTGGAGTTTTATTTCCCTTCCTATGCAGGACTTGCCCGCATAGGAAGGGAAATAGCTGATTCTGAACAGACCACGGCTTTAGCATCAAATTGCTCATGCCCTCTAAAATGATTAGTTCACTCGTAGAACCAGAATATTATGCCTACTTCTCCCCTCATCTCCATCACAGCTTATCGTTCACTCTTATTGCATTTCTCTTAAGGCAATGCAATTGCCTTATGGCGGACGTCTTTATGCAGAAAGTCCAGTTCCCAGAAAACAAAATCATGTGTGTGTGTGTTTGCACATAATTCGGAGAGGAGAGAAACAAGGCTGAAGGCTGTTTGCTAAGAGAGGATTATGCTAGCTAAATTTATTATCTTAATTTCTGCACCTGTGTCATCAAAAATTTAGACTGATTCAACTTATAAGAACATTCATTATAGAAAGGAAATAAGTCTAGCTCATGGCTGCTCAGCTAATGAATAACGAAAATAGGATAATTTCAAACTGGTGAAAGAAGACTGTATATAACAAGTATGCTAAACTATATAAAACATCTGAAGTCCTCACCCCAGTCAGCCCATGTACCTAAAACATTACCCTATTCTTTATTCTTGTATTGTGGGACATGAAGTCTTAGAATGAGATGTGCTAGTACACAAAATAGAGTAAAATTTCATAAATTTAAACTAAGAAAGAATAACTTTGGTATGAATAGTAAAACATATTTAAAAACTATTTTTAAAAATAGATAAAACTGACTGTAAAAAACATGCCTTAATTATCCCTAAACAGACATGAGCCGGAACACATTGGACTTAATTTAGGGGCTTTTTTAACCTGGCAGTCCTCCACCCTCCTGCACATGATTTAGAATCACTGCCAGGTGAGCTGATTACCGATGGGAGTGTGTCAGACCTGCACTTGGGTGGGGCAGGAAACAAGACTGGGAACTACTGACCCAGATTGGAAAGTTTTAAACATCTTCCAGACGATCTGATTTGTGCCATTCAATTTCTTTCTATGTGGTACAAAAGAAACCTTCAGCTGGCTGCTGAACTAAAATGGTTATAAATGATTGGAATTATAGATAATGGAGTTTTAGTTAAAAATTTCATTTTTATTTTCTTTGTTTTCAAAGCACACATAATCCCATAATCCCACCACCTAGAGTCACTGTTGTCATTTTGGGTGTACCTCTGTGGCAGCTAGCCTGGACTAACTGTCCCAGTTTGTCCAGTACTGAGGGGAGTTTCCTGGACGTGGGACTTCCAGTGCTAAAACGGAGAAAGTCCTGGGCAAAGCAGAATGAGTTGGTTGCCTATAGTATTCTCCAAAGTGAGACTAACACAAAAACTGCTATCCCAGGCAACCAATGGAAAAGAAATAGAGAACAAACTAGTTGTTTTAAGCTACTAAGTTTTGGAGTGGTTTGTTTCTATCTGTCTATTTATCTACTACCTATCTATCTATCTATCTACCTATTTATCGATCTATCATCTATCTATCTATCTAAAATTGTGCACAGAGCTTTGTAACTGTGCACAGAGGATTTTAAAAATAACAGTATATTATGGACATATTTTCATGTTTTAAAATTGCCCCCTATGACATCAATTTTAATGGTTGCCTGGAATTTCATTGAAGGGGGAACCACAATCTAACAACTCCAATATCATTGGACATATTTATGTTGCTTCCCATGTTTTACTCTGGCAAACAATGCTAACCCAAATATCCTCATAGTTCAATATTTGCATACAAACTCCATGACTACTTTTTAAAGATTCTTAGACGTGTAATATCAAAAGATTAATTTGAAGGGTTTTGATGAGTATTTCCAAGTGGCCCTTCTTTTTTTAAATGTTTATTTATTTGGCTGCGCTGGGTCTTAGTTGAGGCACGTGGGATCTTGGTTGAGGCGTGTGGGATCTTTTAGTTGCGGCATGCGTGTGGGATTTAGTTCCTGACCAGGGATTGAACCCGGGCTGCCTGCAATGGGAGTGCGGCGTCTTAACCACTGGACCACCAGAGAAATCCCCCAAGTTGCCCTTCTTAAACGTGGTGCTAATCTGCAGACCCGCTGACCATGTATGAAAATGCTCATTTTGCAAACAGTGGGTTTGCAACAGCAAAACAAGCTCCCAAACTCTGTCCACTTGACCGGTTAATGGGACTTTCTTATATTCTACAGTTAGTCTGAGACACACCACAGTGAGATCCCTCTGGTCGGTTTAAAACTGTGCCATGAGAATATGTCCTGTGCAGCAGTTCCTGATGTTTACATAAATCATTACTTAAGCCCTCAACATCATCACATATTTATTTAACGTCCACCGTGGGTAAGAATTGCAACCATGAGCCCTGGTGCAACTTGGACTCTAGGGGAGAGAACAGAGACATAGTTCATAGTATCTTTGCCTTGGGAGTATTTTTAGTAACTTACTTCTTTTTCTTGCTCCATAGCTTTATAGAATCAAACTATGGGAAAACAATCCTGCAGTTTAGGAAATTAAACATTTTACAGTGTGAAATATAAAATACTTTCATGAAAGAGCACAATACATATGTATGTGTTAACAAATGGTTAAAAAGTGAACTTTTGTGTAACCACCATCCAACTCAAGAAGCAGACCATTACTAACACCTGAACACCCCATCCTCACCCCTCCCGTGTATGTGTCCTTATGGAATTGCAATCCTCTTCCTGCCACCAAAAGGTAACCACCATTGTAACTCTATGGTAATCATTTCCTTTCTTTCTTGCTCTACCGTTGTTTAGTTTTGCCTGCTTTTAACTTTATATCAAGAAAAATCATAATGAATTATGCTTCTGTTTTTGATTTTCTGTTTTTGCTCAACATTATGTAAGATTCATCTGTTTTATTGTGTGTAGTTGCATAATATTCCACAGTATAAATATGCCATAAATTTTAATCCATTCTACTGTTGATGGATTTGGGTTGTTAGCAACCTTGGGCTTTTGAGCCAGTCAAGGATTCAGGATGTAACCATAGAGCAGATGCTTGGTTAGATTAGATGCATAAATAAATCTAATTTTTAAAAGATATTAGTTCCTTTGCGATGAATTTTTCTCTTCCAGTACTTTCAGCTTTGATGACTTGCTTAATTTATAGTTTTGATTGTGAATCCTATTATTCTGAATACTCTTTAGTTATAGCTGTTGAATGAGGCTTTTTTCCCTTCCTACCTGTGGGATTGTGTATTTACAGGAAAGGCCACCACCACAACTGCCCAAGTGCTTTAACTCCTGCCACAGTTGCTGTTCTAGGTGAAAAACTTGGAGAATCCTGGAAAATCTGTGGGTTCAGAAGTGAGATTGTGTTAAAGGAACTGACCTGGGAAGAGAAAGTAGGTCCACCAAGTTAGAGATTTATTTAGATTAGAAAAGAGTATATTTTAAGGAAGCAGCCGGCTCTTGGAAGGTTGGGGAATCATCAGCATGTGGACAAAAAAGGATTTTTTCCTGATTCAACCTGGGTTCAAATCTGTTTCCACCATATAATGGTTATGTGATAATGAGTGATTTTACTCACGTGAGAATCTCTCTTCTTTCGTAAAACCAGGATGATAAAACCTTTTTTAAAAAAATTAGAGAATGAATACAGGTGGTTAAGATGGAGTATTTATGATTTGAAGTATATTGAATAGCATGTGAATAAAATTCAGCTATTGGCCTTTAAAAATAACTTTCAAAGCTTAAGGAATTGTAGATATAAAAATGACAATTTAATTTGGGCTTAAATTCTTCTGATTAGGCATTTTAAAGTGCTTTTAAATCTGACAAATTGAAAAGACTATTGCTCTGTGCCTTTTATTTTTGTCTCTTTAGGTTGGATATTATACTTATCATCATGAACTTTAGTAATGGAATTCCACACCAGAAAATTGTTAGAATGTAAGATTAAAATACAGCATTAAATACAAGTGAAAACTTTGTATATAAAAGATAGTATTATCCTTTCTTTTTAAGCCTTTTTTTTTTTTTTTTAATTTATTTTTGGCTGCGTTGGGTCTTCGTTGCTGCACACGGCCTTTCTCTAGTTGCGGCAAGCGGGGGCTACTCTGTTGTGGTGCACGAGCTTCTCATTGCGGTGGCTTCTCTTGTTGTGGAGCACGGGCTCTAGGCACGCGGGCTCTAGACGCAGGCTCGGTAGTTGTGGTGCACGGGCTTAGTTGCTCCACAGCACGTGGGATCTTCCCGGACCAGAGCTTGAACCCGTGTCCCCTGCATTGGCAGGCAGATTCTTAACCACTGCGCCACCAGGGAAGCCCCCATTTTGTTTTACTACTTGTTTCTTTCCCTATCTTAAAAATAAACACATTTGTACAATAGCTTTAAAACTAATGTAAAGTTAGTGTGGTAATGGGAAAATGTGAAATATCTCAGATTTAGGCAGTTACATACAAGCAAAAATTTTTTTATCCCTCTTATTTGTGAGATGATTAAAAGTAACTTAATTGTATTTATATCTTAATCCTTGATAACTGAAGACTGAGGTACTGTATACTTAGAAATTCATAGCAGTTGGAATGAAAGAACCAGTTCTACAGTTAACTTACAAATCAATGCCTAATGTTAACAAAAAATGGGGGAGATAATTAATTATAGATGAGATGATGTGGTATCTAGGATTTTGTTTTAAATAACTTACTGTGAAGGGGAGTGGGGAGAGTAAGAGATATAGATACACTATTGGACCAAGAGAGGAGAGGAGAGGTATTGGGGAGAGGTATGGTATGATATTGGGTATGGCAGGTTCATTATTTATTATCTCTACTTTTGTTTATGTTTAAAAGTTTCTATTATAAAAAGTAACAAATAAAAGGATTAAATAAGGTAATGATTTTAAAGTGTTAATCCCATGTCTAGCACAAATCAATTTAGTATGTGTAACCACCTCACCTTCCATTATATCTAGGTGAATGGCATATCATCACTGAAGGAATGGTAAGTTTGATTGTGGAATGTAGAAATGGAAATAAATTTTATTGTGTGCTAATGACTGTGGTAGGTTTTAGGGGTGCAAAGGTGGATAAGACTTGGTCTTTATTCTTTTCATTTTCCTCTGTATCTATATCAGATGATGGATGTTAACTAAACTTTTTTTTTAAAATTGAACTATAGTTGACTTACAATATTATATTAGCTTCAGGTGTACAACATAGTGATTTGATATTTTTATACATTACAAAATGATCACCACAATGAGTCTGGTCATCATCTGTCACCATACAAAGTTATTACAATGTTACTGACTGTATTCCCTGTGCTGTACATTACATTCCCATGACTTAATGATTTTATAACTGGAAGTTTGTACCTCTTAATCCCTTTCACCTATTTCACATAATCCCCCACCCTTCTTCCATCTGGAAACCAGCTGTTCTCTGTATCTATGAGTATATTTCTGTTTTGTTTTGTTTGTTTGTTTTATTTTTTTAGATTCCACATATAAGTGAAATCATACAGTATTTGTCATTCTCTGTCTGACTTGTTTTACTTAGCATAATACCCTCCAAGTCCATCCATGTTTTTGAAAATGGGAACATTTCATTCTTTCTTTATGGCTGAGTAATATTCCAGTGTGTGTGTGTGTGTGTGTGTGTGTGTGTGTACACATCTTCTTTATACATTCATCTACTGATGGGCATTTAGGTTGCTTCCATATCTTGGCAATTGTAAATAATGCTATAATGAACAGTGGGGTGCATATAGTGAATGAACTTTTGAATTAGTGTTTTTGTTTTCTTTGGATAAATACCAAGAAGTGGAATTGCTGGGTCACATGGTAGTCAAAAACTTTTTGTTTTGAGAACCTCCATGCTGTTTTCCATAGTGGCTGCACCAATTTACATTCTCACCAACAGTGCACAAGTGTTCCCTTTTCTCCACGTCCTCTCCAACACTTATTATTTGTTGTCTTTTTGAAAATAGTCATCCTAACAGGTGTAATATATCTCATTGCAGATTGATTTGCATTTCTCTAATAATTAGTGATGTTGAACATCTTTTCATGCGTGTTTGGCCATCTGTATATTTTCTTTGGAAGAATGTCTATTCAGGTCCTTTGCCCATTTTTTAATTGTTTTTTTTTTTTTTTTTTGCTATTGAATTGTATGTTTATAATTGTATTATATTTTTTAAATATTAACTCCTAATTGGACATATTATTTGAAAATATCTTCTTCCATTCAGTAGCTTGCCTTTTTGTTTTGTTGATGATTTCCTTTGCTGTGCGAAAGCAACTTGGGGAATGATGTGCATGAGAAGGAAGGGCATGATAAAAGGTGACACTAAGGAAACCACCTTTCCTTTCCTGCAATCTGGCTTGGTTTTGTATACTTCCAAGGAGGTTAAAGTCTATTTCAGGAAGGAAGCCGGCCTGCACCAAGGCAAGGCTGTGCTGACATGAACCCTGAAGGCACCCAGAGCTAAAACAACCTCCAGCATCTGGCTCCAGAGTCTTTACTTCATTTTGAGCTTATTTTTGTGTATTGTGTAAGAAAATAGTCTTGTGTTGTTCTTTTACATGTAGCTGTTCAGTTTTCCCAACACGATTTATTGAAGAGACCATCTTTTTCCCATTGTATATTCCTTCCTCCTTTGTCATAAATTAATTGACCATATGAGTGTGGGTTTATTTCTGGGCTTGCTATTCTTTTCCATAGATCTATGTGTCTGGTTTTGTGCTAATATTATACTGTTTTGATTACTATAGCTTTGTAATACAGTTTGAAATCAAGGCTTTGTTCTTTTTCAAGATTGCTTCGTGGTTTTTTGTGGTTCCATACAAATTTTAAGATTATTTGTTTTAGTTCTATGAAAAATGCCATGTGTATTTTGATAGGGATTACATTGAATCTGTACATTGCTTTGGATAGTATGGTCATTTTAACAATATTAATTCTGAACCATGAGCATAGTATATCTTTCCAGTATTTGTGTTGTCTTCAATTTCTTTCATCGATGTCTTATAGTTTTCAGAGTATAGGTTTTTCATCTCCTTGCTTAGATTTATTTCTAGGTATTTTATTCTTTTTGATGCAATTTTAAATGGGCTCATTTCCTTAATTGCTCTTTCTGTTCTTGATTAGTGTATAGAAATGCAACAGATTTCTGTATATTAATTTTGTATCTTGCAACTTTACTGTATTCATTTATTCTAATAGTTTTTTTTGGTGGTGTCTTTAGGGTTTTCTTTTATAGTATCATGTCATCTGCAAATAGTGAGTTTTACTTCTTCCCTTCCAATTCACATGACTTTTATTTATTTTCTTCTTGTCTGATTGCTGTGGCTAGGACTTCTAATATTATGTTGAATAAAAGTGGTGAGGGTGGGCATCCTTGTCTTTTTCCTGACCTTGGCAGAAAAGTTTTCAGTTATTCACTGTTGAATGTGATGCTAGATGTGGGTTTGTCATATATGACATATATATTGAGGTATATTCCCTTTATACCCAGTTTGTTGACAGTTTTTATTATAAATGTATGTTGAATTTTGTCAATTGCTTTTCTGCATCTATTGGCATAATCATGTGATTTTTATCCTTCATTTTGTTAATGTGGTGTACCACATTGATTGATTTGTGGATATTGAAACATCCTGGCATCCCTGGAATACATTCCATAAATTCATGGTGTATGATCCTTTTAATGTATTTGGTTTGGTAATATTTTGTTGAGGATTTTTGCATCTATGTTCATCAGGGATATTGGCATGTAATTTTCTTTATTTGTAGTGTGTTTCCTGTTTTTGGCATCAGGGTAATGCTAGCCTCATAGAATGAGTTTGGAAGTGTTCCCTTCTCTTCAGTTGTTTGGAATACTTTGAGAAGGATAGGTATTAACTCTTCTTTAAATATTTGATATAATTCCCCGTGAAGCCATCTGGTTCTGTTGGGAGTTTTTTGACTACTAATTCAATTTCATTACTGGTAAGCAGTATGTTCGGATTTCTGTTTTTTTGCTGATTCAGTCTTGGAAGATTGTGTGTTTCTAGGAACTTAACTATTTCTTCTAGGGTGTCCAATTTGTTGGCATATAATTGTTCTAAGTAGTCTCTTGTGATTGTTTGTATTTCTTTGATGTTGTTGGTTGTAACTTCTCTTTCCTTTCTAACTTTATTTATTTGAGCCCTCTATCTTTTTTAATTGATGGCTAAATTTGTCAATTTTGTTTATCTTTTTAAAGAACAAACTCTTAGTTTCATTGATCTTTTCTATTTCATTTATTTATGCTCTGATCTTTATTATTTCCTTCCCTTTACTAATTTTCAGTTTTGTTTTTCTTCTTTCTCTAATTCCTTTAGGTGTAAAGTGATGTTGTTTATTTGAAATTTTTCTTGTTTCCTGAAGTAAGCCTGTATCACTATAAAATTCCCTCTTAGAACTGCTTTGCTGCATCCCATAGGTTCTGGATCATTATGTTTCTTTCCCCAGGTTAGGGAGTTTTTCAGCTATTATTTCATCAAATATGTTTTCTGCCCGTTTTTCCCTTCTCCTTCTGGGACCCTTATAATGCAAATGTTCATACATTTGATGTTGTCTCAGAGGTCCCTTGAACTATCCTCATTTAAAAAAAAATTATTTTTCTTTTTGCTCTTCTGATTGGGTGATTTCCACTATTTTGTCTTCCAGATCACTTGTGCATTCTTCTGTATCATCTAATTTGCTGTTGATTCCCTCAATTTGTGTATTTTTACTTCACTTATTGTATTCTTCAGCTCTGATTTTAAAAACTATTTTCTAACTCTTTGTTAAAGTTCTCACTGTGTACCTCCATTCTTCTCCCAAGTTCAGTGAGCATTCTTATGACTGTTGGCTTAAAATTTTTATCAGTTAAATCACTTATCTCTGTTTCGTTAGACTGTTTTTTGTTTTTTTTTTCTGGGGGTTTATCTTGTTCTTTGGTTTGGAACGAATTCCTCTGTCTTCTAATTTTGTTAGACTTTGTTTCTATGAAACAAAGGCAAAAGAGTTACCTCTCCTGGTCTTGTGTCAGAGGACCCTATGTAGACTGTGTGTGCTTGGTGGCTTTGGTGTAAGGGCTGGAGCTGGAGTGGGTATGGGCTGGGGCTTTTCCCAGGGTGCACCAGGGGCCACTGCCTTAGCAGGAGGGCTGGAGGTGGAGCCAGGTGTGGGTCTAAGGATGTGCTGGGACAGTCTTGGCAGGCCAGCTAGAGGGTGAGGCACTTTTCAGTCTGTTGCCTCTGTACTGAGACTTAGGGCAAGTGAGTTTGTGTACGAGCCCTTTAAAAGCAGTGAATTGCTTTCCTACAGACTTCTGGCTCTTCTGGTTGTAAGCCCTACTGGTTTTTAATGCCAATTATGGAGGCTTATCTTCCCAGTGCTGGTCCTGAGGGCTGGGGTACCCACTGTGCGGCCATACCCCTCACTCTTTAGGGATGACCTCCAAGTTTGTGATATCCCCTCCCACTTGTAGGTTGCTACAGTGGGGGTGACTAGACTGTGTCTCTGCCTCTCCTACCTGTCGTTGATGGTGTTTTGTTTTTTTTTAACATCCTTAATTTTGTAAGAGCTGTTCGGCTAGTCTTCAGGTCATCCTCAGAGAGAGTTATTCTCTATGTAGCTGTGGTTTTGGTGTATCCGTGGGAAGAGGTGAGTGCAGGATCTTCCTACTCCACGGTCTTGATCCTGCCCTCTCAGTTGGTCCCTATTCTTAAGGAGCTCTGAGTTAGTGGGAGAGAAAACGGAACTTTTGGAGAACATGGCAGCCTCAGAGTAAGGAGGCTTACTCTAGTATTCCGGAAGTGGGTGGGGGTGTAGAAAGGATGATGTGTGTCTGTCAAAGCAAGCTTTGCCCATTTTAGAGTTTTCCCTTGTACTGGCCTCATGTTCAGAAAAGAAGGTGGGGGGAATCTCTTTCCCTTTTAAAATTTGTTTTTTCTTGAGTGGTGTAGCATTAATTCTGAAAGTCAAAAATTCCTGTTATTATTCTTAGTTTTCTTGGACAGCTAAATTATGAATTAAATAGGAATTTGGTAGCTAACCCCCAACTCTCCCATGTCACTGAAGAAACTCTTATCTCTGTATGAATTCCCCATGAAAACTGAAGAGCTATCCAGTAGCAGCTGAAAACAGGCAAACACCATAGCAGGTATCATGTTTGGGCAGCACACCACATGCATGGAGATGCACAAAGACTCACTTAATATGCCAGAGTAAGAAATGGACCACACTTCCACAATGCAGAGTGCTGTTCAGGTGTGTGGCAAACATGCATGTGAATATTGACATATGTCTGTATAGGAGAAACAGCAGAAACTGGGTGGGTCAGTGGGTATTGACTCAGACTCACAAACTGTTGGTCTTAGGTCCCCTTAAGGTATGTAAGAAACTCCAGTAGTTTGGTTCTGGTCCTGTGTTTAATTCAGTTTCTTCGGACTTCCATTCACCTTTTATCATCAGCTCATGCCCCCGCTGCGGGGGTTAGAGGAGCATGGGCTTATAAATCATGATGCAAATAGCATTTTCACCACATCTTTGTGGTTAAGTATTTTTCTTTTATTTAAACTGTCCTTTTCCAAAGATAGGGATGACAAGGAACAATTTCTAAATTGTATCATTCAATTTTCAATACCATTTGGGATTCTTGATGGAAAATCTGTCATGTGGGATCTATGTCCAATGAACTTGGCAGGAAGATTGACATGAATCAGCAACTGTTCCCAGGAGACTCGCTACAGTTAACTTCAGATGGTTTCCATTGTGTGGGGTGTGCCACTAAAAGTCCTCGTAAAATGAGGATAGCAATGTCTGTCTTATTGGTGGCTTAAAGGACATAATATATGTAGAACACTTAGCACAATGCCTCGAACAAAAAACATTTGTGACTAATAAATTTGGAACCTAATAATGTATCTTCACTGTTGGTAAGGATAGGCTGGATTTCTGAATAACTATCAGATAAATAGCTGATAAAACTCGCTAAAAAGCTAGACAAAAGATGTACAGCTGGACAGTCATGCTGTTGTTTCGCTGGCGTTCTCTTTGGTCCAGTCATGACCTGAATGGGCTCAGTCTTGCCTGTAGGTCTCCCAAATGTGCACCAGCAGCTGGGTTTCTGTTCCTTTTTATTCTTCCCTTTCAGGGCTATTGTTGAGTGATGCTGTAATCCAACAGGAGTACTTGATGATCCCAGTTGTTGATGAATATCCTGTGTGTGTGTTTAGTGTTCATATATGCATATTGGTACATGAACTTAATCTTTGTTAGGTCTGTATCCCCTCATCCAGAGCAATGTGCTGACTCCAAAAAAAAAAAAAGTCCAGTGATACCTGAAATGTGCTCCAATAGAGTGTATGTATTTATATGTGCAGTAAGCCCAGGTTCCTGAATGACATGCTCATGAATGTTAGACAATGTTTACAGCCTGAATTGCAAAAGTTTTATAGATGGACTTTTCTCACATGCCTTAGATTCTAAGGGGGTCACAGACTTTTTCTGTAAAGCACCAAATAATAAATACTTTGGACTTTGCGGGCTACATACAGTTTCTGCCACATATTCTTCCTCCCTCCCTCCTTTCCTCTCTTTCTTTCTTTCCTCCCTCCCCCCCTCCCTCCCTTCCTTCCTTTATAAAGAACAATACTTAAAAAATGTAAAATTCATTCACTGGGGGATAAGGGAGTAGGGAGGTGTCAAGTGAGAGGTCGTGTATAAGATTGAGGCCAGAGGCCCCCAGGCTGTAATTTGCCTACATCCCTGTATGACATCACAGTAGGACATACTGAAAAAATGTGATCTTGCTAGGCAGGCTTTGGGGAATCAGCCTGATTGATGTCCTATTCGTGAGTCATTCTTTTGGTGACAAGGGAGTTGAATGGGTCAAGTCATCTCCACCCCTCCTTTGTAGCCACATCGTTATGAAGTAAACTTGAGGTGATTGTAATTTTCTCTACAGTACATCATTAGTGAGTGTCATGAGTCCTGTGGTAACAATATGTGAAGTCACTTGATGTGAAAGGCAAAATCATAAATGTTAACTATAGCCATTGTTCTGATGAAAGGAGGATTACGGAGGCACAGAAGCCTCTAAATCTACCTATTAAACCACACTCCAGCTCTTAAGTGCTTGAATGAAGGGGTTAAATTTTATTAGGTAAAAAGTCCATGGGATTCTTCTGTGGTCTGAAGTCTCATAAAAGGCTGACTTTTCAGATGATCGTATTTTAGAAATGCCTTCCAAAGCTTTCAGAGTCATTTTCATAAGAAAAAATTCAATAAAGAAACATTTTAAGCTATTAGTGCTTTTCATCAGGAATGCCGTAATAGAGTCAAGCTATTGGAGCAAAGCCCCAGACTTCAGTGTTAAAAGGAACCCCATCTATAGGGTGAAATTTTTAAGGAGGTATAAAACACACTTAAGGCCTTTTGAAATAGTTATGAAAGAGGAGAAAAAAACTTGAATAAACATTTTTCATATTTTATATGTGTTACTATGGAGAAAAATAGAAAGTTACTGAGTGATTTCATTTAGATCAAAATGTTTCTTTTGTGCATTGCTGTACTAGCCCCAAAGCCATAAACTATGCTGGTGGACGGTGCTAATTATTTACCGTCCTTATAAATGTCATCTTTTAAAGTCCCAGTGCTTGAAAAAGAAAAGGGATGATGTGTCACCATGTTAAAGGAAACTTATTTAGAAATAAAGGGACATGGTAAAACTCAGAGTGAATCGGTGGGTGATTATGTTTTAATTTGTACACAGACCTGTAAAAGGATGGAACCAAAGGCTTAGTTTCTAGTATAATTTTTCTTATTCTAAAAGTAAAAATTATAAAATAAGGAAAGTGATTTAAAAAAATCATATGCCCCAATACTCAGAAAAAAGCCACCATTAAAATGTTATCTTTATTTATCCATCTATTTTGAACATAATTTGTTGATACTGTGAATAATATTTTTTAATTGACATGTCATTGTTTACAATGTTTTAGGTGTACAGCAAAGTGATTCAGTTATATATACATATATATACTTTTACATTATAGGTTATTAAAAGATATTGAATATATCTGTGTGATACAGTAGGTCCTTGTTGTTCATCTATTTTATGAATATTGTCTTATAACTAGCTTTTTTTCACTTAATATACCAGATCATCTTTGCATGCCATCTATTCATTTAATTTTTACTGAGTTACACTTTGGTAAGATAATTTTAATTGCCACACAATTTTGAGTCTGTGGTTTGCTTAACCAATCCTGTTGGACATATAGGTGTATTGGTCAGAATGCATTCAGTTGCAGTTTTGGAAACTGATATCAAAAGTTTACCCAAAAAGGGGAATTTGGTGTCTCTTGATATAGGGAGAGAAGAGGTAGGGTTGGCCTCAGAGTCATCTGGATCCAGAACTGGAAGTATCAGGACTGTCTTTCCATTTCTCTGCCTTAAGTCTTGGCTTCTTTGGTACAGTCATTCTCTGTCACTTCAGATGGCTCCTTGAATGGAGCTGACCACAGGCAGCTCCAGAATTACAGGACAGTCCCTGGGGAAGGGTTAACAATGCCAGAGGAGAGGAAGCTCTTTCTCTCACCTTCAGGTTGGGGAATCTCTGGAACAGAAAGGCTCAGAAAGGCTCACCTTTGGGCAGTTGCTCACTCTTGGACCAATCGCTAGTGCCAGCAGGCATTACTCCAATTGCCTTGGCCTTGGTCATGGACCTCCCTCTGGTCAAGGGGACAGGTGGGATTTATAGACCCATTCAAATGGGGGGGAGGCACAGTTTTTCCTTGTAGGGAGTTGGGGGAGGCTCGTCCCAGAAAACTGGAAAATATGGTGCTCTCTAGGTAAATATAAGCCTTGTCCATTATGTAGGCTGTTACCAGTTTATGCCATTAAATATCTGTGTGTATAGCTAAACATTGAGCTAAAGTTTAAAAATACAGATTTCTCCAGATCTCTGTTGCATTTTTCTAAACAACTTCAGAGGATTAGAACAAATTATCAGAGTGATAGTACAGTATAAAAACAGAAGAATTTTAGTTCCCACACTATTCTATTTCGGACCTTAAAAACTGAGTGTTCTAGCTTCTAAGTACTTGGCTGTATGTGCTTTTCCTTTTATTTAATAAATTGGTTTCAACTTCACCAACTCCTGTTTCCTGAATTAAGAACTTCCTGCATTAGGAAGTTCATTATCTGAATTACAACTTGCTATAATCGGTCCACAGAGAAGCAAGCAACACTTTAAGTTGTCCTGGAGTCTGAGCGAGACTCCTTTCATCTGTTCTCTCAAGAGAATCAGGTTGTGTGTCGATGAAACGTACTGTGCATTACTGCTCTCATTTTAACCACATTATTCAGCGAAATGTCTTTCCAGATAGTGCAAAAGCCTATGAGGAAATTGGTTGAGACCCAGAAGACTAGAAAAGCTATATCTTAGGAGAAAAGCTTCATGTGATGAAGCATGCCTTCTCGATCCCTTCTCACCTTCTCTTACCTCCAAAAAGCAATGGCAACCACAGACTGCCTTCTACCCCTTGCCACCAAACCTTCAAGCAGCAGCCATTCCAAAGTAGTTGTCTTGTTTATTTTATTTCGCTGAGTCTCATTTGAACTTTTATGTATCTTTAACATATTACTTCATTGTTCATTTAGCTTACGGTGCATGTTCGTGGCAGCACAGAAGGAAGAACATAACTCATATCTGATTCTGTATAATATCAGGGAGTACTGCATACAAATATATCCACTGATGAGTTCATTAAGTGTTAAATAATTAGATAATTGGTGTTTTTACATGTTTGGTAGCGTGCAGGAACCCTTGGTGCATTGTTATGTAGATGTCTAAGAGTGTTTCAGTGATGTTTGGGAAAATTAGTTGGGCTTTTCAGACACACTGGGAACATATTATTTTTCATATTAAAAATAATGGATGTATATAGTTCCTATCATCCAAAAACTAGCTAACCCATTTTGGGGAAAGCATTAAACTTACTAGGCAACATATTTTTCAGGATTGGATAATGAGGCATTCCTGTCTAAACTAATTAAAATTGGATATTATTTTGATTAAACCACAGCAAATGCCTCATAGCTGAAGTATAGTGCATTATGTGTGATGCCCCATACCCCATCATTCTTTCTCCTAGAATATCTAATCCAAAGGAATTTAATGATTTCAGTTTTGCATAAATTCTTTGAGGGGAAGGCCAACGTGCTATTCATCTTTGCATATGAAGGGGGTCAGAAAATGCCACTCCCAAGTATGCCATTTTGGCATAAGGACCATCTTGAGCTTAAGGCGATTAAGAAACAGAGAACACGAGAAGATCTCTCTGCCCTCCCCCTTTCTGTCTAAAAGCAGGGCATAAATTCCCCCTTTGTAAAGACAATTTCCATTTGTAAAGAAAGTTTCCATTTGTAAAGTTATTCTCCTCTTTTGTAAATCTCTGGAGATAACTCTTATCACCTCAGATAACTTGAGTCTGCATAACAAACCTTCCTAAACAACCCTTATTTATCATACATTTCCTAGTCTTCTAAAACATACCCCCAGGCCAGAAGCCCAGACTGGCCACCCTCTCCTTTTCTCCCTCTAGTCCCTTCATCCCACTTTATAACCCTTTGTTAAAATGGTATGTAAGACACTGGGTGTAACTGTTTCTTTGGGGTTTTCTCTTCTTTCCTGTGAAGTCCCCACATGCACATGAAATAATACCTTTTTTCTCCTACTAATCTGTCTTTTGTCAGTTTAATTTTCAGACTCTAGTCATTGCATCTGAGAGAGTACAGGAAAGGATTTTTTCCTCACCTACACACAGCTTGCAGTGTGCTACATGCAGCATATGCCCAATATATTATTTTTATTTTTAAAGATAAAGAAGGTTTATTCAGGGAGATACACACTCCTTAGACAGAGTATGGGCCATCTCAGAAGGCGAGAGGCCCCAGGGCACAGGGTTGTTAGTTTTCATAGGGGTGGGAAATTTCATAGGCTAATGAGTGGGAGGAGTATTCCAACTATTTTGGGGAAGGGGTGGGATTTCCAGGAGTTGGGCCACTGCCCACTTTTTGGCCTTTTATGGTCGGCCTTGGAACTGTCATGGCACCTGTGGGTGTGTCATTTAGCTGATGTATTACAGTGAGGCTCAAGGTCTACTGGAAGTCAACTAGTCTGCCATCTTGGACCTAGTTGATTCTAATCAGTTTGTGTCGTGTCCTCAACGGCTATGTCATTCTTTTAAAGGTTGTGCCCTGCCCCCTTCCTGTCTCATTCCCCCCTCAGAGATTTTTCTTCCATAACCTTATGGGAAGCAGAGGGGCGACGGTCTGTCTTCTGTAGCTGCTTCAGGGCTGAGTAGGGACGTCAACCCTGCCTGTCAGGGAGTAAAAATCTCTGGATGCTGACCTAGGGGCCGCAGGGGCAGGACAGCTTCTTGTTTCGAGTCAGAGGGTGGTAAGGGTTGGAATCCTTGAATCCTCGAGTAGCCATCATCTTGATGTGGAGCTGTTGTAACTGCTTCTGTAGCCTTCCTAGGAATCTTCTTGAAGATGAAGCACTTTAATAACAGCATCAGCTACAATAACTGTCTATAAATGACAAAATATATTATTTTTAAAGAGAGAAAAAGTGTTTCATTTAGTCAGTGTTGATACCAGTTATGTCTGCAAGACATTAAGTGGAAATCTGAAACCTCTTATGTTGATTTTAGCAAGCGACCTGCAAGTGAATTAGGTTGTGAAATTTTGTTCCTATATCTGGGATACCACCTGAAACTACCAGTACCCACTGGCAATTCAGGAAAGCAGGATCATGGCTTTGCTTAAAAATCATGAGGAGTTAGAGAGTCACCCATCCTTGAATAGTAATGAAATGTGATTGGTTTTAGTCATGTTTATGCTAATACTGTCCTCAGTTTTAGAAATGTTTATGCTAATATTGGTAATCTCCTTAAAAGAAGTGGTTCCCAAAAGTCAGGAAAAAAACGTGAGACTAAAACGTTAGATAAGGGGTTAGAGGCAGGTGATGGTGGGAAAATAACTGGAGAGCAGAGCTGGGGGCAGGGGTAGGGGATGGGACTTGGAGCTTGAAAGAACCTGGGCTCAGGGACAGCGTGCGGAAGCCATGCAGCAGGGGCAGCATTGGTAATAGACCTGAGTTCTGTTCCTGAAAAATGGAAAAATGACTGTAACCCAGGAAAGCTGCAGAGGTTTTTTTTTTGCTTTTTTAAAAAATTTTTATTGGAGTATAGTTGCTTTACAATGTTGTGTTAGTTTCAGGTGTACAGGAAAGTGAATCAGTTATATCTATATCTATATATAGATATCTCTATATATATCTCCACTCTTTTTTAGATTCTTTCCCCATATAGGTCAATACAGAGTATTGAGTAGAGTTCCCTGTGCTATACAGTAGGTCCTTATTAGTTATCTATTATATATATAGCACTGTGTATATGTCAATCCCAGTCTCCCAATTTATCTCTGTCCCCATTATCCACTGGGTGTTTTGATTTGGGTGGCTAGAAGAAAGATGGTTTCAACTGGTATCAAGGGGGTAGGCCTGGAATTGAGGTACAAAGAGTTATCCCTCACTCCCAGCCCCGTCCAGAGGCCATGAGGATGAAGAGAGTCATCCTCAGTCCTTGGGAAGTAGATTTGAAGGTGAACTAGTGTCATTACAATCCTGATCTGTGCCCACCTGGGTCAAGTTCAATAAGCCTATGTGTCTGGAAATTACCCAATTTGTATCCTGTGATATCACCTCAGTGTTCAGAATTTTCTCTAAGCAGTGACCATATGTGCTATATTTCAGAGGACATGGTACAGGGGTAGGTACTATAGGAATAAGAATATTTCAGGAGCATGGTCTCTGGAGGAGAAACCCCTCAATTCTTGAGGTAATAATGGCATAAAGTTACCTAAAAGTGGACATTCAGAAGATCAGGGCTTCTTCACAGAGGCTTTGAGAACTATAAATGCTATGGGTTCTATGTTTCAGATGATAAGACTGTCAATTCTGAGGGGAAAAAGCAGCTGAATTTATCTTGTTGAGCAAGGGAGATAGAATATTGGAACACAATTTACTTGAAGATTGCTTGAGCAGGACTTATATATATGTTTCTGAGTGAGCACAGAGGGTTTTGATTAGTTCTAAGAGAAGAGAGAAACCTTTTTATTAATTCTAACAGAATCAGGGAATAATGTTGATTGGCTCTTGGACCAAAGCTGGGCTGATTTAGCCTACTCAGTTTAAAACTGTTTCATTTTGGTCATATAATCCCTGATAGGATTTCAAAAAGCCAGGTTTCTCAAGGATCATGATTTTTTTTTTTTTTTTTTTTTTTTCGGTACGCAGGCCTCTCACTGTCGTGGCCTCTCCTGTTGCGGAGCACAGGATCCGGACGTGCAGGCTCAGCGGCCATGGCTCACGGGCCCAGCCGCTCCGCAGCATGTGGGATCCTCCCGGACTGGGGCTCGAACCCGCGTCCCCCGCATTGGCAGGCAGACTCTCAACCACTGCGCCACCAGGGAAGCCCGGACCGTGATTTTTAAAGAATGAGGTTTCTTAGTGCTATGTCCCTGATGCTCACCAGCAGATGCAGTTTTACAGTTTTGAGCATATTCAATCAGTCACACCAAAAAAGAGTTTGAATTATGCGGTCTAACCATGTTTACTGATCAAATTAACTGGAAAATATTTGAATCTCTTATTCATTTTGTGTTACAAAGACTCAGTCTTTAGCAAAACTTAACACTCTTTCATGCATTAAGAATGGGAAGCCTAAAGCGGGCTGTGTGTCCTAGAAGTAAAAGCCATGGGTTACGGCATCTGGACCAGAGGGATTCCAGAGTAAGTTCCGTGCCGTTCCATTCCGTTCCGTTTCATGAGCATTCATGAAACACATGATAGTAATATCATGCCTACTGTGGTTACGTGCCTGGGTGCCTGTTGTTTTACATATGCAATCTCTGATTCTCAACAATTCTGCAAGAAAGTAAGTGTATTGCTATTACCATTTTACAAATGAAAAATCTGGGGCTTAGATAACCTGTCTAAGGTCATCCAAGTGGTAAACGACGGAACAAGAGATTTAACAAAGGCCTCTCTGACTCCAGATTCCAAGATCAAACCTCTGTACCTTGCCCATACCTCTCTCCCTCTCCATGTGAATCTATTACAAGTGCGCACAAACATTGCCATAGGATGGTTCTGAGGAGTGCATTTTTGCAAGGACAAGTAATTCACCGATAAACTATTGCTACCCATTTCAGGCCTCAGTTAGGACGCTCACTGTATCTTCAGTATCCTAGTGGTAGCTCACGAGACAAACTCATTTCAGCTAATCACCAAGCCACTTCATCACCATCTCTGCTTTGGGTTGGGAAGGCACTGGAATGGGGACACTTCAGGATCGCCCAGAGGACAGAGTGAAATGTTAGTAAAAGGTTTCCCCTTAGAGTTGTGGTTCTTCACTCTGACTTTGGTTTCCCTGTTCTCTACCTATACTTTCAAGTCCATTAGTGCTTCCAATCTGGACAAGAATCACCAACTGTAATGGCTCATACCAAGGTTTAACTGCTAAGTGCATCACTAAACGTTTTTTATTTTCAAAAGAAAAAAAAGATAGAAGACAATGGCTAACCCAGAGAAAGCAACCATTAGCAGCACAGATCTTTATGCATTCATTAGTCTTTGGTACCTAACTCTTGAATGTACCTGGTACTGAAGGATGGCAGAATGTGCTTCCCCAAAATATGTCACTTGGGCATATGGGCAAGAAGGACACTCTGATCTTCCTTTTTCTTCCCCAAAGCAGGAGATAAAACTCTCTTGTGAAAGATGCCCTCCCGGTACCAGGAGGAAAGGAACATTCTTATCACCAGAGGCGGGGAGTGGAGGCCAAGAGAACTCTGTACAAACAGACCTTGTTAAAATAACTCTGATCTTCCTTTGCTCTCCCCATATATTTTAGTTATGTTTCCACAATTGCCTCTTAGTTCAACCTAGTATATAAATGCACTTAGATTTTGCCACTTCTTTGTGTCTTCATTTCCTTATGAAGGCTCCTGTATCCTGTAAAGCTTGTATTCAATAAACCTGTATGCTTTTCTCCCGTTAATCTATCTTATGTCAATTTGATTCTCAGGCCCAGCCAGGGACTCAAAGAGGGTAGAAGTAAAATTCCTACCCCCCCCCACACCGCCCCGACAGTACCTATGGTACCGTGCTCAACCCTGCAAAGTGAGACTGAGTAAAATCCACTTCCTGCCCTCAGCGAGCCTGTCTTCCATCACAGAAGACAGATAGGTCAACATGAGCATGGGAGCATGGCAAAGGCATCACTGGAGTCATGCACAGGTGCCCAGAGTGTAGACGGAGGTGGCAGGGGGGAGGGGGGAGGTGGCAGTGTTGCAGGGAAGGCATAGCTCCCTTTTGCCTGACCATCACATTTCTGTACGACTGACATTTTTCAGACCATGAGATGTGAGGGTAAATAGCTCTCACAGCTTTCAGCTACGTTAGGCGACCTCAATTCAAGCTGGCTGGCGAATCAGCATGTCCCTGTGATCTTTTAGGCATGTGTCCTTGCGTTCAGGACTGAGAGGTCTTGTTCTTCTAAACATCAAGAGATGCACCGCAGTGGAGGTTTCCAGAGGTTCCTACTCATCCCAGAGTATGGATGTAATGGTGGTAGTGATTTCTTTTTAAAGAACTTTCCAATAAATTAGGATTTGAGGTTAAGGTAAAACTGCTTCCGGCTTCAGAACAATCATGTTAATGACCCCTATGCAATTTGGGAGATGTGGAAATGACTTTTGTCTAGTTGTCAATTCCCCCCTTTGTGAGGGAACATTTCTGGTGGTTCAAGAGATCCACACGTTCTACTGGTGCTTATTTTTAATTGTTTTGATGGTGTTTCTCTTGATTATTTAGTAGATGGCTTTTAATTTCCTTGAACACAGAAAGTCTGAATCATATGTAATTCCTTGCACCGTGCATAGTAAATGCAGAGATTCTAAGGATTTAGGGCTCCATCTAAGTGTAAGACATTGTCATTTTCAGGGCCAGAAGCCCAATCTACTTCAAACATCTTCTCACTATCCAAGAGTCCTTTGAATTAAGTCCTCTCTTCCCCCCCTCCCCAATTTTTGTAAATATATGTTTGTGTAATTTGGCCATTATAACATTAGCCCATTAAGATCCATAGCTAAATAACATAGGATTATTCTTGCTTTTAAAGAAATCAGAGATCCCAAGGTAGAGGTCAGAGGGAGCATGTGGTGAAGGAAAATTTGGGAAAGGGAAATCTGCTGAGGGCTTCTAGAAAGCACTGGCCAACTCTCGATAAGGAACCCCATGAAAAAATAACCAAGGCTGGGGGCAGACTTTGCCCGTTTTATGGTTTTGCATAGGGTGAGCCTTCTAGGGCTCATAGGGCAGATAATTTTATTTGGCTACTGTAGTTACAGTAAATGGCCACAAATTAAAGGCTGGTATAGTCGGAAAGTACATTTATTTTTGGTATTACAATCCGTTCTAAAACGTTTTTAATATTAAAAAAATGAAACTTGATGAAACAATGCATTTAGAATGAGTATATTTAATCTTCTTTTAAAAATGTGTAGATCTATTTCTCTTAGGGAAATAAGTGAACTGCATTAAATTCCAAGTGCAAGAAAGTATACACTCTCACGTTCTGTCTTTTGTCCAGCCAGAAACTCCTCCTAACATAGAGCAGTGGTTCTCACACTGGCCGATGATATGAATACCATGGAGAATTTCATATAAATTCTCAGGTACTATCCTAGACCTACTTTCTCAATATCCAGGCGTGGGACCCCAGAAAGCTGTATTTTTTTTTTTTTTTTTTTTTTGCGGTATGCGGGCCTCTCACTGTTGTGGCCTCTCCCGTCGCGGAGCACAGGCTCCGGAGCGCAGGCTCAGCGGCCATGGCTCACGGACCCAGCCGCTCCGCGGCATGTGGGATCCTCCCGGACTGGGGCACGAACCCGCGTCCCCTTCATCGGCAGGCGGACTCTCAACCACTGCGCCACCAGGGAAGCCCGAAAGCTGTATTTTTAAAGGCTGTCCAGGTGATATGGGGCCTTTGACGGATCTGAGAACCACTGCCATAAAACAAACAGGGATTTAAAACTTTCAGTCTTATCTCAGCCTCTCACTGAATATGCTCCTGTAATGGTTTACGGTAATAACGACCTTGTTGGAGGCTCTTTCCTGTTGATTAATGACCAGCTGGAAGAAGTTGTCTCTAGGATCTTTCAATTCAGACTGCCAATAATTACCCAACTAAAGGTACGCCTGCAGTTCAAATGTGTCACGTCTTCCTCTGTGAGGAACATTGCACTCTTAGGTTGCCTTAATTGCATTCCTTTCCTAATTCATCTCTCAAATGCCACAGTTGCTGCAAAACAGAAAAAACAAACAAGAGGATCAAAGTGTATGTCTCTGCTGGAGCAAACAGGGGCAGAGAGGCATGGGAGAAGATTTAGCTCTTGGGTGGATTTCGCTGAACTGTTCTATTTGAGTAGCAGCGATTTGTACCAGGTAATGTGGACTAGGTTGCCCTCAGTCTCTTTGCAGATTACACCCCATTTCCTTGACTGCTGCTAAGTAATTCTCAGGGAATTATTCCCCCTCAAACTTCTCTCCGCTAACAGAGTGATCTGCCACATATGCTTCCACTTTATGTACCCCTGGACAGCCGGTGGCTTCATAAACTGCCTACCTTTCAAACCATTCAGGCTGGAGCTGCAATCTTTCCACCCACCCCTTTCCCATGAGGTAAAGAGAATGTTCATACCTCAGGTCTTGTTACCAAGCAACATAGCTCCATTTGCCAATTGCCACCATTTCCTTCTCATAGTATTACAGGCCTTATTATTAACATTTAGTTCAGAGAAATTGCTGTCATTATGTGAAGTAACTTCCTTTAGAGGTTATTCATTAACCTTAGGTATTTTACTGTGTAATTATAATTGCCAAGTGCCCGCAGGCTTGGAAAACCTTTGAACTCCTCAAGGTATTAGGGGATGGCAGAAAGGATATTATCTGCGTTTTCTTCCTTTTCTGGTTGTTTTAATCGCGAAGGTGTCCCATTTCCCCTGTGGAGGTGTCTGCCTTCCTAGAGGGTAAACTTCCAGATTGCTGACTGTAAACTCAGACGATACCGACGGAGGAACTGGCTTGGCAGAGTCTGATTTCCCCAAATACTGGAGTGGAGGGAAATGGTTCCTCCTTTGTCTTAAGGAAAAATAGCGGGGATATTCCTACGACCCACACGGTTGGCACGTACACTTGTTCATACGTGGGGCTCCGTGAAGACCTCGCACGATACCTGGGATTGTATAGCGTGCACAACCTCGTTCTGACACAGTGGAAGACCGTCAGCCTACTGCTCACTTAATGGCTCCGTAAAAGCAATTTTTCACTCCCCGGCTCTGCAGGAGCCAGGTGTGCTTTCCATCATACGCCTATTATATAGCCATCCTCAGTAGCCACTGCCTACACAGTGACCCTGTGATTTGCCCCATCAGCGTGTGGCGGCCAGCGTCTTTGGTGCCCACCCAGGACACCTTCAGGTACGCATGTCACTTGCATTTGCAGGCAGGGCTGCGGGGAAGCACCCCCTTTCTGTCTTTGTTTCAAGACGAACAAAGGTAACTGGCATTTTTCTTCCTCCCAGCCACATGCACCTGCAGCACGGGTGCCCCCCAAAAAGGAAACCTGTTTCCCTCCTCCTAGGGTTCTGGTTTCTCCAGCCCCCCGCACCCAGTCCCTCCGGCCTCTACCCAGACTGGGAGAAGTGGCCCGACCTTCCAGGTAACCAGATTCCCCAGACGGGAGGGGCGAGGGCCGCTGGGAAGGCGGCCACGTGACCTCACCTGCCACCCCGGGAAGGCGCCCCTGTTTCCGAAAACTCGGGGACGGGAGAGCCCCGAGTGCTGTTTTGAATCTGAATTTGAAGCACGCAGAGTTCCTGAAAGGGTGCTTGCCTCCACCCCCGACGGCCTCCACTTTGATCATTACCAGTGAAAAGGCACGGCCGGCCGTGGGGTTTTTCTGGCGTGAACCGCACGGCCGGCCGTGGGGTTTTTCTGGCGTGAACCCGGCTGCCCGACAAAGGCAGCGCGGTCTGCGGAGGAGAAGGCCGAGCGGGTGTCCCAGGAGCTGCGGCACAAGTCTGGACGCGGAGGCTGCACGCCGGGAGGGCCGAGCCGCCCTGGCAGGAGCCCGAGCTGCAGGCCTCGGCCGGGAACCGCGTCCCTCCGTCACTTCCCCGGCTCTGCCGTCCCTAGCGTGCCCTTGACAGCTCTCTTCTTTGATCTGGAAAATAGGAGAAGATAGGGGACACTGATATTTTTTAAAAGGCGCGGGGATTTGCTGCTTTCTCCCCCAAATAAAGGGCTGATAGGGAGTTTCTGGAAGAAACATGCTGTCACATGTAATCTAGTGAGCTTGGCCTCCTCTTCCAGTGCCCATTAATCTATCAACCAACACCGAAAGCATCTAAGTGTGGATTCTGTGTGCATTGGAGAAGTAACAGCATGGTCTCTGCTTTTAAGGGATTTATGGTTTAGCTGGGGAGATGGAATATATATGAGTGTACAACGCGGTAATAGCTAACATTTATTGAGTACTTCCCGTGTGCCACGTTCTGTGTGGCACTTTCCTTTGTTCCTCATAACAGCCCATCAAACAGGTACTGTGTTATCATCTCCACGTTACAGATGTTTTAGCGAGATCACGTGCCCCCGGTCACACTGTGTGCGCAGTCAGGCTGTGTGTGCCTCAGATCTGGCGACTCCAGAGGAGAGAGGTGCGTTTGCAAACCCAAGTCTGTTGAACATGCAGTGATGGTGAGCGGTCCGTTGCATTTGGCCTCATCCTCTCCGCCCCGGTTCCGAGACTGTTCTCCTTGCCCTCTCTCTGGAGAGCAGGCAAACTGCCCAGAGGAACGTTTTTAGCCCCCAGTACCCTTTGGGACCCTACACAAGTTCTGTTTCTTCCCCTTCCTCTGTCTTTTCCTGCTCAACAATCACAGCCCAGTTCTTTTTTCTTTAGGCGACATTAACCTTGTACATGCATCTTGTTTGTCCTCCGTGATTTTATTATCCAAGTAGAGAGAAGGACCTAATTCAAAACGAGGAAGTGTACAAAGCAGAACTTCACCTCAATGAAGCGGAACTTGATGGTCTCTGAGGTTCCTTCCTTTCAGTGATTCCTTCCCTCTCTGTTTTACGCGGAGCAGTGACCTTCCTTAAACACAGTCAGGTAGAGTCAGGGTTTTACCAGTACCCCAAAGGCAAAGGCGGGTCTCACAGTTTAGCATCTTCAACTCAGTTTGCCACTCATGGGGACTAAAGGATGAAACAGAATGTGGCTTTCTCAGGGAAGCCAGCATCTTGATCATTTCTAATAGTGTAAAACACTGGTCCATGGGATTTTATGAGTATCACGGGGAGACACATCTTTTGACCTGGTATATAATCCCACATCTCTGGGCGCTGGGCTAATTACAGCAGCTCCTTTGGCCATGGGTCCGAATAGGAAACATGGTGTTCAGAAAATTCCAGATTGACTGGAATTAACCCAGGGTCCCCTGTTCTTTATGTTGTATCCCTAGTCAACCTAGTCGATGGGGATTGAGAAGGCCCAGAAATCCTTGTTTAGTGTAATTTCGTCTTCCTTTGACCGGAAATAATAGTTATCTGAAAACTTGCTACACTTTGTTGTGCTTTTATTGAGCACCTCTCTTTGCATCACCTATTGGTAAAAAATAATGAAAAGAACAGAGTAGGTGCTGGGAAGCCTGGGTTCTGTTTTCAGACCTGCTGCTAGCCAGCCTGGGACCCGTGATACCAACTCCCATCCATATGGGTCTCAGTTTCCTCACTTTTAAAAAAATAAAAACTTGGACCAGGCCAGTGGTTTTCAAATCACAGCGGCTCTGCTCTTATCTTTTAGGTATTGCAGTTTTGTGAAAGATATTTGTTTACTAAATGGAAAGGGAGACTCACCGACAACAACTGTTATAAACCCACTGCTCTAGAGGCTCGCTGAGGTCTTCAGCTCTAAAGTTCTACAGTTCTCTTGAAGGCCGTGGGTAATGGCCATGCTCCTTGGGAATCACAGCTGTTTCGTTTGGCTGGATTATAAATTGCATGAAGGATAGAAGTTGGAAGACAAGGCTGGAAAAGAAGTTTCAGTCCAGATTTGGGATTGCCATGGGAGCTTGGCCAATCTGGACACTGTTTGGTTGGAATTCAGGTGCCACCAATGATTTTTGAGAGCAAAATTTGGTCAGTTATGTTTTGCATGCAGCTGTGAGTAACAGAGACCTGAAAAATAGTAGCTTAAGCAGAGAAGAGTTACTTCCTTATATAAGATCCTTCAAGATTGGCGAATTTGGGGCAGGCACGCGAGCTCCATGCAGCCATCAGGGACCCAGACCCCTCCTAGTGTTTTGCGTTTCTGTTTAGCGAAGCAGGCTTTCCTTCTCACAGTTACCTCATGGTCCACGATGGGTGCTGGGCTCCACCCACCATGCTTGCATTGCAGGCTGGAAGGAGTGTAAAGGAAAAAGGGCACGCATCCCAGCTGAGTCAGCTCACTTTAATCAGCCTTCTCAGTGGTCCCTCGCGACCCAGTTTTTTACACCTCATCGGCCAGAACTGAGTCTTATTGCCACACTTAGTTTCAGGGAACCTAAGAAATGTACACTTTATTCTGGGCAGGGATGTGACTAGCTGAAAGTTGGGGTTCTGTTACTAAGAGAGAAGGGAAAGTGGACATTGGAAGGCAGCTTTGTATGGTCTCTGCTACAGAAAATGATCAGAACTCTGCCCTGGATTCACTTATTTAGCGGCAGTAGTTGGGAAGCTATGGACTAGGTGGGGGGAATGAGAACCTGAAACTGGAGTGACCCTGGGAAGGTGGGTAGGGGAATGAGGGGGAGCTCATGCAGAGGAGGGCCAACAGGACTCTCCAGGTTTGACGGGGTTTCATCAGCTGGGTGTGAGCACGTGGAAGGATGCAAAGAACACACCCAATTTTAGAAGCACGTGAAAGGGATGCTGGTGATGCCAGTAACTAAAATAAGGAAGTTGGAGGAGGAGTTTTAGGGAAGGAGGTCATGAATTAGGTTTTGGACAGGTTGAGCATGGTGCTGGTGGTACACCAGGACTGGAGCTTTGGGGGAATTTGTATTGTACATTTCCAAAGAGAAAGGAAGTTCACCTAATTTTTTAAATCCTAATATCTAGGATGTCCTAAAGCCTCAGATGCTTTTTGGGGCCCATGTTGTTATTTAGGGACGTTCTGTTAATGTGATGGAGTAAGGCAACGGGGTTACCTCTTCTCTGCTGAACCCGAGCTCCACAGAGATTCTTTTCCACCGTTAGGCTTAAGGATCCTGAGAGTTATGACAAGGATGATGTTCTGGGAAAATGCCTATTTCTTAAAAGAGCTTCTTCCCAGAATCCCTGTGTGTTCTTCCACACTGGAGAGCTCAAACACGGACAAAACACAACACTCTTCCATTGTCGTCCCGGGGCATGTCTTAGTAGCAGGTGCCCTTATTTCCCTTTTGCTCTGAGCCTCCATTGGGCCCCACTTGACCTTTCCTGTTTTAGGTCCACTGTCAGGGTGGCACAGGCTAAGTGGGGCTGCATTTAGGAGGAGTGTATGTAAAGAGCCGTGTGCAGCACCTCTGTGTCCTGGAGAAAAGCTTACATTGAAAATGTGGAGGGAATCTCCTAGCAGTCCA
This sequence comes from Monodon monoceros, assembly GCF_005190385.1. Classification (NCBI taxonomy): domain Eukaryota; kingdom Metazoa; phylum Chordata; class Mammalia; order Artiodactyla; family Monodontidae; genus Monodon; species Monodon monoceros. Next base: position 119,198,297 of record NW_021703777.1, read on the forward strand.
GTGGTTAGGACTCTGTGCTCTCACTGCTGAGGGCCCAGGTTCAATCCCTGGCCAGGGAACTAAGATCCCACAAGCCACATGGTGTGGCCAAAAAAAGAAAAAAAAGTGGAGGTGAGGGCCCAAATTGCATGGGGAGTGGGGACAGATAGCAAGGTTACTAGTAAAGGTGGTCAAGAAAGTAAAGATTAAGGCAAGGGGTTGTGAGGTCACGCAGCAGAGTTTAAATCCACTGAGCATGGGGTATTATGGGGAGAGCTCTCAGTGCATCTTGCCTGGGTAAAAGCAGCTCCTTAATAGAGAAAACCTGGGCTGGATAATCCCTAGCGGGGGGGGGGGGGGGGGGGGGCGGGGGGGCTTAAAAAAGCCATGCTCAGTGAGAGAAGAGAGAGTTGTCCACCCAGCCTCCGTGTCCTATAGAGTGTTAGTTACTAGTATGCTTGGTTATATAAACCTAGATTTTGGATATCCCTTCCCTTCAGAATTTTGAAGGCATTGTCCTCTTGTCTTCTGGGTGAAGGTGTTGCTGCTGAGGAGTGACATAGCAATCCTGACCACCGGTCCTTTATTTGTGACCTTTTTTTTCTTTATGGAAGCTTTTAGGATCTTCTCAACTTGACTCTGACGTGTTCTGCTATAAATCTTCTATTATTCAGTGTGATGCTCCCTTAACGGGCCCTCACTTGTGTCCTTCAGGTATGGGACATTTTCTCATATTATTTCTTTGATAATTTCTTCATGCTACATTCTCTGTTCTCTCTCTCTGGAATTCCTGTTAGTCACATGGTGGATCTCCTGGACATCTTGTCTCTCCTGTTTTTCATCCCTTTGCTTTATATGCTGTGGATCTTTGTATTGCCTTCTTTATAGGGTAAGTAAAAATAATTTTTTCTATTGTCATCAAAAGGTGGTTGTGGTCCAATGAATGGAGATTGAGTGGGGGAGGGTGGGAAGGCTTTTTGGCACCAGTACATTGTCTGATAGGGAAGCGCTCTGAATTTTCCCCTCACTAAGTCATCACCCACATGGCTAGTCATCAGCCACATGGCTCTAGTCTTCCATGTGATTTGACACAACTGAAATTCATTGGTTCCTTGGATTTCTGAATGGAGATGGAGGCCTTCTTTGCAACCTCAGTTCTTCCAGCTTTCTGTGTCTCCTTGGCTTAGAACATGTGTTTGGGTCCTTAATGTAACTAATGAATTGAAGAAGTGGATGGTTACAAATGCATCACCTGTTGTTATTAGTATACAGATCCTGGTGATTTAGTGGTATACCTCCAGGCAGCCAACTGTCCATATTGCTTGAATAAAGCTGCTTTTCTGAAAAAGTTAATTTGAGTTTTAGAATATTTTCCCTTGAACATCATATTGGCGTAATACGAATTTAAGAATGCTTGTTTATTGTATTTTGAGCATTTAACAGAATAAACCAAAATAATCTACTTCCTATCTTTGTCTTATGGAGACTTGGTCTTATAGAGACTCAGGCCTTGCTGGAGATCTAAATATCCTTGGGGGACTTCCCTGGTGGTGCAGTGGTTACGAATGACCTGCCAATGCAGGGGACACGAGTTTGATCCCTGGTCCGGGAAGATCCCACATGCCGCAGAGCAACTAAGCCCATGCACCATAACTACTGAGCCTGTGCTCTGAAGCTCGTGTGCCACAACTACCAAAGCCCACGTGCCTAGAGCCTGTGCAACAAGAAAAGCCACCACAATGAGAAGCCCACGCATGCGAGAAAAAGTAGCCCTGGCTTGTGGCAACTAGAGGAAGCCCCTGCGTGGCAACGAAGAATCAATGCAGCCAAAAATAAATTAAAAAAAAAAAAAAGTCCTTGGCCACCCCGTTATCCCTCCCACCACCGCCCCCCCGCCCCAGCTTCTTGGCAAACTCTCTTCATTTAATTTTTTTATTTTTATTTAAATCACATTGTATGCAAAGATTTTTAAAAATTAATTAATTAGTTTATTATTTTTGGCTGTGTTGGGTCTTCGTTTCTGTGCGAGGGCTTTCTCTAGTTGCGGCGAGCGGGGGCCACTCTTCATCGCGGTGCGGGGGCCTCTCACTGTTGTGGGCTCTCTGGTTGCGGAGCACAGGCTCCAGACGCACAGGCTCAGTAGTTGTGGCTCACGGGCCCAGTTGCTCCGCGGCATGTGGGATCCTCCCAGACCCGGGCACGAACCCGTGTCCCCTGCATCGGCAGGCAGATTCTCAACCACTGCGCCACCAGGGAAGCCCCTGTCTTTTTTTTACATTCTGAACTACTGCTACACCATCTTGGTTCTTCCATTTTCTAGACTGTCTCTTGCTGCCTTCCACGCCTCTCTGTCTTCACCCTTCCTGATTCTCTTGCTTTCATTCTCTAAGTTAGTGCTTTTCAAACTGTGGTTTATGAATGTCCAGCATCATAATCCCCTGGGGCCTGACCAGCCAAGTGGATCAGAACCTCTGGGAGTAAGCTGGGGACGGCTGAGGAGCCTGCCCGTTGATCAAGCATTCCTGGGGCTTCTTGTGACACCTGAGTTCAAGGCACGCTGCTCTAATGCCTGATATCCACCAAACTCAGTTCCTGACACTGCTGTTTGTTCTTGCCCTTTTCTCAAGGGGGGAGGTTCATACACTGGCAGGCTTCACTTTCCTGGGAGGCACCAGAGGCTCCCTTCCTGGTGTGACCTCTTATCCTGCGTCAAATCTCCTCTTTCCAGCTATTCACTGGGCCTCTCCCCTATGCTGAGTGTGACCACTCACACTGGCCATCTATTGGGACAACCTCCCGAAGTGTTAGGTACTTTTCTTCCAGGTCACTTTGTAGATGAGGACACAGCGCCTGAGAGCGATCTACATGGTAAGATTGGCTTTGTTAGGGCAAATCATTATAAATGCGTATTGAATGCATGGATGAGAGGGCAATTCACCTGAACGCACCATCTTGGTAGACTTTTATATGGGGTCTGGGTGTATTGTTCTTCTTGAATTACTTCTCCTAGAACCACTGGGAGGTAGGAGAGGGGGAGCAAATGGTAGCGTTCGGCTTTAACAATCACAGTGCCAAAGCTCTGGGAAGCACCCTGGAATATGCCAGGGCCAGCCAGGAGTGCCCTATAAAGGAGACTTTACCAATAGCATTTGGGGGGGGAATTGTGTGGTGCTCATTGGCTGTTGGTTATTGTAGAACTGGGTCAGTCCGAGGTCAGGGAGGCAGGGAAGGGGGGAAGCTGTGGGCTTAGAGATGGAACAAGCAGTTCTAGCAATCCCTGCGAGATCCGTAGAGAGAACACAGGGAACAATGCGAGTATCATAGGGAAAAGCCCCATTATGAGAAAGCAGTTAGAATAAGTGCGCATTAGAAGAGTTAGGTCACTGCTGGCCGACCTGGCCGTGATTTGCATCCGCTTCAGTACCGGGGAAAGGAATGTTTGATCTGACAGAAAGTGGAGGAGGAGGGCAGCCTCTCCACTTCACAGGTCGCTGATGGCTCCCCCGGGGATTTACCGCTTCCTCCAAGGAGCTCCCACTGCAGCTGGAATAGAGGCTTGTTTCTCCAGCTGTCTAACCTTCAGTGTTATCTGTCTCTCTTTGACCTCTTAGTTTTATAATGAGTCAGTTTATTTGTGTGTGCAAATTGAGTTTTCTTAGAAATAGAACAGAGCTAGAAAGAGGCCAATGTTTTAGTCGTTTCCTCTGAAGAAGGAGAAGCAGCCAGGGGACCTGGCACCACAGAAGGTGCTTGTGCTCTGACAGCCCCTGTTGTTGGTGTCTTTTAACACCGTGGAGTGAAGTCTAGTGGTCAGAGGAAGATTGTCTCCCTGTGGGAGGTGGAAATATCCTCAGGGTTTACCAGCTAATTACTTCTGGAGGCCCTAGGAGCTCAGAGAATTTGCTTAGCAACTGGCCTGACCGGTCCCCTGACCCCTGCTGTCCCCTGACATTACCCGACTTACCAGCGGGGCTGATGGAGCAGTTTGGGAACCAAACACGATCCAGCATTTTTGTGAAGATGGTGCCAGTCTTTTCCTCGAGGGGACCCGAGCCTGTAACCCAGTCCAACAAAACGAGGGAGAGCAAGCCAAAAAAAACTTTTTTGAGAAACAACACAGGCAGTAGGAAATCATACTGGTCAGGGCTTGTTTTCCTGACTCAGGGCCTCATTCCAACCTGTTGCAATCAGTTCTCCGAGTGTCTATAGGGACACCCTGGCGCAGGGGCCCCTCGGAGGAGAGGAACTTTTTACATTTGTGTTTGACTGGGCTCCTTGCCAGGGGCTAAGTTCAAAGTGCAGTTTCCAGTAATTTGCTGGGACTTCTCTGTGGGTTTGATAGGCCAGGACAGAAGCATGCAAGCTGAAGTAATATTTCCTGATTTCTGTCATTTCTTAAGAAGAGAAGGAAGGTTTGTGGAGGGCCTGGGGGTTGGTGGGCTTTTTGTTGGCTCTGAGAGCAGATGGGGCTCCTGTCATCCTCGGCCCTTTCTCCTCCCGTCTGGGGCCCTGGGCAGCTGGGCACTGGGCTGGCATCACCGGGGCTCCCTCCCCGAGCAAACGTGAGGTGCCCGTTCGGTGAAGCCCATGCAGGGCTGCCTTGATTTACTGTGTGCTGGCGTTATTCGGAGCCATAAAGTTGTCGAGTAATGGCAATATGTTCTTATTTTCTCATATCTGTAGGATGAAAGTGAACATTTTTATAATCCTTCCCTCCTCACCACATTCAGTTCCCCTGCGTTAAACATGTGGGCTTGATTAAAGGGGAAAAAGAGCTACAAAGAGAAGTTAGAGTTTATACTCCTTCCCTCCACCACCCCCTTCCCAGCACGTTGAGGGCAGGGCTCATCATTTTGTCATTTCATCTTTGTGTCTCCCCCCTGTGTCTGGCAGAGGACCTGACACGTAATAATTCTGAATGAATCTTTATTCAATGAAGGGGTGTGGGGAGCGGTGGCATCTCATTTCAAAGGAGTGTTCCGTAGAACAATGTAATTTCTATGTCAGGTAGAGGCTCATAGGAATGATGCTTTATTGATTTGATTACAGCTCATTTTCTACAGCAAGGAATTATCTTCCAGAAATGTTTTCTCTGGTCCCTGCTTCAGCCACTCTTTACTTGGAAAGGACCCAGCTGAGCATGGAGGACGTTAGGAGCTGAGGAGAGAGACGGAGTGGGCAGTAGTGGGAGGCTGAGTTGAACTCTTCAAGGTTCTTTAGCCCCAGCACCAAGTGGCCATCACCTTTCAATTGTCCTCCCACTACTTCAAACATGCTTAAATCCACAACAACAAAACCCCAGGAAGACACAGAGGGATGGGGGTGAGAGGTGGGTAAAAGGGCCTGGAAACAGCCTGTGGGAGTTCCTTCCCCAGCTCCCTGAGTTTTCCTACAACACACTTCTTTTCACTTGCTAATTCGCCTGAGAACGACTACCTCTACGGCTGCTTTTCCTCTAGTCTGGAAACTTGAATTATAGCAATTTAACATTATAACATAATTCCACTGCAATAAAGCAGTTTGGGGCTGGCAGTGGTGAGGGAGTGGATGTTGGTGGAAATGGGGAGCCGAGAATTGACTCTAATGGATTTTTTTCTGTATTCGTTTAAGAAATGTTAGGATAAAGCCATGTTAGTATGAAATCTTATTTAAATATTTTAATTAGAGGATTGGTGCTATGTAAAACCATCTAAATATGATGCCAAAAGAACTAGTTAAAAGTTTAAAAGAAGATGGGAGACAGTCTAGTTGTGTGGACTTGGGTTACGCAAATCACGAGCTTGTGTAATTTTCCCCCTCTTTACTGAAGTGATTTTGTAACTTATGTGAATGATTATTTGTTTTTACAATGTGGAATAAAAAGAGTCTCAAATGTTTCAGTAGTCCTTAATTATAATTAAAAACCCAAAACAAAAACAAAGAAACAACTTGCGGCAAATTGTCTAGAAAACCAGGCTCTGTAGGTAGATCTCAGGGACATGGAGAGCAAAGAAAGAAATGAACTTGAAAATTCTCCTTGCCAAATGACTTCTCACACCATGTAAGGAGACTGGGTAATTTAGATTGTTGAATGAAGTCAAGACCGCTTTATCATCAGACCGGTCTCTTTAAGGCGGGACATGGATGGCCCACAGGTATCTGACTATTACCCATCCGCGTTCAAAAAAAGAGAGATGTCTGCAAAAGACACTAGGTTTAAAGTTGATTTAAAACTTGTCTTACTTGCTCTCAGTTCCTGTCTGCGCTAGATGTGATTAATTGCATCCTGATTCCTCTATCTGTAGTGCTGGCCTTTGGCATTTAGGGAGATAATATTGGCAGTTCCACCTACTCACGAGGTATCCTAAAAGCCCATGATGGTGTATAATCTCCGTCAGGCCCAAAGCGCTGACATTTCATCCCGTGTGTGGGAACAAGTGGCTTCTGCAGCGAATAAAGTGCCCAGCACCTCAGGGTGATTCTATGGTTCTTCACGCGTCCCGACTGATGCAGCCCGCAACTCTTGTCAAGTGATCAGCATTTGGTTCCTTGTGAAAAATGGACCTTCACCCAAAGTCACCTGAGAGACTGATGGAAATGGCAAGTGAGGGTCTACGAAAATGAAAGTTCTTAGCCAGAAAATACTTCTATACAATTTTTAATCCTGTATTTTTAACGTCATTAACCTCTTAAGAAGCCTCAAGAGTCACTTAGACTTCTCAAATGTACTTTCCTACATGTTATGGAGAATGCTATATGCTTTAGTGATATTTAAGAATTTAGAATTTGTATGTTAAATAACTGCTTGCGAGCATAGATTTGGCTTTTCATTTTTGCTATGCTTATGATATTTTGGAAATTTTTTTTTTGGCTATCATGCTGTTAGAATTAATAACTATTTTAATACTTGTTTGGGGACAAACAGTATCCTAGGCCCGTAGCATTTAAATGAACAGTATTGAAGTGGGTGACATAAATTATATATTTATAATATCTCAGCTATGTAAATGACTAAGTACGCCTTGATTAGAAAGACTTAGAAATTAAAAGCATTAAGAGGCGGGCTTCCCTGGTGGCGCAGTGGTTGAGAGTCCGCCTGCCGATGCAGTGGACACGGGTTCGTGCCCCGGTCCGGGAAGATCCCACATGCCGCGGAGCGGCTGGGCCCGTGAGCCATGGCCGCTGAGCCTGCGCATCCGGAGCCTGTGCTCCGCAACGGGAGAGGCCACAACAGTGAGAGGCCCACGTACCGCAAAAAAAAAATACAAAAAACAAAAAACCAAAAAAAGCATTAGGAGGCAATTATTCATATAGAAAAAGCATTCTGTGCTACAAGAGAGGGTTGTCCACAGGTTATGCTTCAGATACGGGTGGTGTTTCTTTGGTTCTTTAATTGAAATTGTTTTTCCAAGTGAAGTACAGGCCGCTCCCAGGCAACTCTTCCTTTTCACCCCTACATCCACCTCTTTTTTTTCCATTGGGAGTCCTTTCTTCCAACTCAAGTATCACAGAGCCAACATAAAAACTGGGTGGGAAGGAAGAAGGAACTGAAATGTAATTAATGTCTTCTCTGTTTTACGTACATTAGTATATTATCTCATTTAATTCTCATAATGTCCTCTGAAGTTGAGGTACTGCTAACACCCCATTTTGTAGATGAGGCTCAGTAAGTCACACAGCAAGAAGGTAGAGATATTTACATGCAGATTTGTGCAGCTCTGAGGACAGAGCTCCTAGACACCCCCAGCAGCCTCCAGCCAGGAGGTATTTAGCCTGTTTGTGTTGGGCAAAGGGCATTTCGTGGCCTTGCTCCTCTTCCCCTAAAGGTCTGACCACATCGTTTCATTTCTAGTGAGTTTCCCTGATACATTGAAAAATACGGTTGAATTAAGGAACGTATCTATTGCATAAAGCAAAGAACATCTGATTTCTTTTTTCCTGTGTCTATGAAAGTTAGAATTCATGTCATGTTTGTAGTAAATGCACTTCCCGAAAAGCTACTCTTTTAATGCATGTCGCCTTATTCTTTATTTTCAAAATAATTCCAGACATTTTAGCCCAAAAGCTATACATCTAGGCTATAATTTTAAATTTATCACTATGCTATCCTTCTGAAAACTTTCAACTCAATTTTTTCCCCCCTTGAATATGTCTAATACCACCATTACCTACTAACTGTGGATTGAAATAGCAAGTCATTATGATGTCTGAATTAACATCCAAAACATACTGGTTTTCTTCCAGGGTTCCCATATCTATTATTGTTAAAACATGTAACTTTAAAAACTCAAATGGTTTTCCCAAGCCAATTCTCTAATCACAGACATAAATTTCACTCCATTAAGGAAAGGAACCAGGCAGTATGACTAAAGTTAGGAATATGATCAAATTTCAAGGGAGGAAAAAAAACCCCACAACGATTAGGCGTAGAATTCTTTCCACTTCTTTTGCTTACGGAACACGGTTAAATTAAAACCCTGCTTTCCTGCACAAATAAGAGCGTGTAGCCCTTTAAAATGCAGGGGCTGGGTTTAGGTATGGAAGCTGCCATGCCCTCACTCTGATCTGACAGGGCATTTTGCAGAAAGGAGGTATCCGAGTGCTGTTGACTTTTCCCTGGCATGGCTGAAGGGTCATGGAACTGGTGAGAGCCAGTAGGACAGGCTCTCCTCCTTCCTGCATCTCAGGGTGATTGGAAGTTATTCAGTTGCATTTTCTCCCATGAAATACCTGTTGCATATTTATAAGTCCTTTAAATAATGACAGTCCCTGAGAACTTGTGATAACCAGACAGGCCTATAAATAAGGAAAGGGATGTGGTGGGAAAGTCTAGCTCCCTAGGCTATGGATGGCAGATTCAGTGGTATTCTTTTGATTGCTGCTCCTGAAATACCTCAGCCCCTCAAGGTTGCTTTTTAATGTTTATCAAGATTTTTTTTATAGGAGTCTCTTTTCAATCTACAAGACTTGCTTCCTTGCTATTTTGTAAAGCTCAGTTGTGTTCAACTAGCTTTTAAAAATGTTTGCTTTCACTATCTGTATTAAGAATAGGAGCAAGACAGTTTTCCACCCCCAGCTCACTGACAAATCCACGTGTTTCCTTTGAGAGTGTTCTTTGAGACCCATATTCTTGATTTCATAGGAATAGCCATACACACGTACACGAAGTATACACAAAATGATATAAAAGTACACAGCTTTGTGATGACCTGGAGGGATGGGATAGGAAGGGTAGGAGGGAGTCTCAAGAGGGACGGGATATGGGGACATATGTATACATATGGCTGATTCACTTTTGTTGTACAGCAGGAACTAACACAACATTGTAAAGCAATTAGACTCCAATAAAGATGTGAAAAAAAAGTACACAAGCTTTAAAAAGTACGTAAAGTAATATAAAGTTAATTTTCGATGTTTACCTTGTAGCTGATGTACATTTATATATGTTGAATTTGAAATAGGTCAGCATAGTTAGCAGAGAAAGAAAAATCTTTAAAAACTTTCCTTAGTGAGTCAAAAAGGAAGACAAGAAAAGTTTATTTTTTAAATCTGTATTTCTGTTGTTAGAAATGGGATTTATTGGAAATAAGCCTTTTAGGAAGCAAAGTAGCAGTAATTATTAAAGTTAAAAAAAAACATATCTTTCAACCCAGCAATCTCCCATTTGGGGATCTGTGTCATATAAGAAATATCTGTAGTTATCACCAAGTGGCTCTCTATCACATTACCCTATTTTAATTCTCTACATATGACTCAATGGCACCATCTCCTATTTTTCTTGTTCATTTGTTCACTTGTTTGTTCATTCATTCATTTATTCTCTTCTCCTGCAAGAATGTGAGCTCTATGAAAACTAGTACTGCACCTGTTTCCCTTACCACTGGAACTCTAGCGTCTGGAATAGTTGCTAGCACAGAGTAGCTCCTCAATAAATATTTGTTGGATAAAAGAAATAAAACACCCATAGATCAGGATATTTATTGAAGTATTATTGTAGTGGCAAAAAACTGGAATCAAGAGAATGCCCATTAGTGATGGGCTGGCTGGGAGATCCACCGTGCCTAGCTCAGCCGTGTGGTATAGGGGTGAACAGCGCGGCTCTTGTGTCAGGCTGCCTGGGCTTTAATCCCTATATTCCTCTTACATGTATGATGAATGGCCTCGGGAATGGTGCTAAGCTTCTATGTCTCTGTTTTCTCAGCCATAACATGAGGACAACAGTGATACCAATCTCAGAAGGTTTTTGTGAGAATTAAGTAAAAGTGGCAACATAATATGGAAACAGTCCCTGGCACATAGTGAGTACTCAATAAATATTATTATCTTATGACATATTAAAAAGAATGAATTAAATATCACTTAACAGAGGAATTTTCATAATGCACTGTTTAGTGGGCAAAATATGTGCAGGGAAATGTATTTGATGGCTGCTACTTTTATAAATTTAACAATGAAATGTAAAAATCCTATATATGTATATGTAGTATGTTTGTAAGAGCATAAAATTATGGAAGATACATACTAAGTATATAAAGCTGGGTATAGGAAGGGCAGGACTGAGGGGTGGGAAAGAGAAGAAGGGAAAGTTGAAAGGCAACAAAATGACTAAATAGTAAGGCATTTACGTTACCAGCACGTTACTGAAAACCATGATTAAATTACAAAATATGTGGGTTTAGGTATTTGTACACGTTGAGGTGCTTAAAAAGTGAATCTCTAAATATTAATGATGGTTGTCTCAGAAGGATTGGGACTCCAGGTGATTTCTTCCTTATTCTTTGATGTATTTTAATTTTTGACAGTAAGCATGTATTATTTATATATTCAGGAAAAACAAGAAAATATTTTTACTATCAGGAAAAAAGAAAAAAGCAATGCTTCTCTATTTCCATAACAATCTACTAAGGGAAGAGAGACAGCATTTGAATGCATGTGTCTCTCTTCTAACAGTTTCAGAGCCTGAGGAGTTGTCAGTACCCAATTTAGAAGGATCACGTGGCCATGCAGTCTGAGTATGAGATGGATTTAGTTTTTGGCAAATCACTTGCTTGCTACCTCAGTCTTGTCCTGTTTTGGAAAGGGGAACTCAACTCTGAGGGATTATATGAATCGACAGTGTTGTAAACACAGGCAAATGGGCCACAGAATTCTTGAAAATGGGGGAGAAAGGAATCACAAATGCCCATATCTGCAAATAGTTCAGCCATAGAAGGCTCTTTGGACCCAAATCTAGAAATTTTCTTAAAATACTACTTGACTCATGTCAAAGCTTTGTTCAAAACCTTTATAACCTTTGTATCACTCATGAGGTAAAGTTGAAATTCTTTTTAGTTTTTTTAACATCTTTATTAGAGTATAATTGCTTTACAATGATGTGTTAGTTTCTGCTGTATAACAAAGAGAATCAGCTATACATATACATATGTCCCCATATCTCCTCCCTCTTGCGTCTCCCTCCCTATCCCACCCCTCTAGGTGGTCACAAAGCACCGAGCTGATCTCCCTGTGCTATGCGGCTGTTTCCCACTAGCTAGCTATTTTACATTTGGTAGTGTATATATGTCCATGCCTCTCTCTCACTTCATCCCAGCTTACCCTTCCCCCTTCCCGTATCCTCAAGTCCATTCTCTACCTCTGTGTCTTTATTCCTGTCCTGCCCCTAGGTTCTTCAGAACCATTTTTTTTTTTCGATTCCATATATATGTGTTAGCATACGGTATTTGTTTTTCACTTTCTGACTTATAAAGTTGAAATTCTTTAGGCTGGTGTCAAAGAGTCTGGATACCTGTGCTAACTCTCTCTGCCACAATTTCTTTACCCCAGCTGCCTGCTTGAATCTGTGTGGTCGTCCCAGTGTCCACTCAGAACCTCTCCTTCCCTTTGTTCATGCCCTTCTCCCTCCTTTTCCCTTTTCTGAATCTTACTCATCGCTAAAGCCTCAGCTCAGGTCCATCTTCTCCGAAAGGATTTTGAACTATCCTGGTCGCTAGAGCCTTCTCTGCCTTTTCCCCATCCCTGTCCTTCCACTGCAGGTGGAAGAACATCATTACCTTTGCCCCAGTCACTTAGCACTCACAGGTGACCTGTAACCATAACTGGTGCACCAGAATCATGTGCAAATGTTTCTCCTTCTTCAACTGGGATACTCTCCTCCCCAGGAATAGGCTTGTGCCTTTTTCTCCCTTGTATTTCCATACTTCCTACCACATTAACTTGGGTAGAGTTGGCATGTGTAAATATTTGCTGATTGATAGGTATGTATAGGTATTTTCTGAAAACCAGAAGTATGTAGTCATCCCATAATCAGTGTCTGTGTTGGAGCCCTTATGTAGAAACCCATGTATTTGCATATAAGCTTATCTATCAAGATAAGAATGCCTGCCTAAATATAGGAAGAAATTTTAAGAGCCTTTCAAATCCTCAGAAATGTGTGTGCACTCAGGTATGAATCTATCAATACATTTGCCATAAACAGGATGAATGAAAAATGAAACTGAATGAGAGACATTTCATTTTTGAGAACTGGAAACAGTGAAACATTAATAAGGGTAATAGTAACTAACACGTATATGGCTTTTATTATAAACTAGTTTGTCTAAATACTTTTCGTATAATTTACTCACTTAATCCTTAAAACAACCCTATGAGGTAGGCATATTACTTTGAGCCCCATTTTACAGAGAATGAAACACAATCAATCAAGCTCCCACTGGTACTGAATTTCTTTAAGCTGTTAAATTGAAATAGGAATGATTTTATGATTTTTTTGACTTGTAAATTTACCTACGTGAATACATCTATACAAAGGACAAAGCCCACACACTCAAGTACTTTGTAGGTGGCATGACTATGATTCTTTTTAAGATGAGATTTAGAAGTAACAAAGTTGGCTTAAAGAAAAATTAGCAAATATAACGCGAGGAAAGTTTTGTAAGGCAGACATCTTCTGAAGAAGCCATTTATGTTTAATCTGGGAATTTGGTCACTACTCTTCTTCAGGACTGTTTTTAGAAGTCAGTATATGCTTCCTAAAAGGAACTTTGATCTCCCTTATTAATAGTTACATCAGGTTTTAAACCGAAGACAGCTTTATTACGTACTTCATTCACATCATCTTGGCTGTGCACGATTATGATTTTACCCTCAGAGGCTGAAGGTTTGCTGTCATTGAAGGGGGCTCACGAGAATTTTCTAATAGTCTGCAAAGGGAGTTTCAAGACAAGAGTTCCAAAAATGTTGGCAACATCTTGTTGCCCAGATTCTGGGAAGATCAAGCCATTATCCAAGGTTGCACAGCTCTTCAGGGACAGAGACAAGATGAAGATCCAGGGCTTTTGACTCCAGTCTACCGGTTTTCTGCTAAACTGCACCACCACTAGAGGTCTCAGCGAGAGACTGTGGGCTGGCCCTGGACATGGTGCTGGGAGAGAAAGAGGAGTCCCTTGGGGAGTGGAGAGAAGCAGGTGGCGGCATTGACCTGAAGCCTCTCCTTCTTTGGGAGCAACAGATAGTGTATCAGAATGGTGAAGACTGAAAGATTGGTCAATCTTTGTAGTCTATTTAGCTGTGGTGTGGAGGAAAGGGGATTGTTGGATGCCTGTTTTGCTCCTCAGTAAGAAGAAGGAATAACAATTTCTCATGAGCCAATCTTAACCACTTAACAGCGCAGAAACTCTAAGCCAAGACTTCATCCAATTTTGTGGATCCTAAAAATGATAATAGCTAACATTTAAGTGTTTACTGTGTATCAGGAATTATTCTAGATACTTTATATGTATTATATCATTTGATCCTCATAACAGGCCATTTGTATCAACCCTTTTTACAGATGGGGAAGGCAAGTTACAGAGAAGTTACACAACTTGCTGTAATTTTCCCAAGATTACATCTCTATTAAGTAGCTGAATTGGGATTCAAACCCAGGCAGTTTGGCTTCAGAGCCTCATCAGTTAAAAAAAATTGATTATGGAAAATTTCAAACATATGCAAAAATAGAGAGAACAGTGCAATGAACTTCCATTTACCATCTCCCAGCTGTGACAACCATTGGCCAATTTTTTTTTTTTTTTTTTTTTTTTTGCTGTACACCGGCCTCTCACTGTTGTGGCCTCTCCCGTTGCGGAGCACAGGCTCCGGATGCGCAGGCTCAGCGGCCATGGCTCACGGGCCCAGCCACTCCGCGGCATGTGGGATCCTCCCGGACCGGGTTATGAACCCGTGTCCCCTGCATCGGCAGGCGGACTCTCAACCACTGCACCACCAGGGAAGCCCCATTGGCCAATTTTGTTCTATCTGTATCTCAGCCTCCTTAGTGGTCTCCCAGCCCCCTTCCTGGATTATTTTCAAGAAAACACAGACATCCTAACATATCATCCATAAATATTTTAGTAAGTACTGCTAAAAAAATAATGGCTTAAAAAACCCACACTCTTCCATAAGATGCACATTGTCTCTATTTTTGTGACATTAACAGCTTGGAAGATGATTTTCTAGATCTGTGATATTCTTTCATTTCTTCTTCATTTATTTACTGTAATACTTTCCCAATACCAACAGTTTGGTTATCCTGATGTATAGTATGCACAGGAAAGCCCAGATAGATGCTAGATTCACAAACGCCTCCCTCTCTATTTCTCTCTCTCTCTCTCTCTTTACTAGTTTCAGTGAGTTGGTTTTTTCACATCAGCCAAAGTTGATCACTTAATGTGTTTAAAGTAGCATATTGAACTTATGGATGTTTAAGCATATTAATGGTTGTAGTAAACATATTTGGTACTTCTTTGATGGATTTTTCTTATCAATGCTCAAATTGTCCCGTTTGGGTCAGTGGGAGCCTCTTCAAGTTTGGTTTATGAGTCCTTCAGTCATATTCAGCAGCCCCCTTATTTTCTGATATGACAAGATGTTCTAGGCTTATCTTGTGTATTTCTTGCCCTAACCCTGGAATTAAGCATTTTTCCAAGGAGCTGGCATTCCTTCATGGGAAACAGTATTATTTAGAGACCACAGCCTGGGTATGGGGGGTGCTTATTGCTACTAGGGTGGTCATTGTTTCCTTTCCTTCCTTCTTTCCTCCCTCCTTCCCTTCCTTCCTTCCTTCCTTGCTTCCTTCCTCTCTCCCCCTTGCACCTTTCTTCCTTTTCTTTCTTTATAAAGAGAAACTAAATAGTGAGTTGTTACCAATAATTAATTATTTGTTTTCTCTTTCTTTATAAATTTATATATAACTATATATATAATTAATATTTTAGAATAAAAATATAAAATAGTATTAAAATATGATTATCAAAACCAGTTTGAATTTATTGTGTAATTCAATTTATTGAGTTGTTACCAATAATTAATTATTTGTTTTCTATTTCTTTATAAATTTATATATAACTATATATAATTAATATTTCAGAATAAAAATATAAAATAGTATTAAAATATGATTATCAAAACCAGTTTGAATTTATTGTGTAATTCATCTTTAGAGTATATACCACTAGGGATGTACAGTCAAATTATTGTCTTTTAAAGTCACTTGAAATGAATTGTTCTCTGTACAATCTAGAAATGTGCTTGGTGGTTAAATTTATTTGTTTCATTGTGCTTTAGAGTTGTAGTGTAGTTATGTTAAATTTCACTTAATTTTGTTTTGAAGTCGTGTAAAACAAGATCTATTCAGAGAAGTCTGGCTTCCATTTTTGTCTCCCCATCCACCGGTAAGTAATTTTTAAAATTTCATTGTTTATCATTCTTTTTTTTTTTAATAGGAGCAAGTATGTGTAGCTATTGGTTGCCAACTTAAAAAAAATGCACAATGTGAGAGTTGTGAATTAAGTTTTATTTGGGGCAAAATGAGGACTACAGCCTGGGAGACAGCATCTCAGATAGCTCAGAGAAACTGCTCCAAAGAGGCGGGGGGGAAGGTGATTTTGGTGAATGGAGAGTGCGTGCAATCAAGCACATATTTTTTGCAGAGGTTTCTGCTAGTGTCATGAAGGTTACTGCTAGTCACGGGGAGCAGACGTCACCATGAAGGATTTTAGTGCTTTTCTAGATATGAGTATACAAGAATTGGGCTCATAAAATTGGCTCCTGAAAATATCTATCTGAAGACCTGTTCTGCCAGTTTTTCTGGAGCACAGAGTGTCTCATTTCTGCTCTCCACCCTGAACTCCTTTCAGGGGGTGTTGAAAGTCAGCAGCCACAGCAGCACGTGATTTAATCCCTGTAGAGGTAGATGGCAGGTGCCAATTTGTAGTTGACAGGTATCTCCTCCATCTCCACTTTCTTAGATAAATGTTAGCTTGAGATACATATTTTCCTCTACCTTGGCTTTTCACATTTTTATGCCATGTATCTTGACAGTCACTACTTAGCAGATATATAGACGCTTCTCATCCCCTTGAGAGCTGCAGAGTTTATTCAACCAGTCCCCGAGTGATGGGCAGTCTCACAGTTCTGTCCATATGTGGATCAAAGTCTAAAGATATTTAAATGGGGGGAAATAGTCCCATTCCAGCAAAGGGGCAAACTTAGATAAAATGTGTTCTACAATTTGGGTCACTCTCCTGGTCATCATGTATATATAAGTTAAGAGAATCTTCCTTGTTCAACAATACTGGGCTGAAGGAGGTGATAATAGGAGAATCATGTGGTTTCTTAACTCTCCATGTGGTTCCTAGTCCTGGAGATCCAAATTGGTATAAGTATGTAAATTAACTTTACATGTATCTACATATTTACATATGTAAATGGTAATGTGCTAGGAGCAGCTACTAACTTTCAGGAGATCATATGTGCATATGACACAGACATTACTAATGTACTATTTTTGGCCTCCCCCTTTTTTCTGTCTTTACCTATTTATTACCTTTTAAAGAATAAATCTACCCTTGTGTATTCAAATACAGTATCACTCCTATGCAAGTGTCCATTTGAGTTCAGGTATTTCTCCACAGACCTCCAACCTAAGGCATCTAAAATTAAATGTATCATCTTGGATATCTTGCATACAGTGTGAAAACACCTGCCCTATTGTCTCTTCCTATTTTCAGTGATGCACTTTTTTTCCAGATTTAAAGCCACTGGTGGTATATCTCTTTATTTGTTTAACTTTTACACTACCTAATTTGACCAAGTCTCCTGTTGATTTACCTGGGGTTCCGTGGAAACCTGGACATGACAGTCATATCCAAAAGAGACTCCTTGAGAGGAGTCTGTAACAGTAGCAATTTGTCCTTGGCCCTTTCCCATGGATCAATGGATTAGATAAAGATGTAAACACATACTGGTCAAATGTGACTATTTAGAAGAAACACTGAATGTGTGGAATAAAGCACTTGGAAAAATGATTCTAAAAGCTAGAGTAAATGAGCTCCAATTAAACAAAAGAAACCGATTAAATGCCATGGGTGGTCTTCGGAGAGAGAGTGACCTGATGTAAGAGGGGTGAAACCGCATCCCAGCAGAAACGCTGAGGTGCTGGGTGTGATCACCGGCAGCAGTGAGGTCGATGGTGAGAAATCACCGGCACCCTCCAGGCCTCACAGGCTCTCCTGAAGCAAGATTAGAACTGTCTATCTTGGGAGGCTCTGGGAAGCCGATCCAGCTCCTGGAGTTGATAGATGTGTGTCATACAGGGTTCCCCGGGGAAACAGTGCCCTCTGAGTGTGGGCTGAGGTATTTATTATAGGAATTAAACCTTACACATTGTGGGAAGGTCAGGGGAAGGGGAGGTCCAGAAAGGGGAGTTGGAAGGTCAGAGGAGTCACTTCCTTAAGAAATGGGCGGAGTACTGGCCTAGGGGGCAAGTCAGAGCTGTGGGGAGATCTGAGAAGACAGGCCATGTGGCTGCTGAAGTGGGACTGTGAAGGGGGAACTGGTGGAAAGCTTCCTCGGGAAGCTGCTGCTTCCGGGTAGCTGCAGAGGGTCTGTGACCACGTGATTGGTAGTGGGACACTGGTGGTCGGCAGAGCTCGCAACTGGGAAAAAGAGCTACATGTGAAGAAGAGGGGACGAGGACCCCTGGGACTTGTTCCTCTGTCACCACGTCCTACTGAAGACTTCACTTGTGCCTCTCAGGTCTTGTCCGAAGTCTCTGTTGGTGACTCCAACCTAGAACCCTGGAGGGAAGAGAATCCGGGCAGAGTAGTTGGCAGTCTAACCACGTGGACTATAGCACTCTCAACACAAAAAGAGGTAGGCGTTTGCTCAATGAGAGGAAGAAATCTGCCCAACACACATGTACAATGGAATATACTCAGTCATAAAAAGAAACGAAATTGAGTTATTTGTAGTGAGGTGGATGGACCTAGAGACTGTCCTACAGAGTGAAGTAAGTCAGAAAGAGAAAAACAAATATTGTATGCTAACACATATATATGGATTCTGAAAAAAAAAAAGGTTCTGAAGAACCTAGGGGCAGGACAGGAGTAAAGACGCAGACGTAGAGAATGGACTTGAGGACACGGGGAGGGGGAAGGATAAGCTGGGACGAAGTGAGAGAGTGGCATGGACATATATACACTACCAAACATAAAATAGATAGCTAGTGGGAAGCAGCCACATAGCACAGGGAGATCAGCTCGGTGCTTTGTGACCACCTAGAGGGGTGGGATAGGGAGGGTGGGAGGGAGGGAGACGCAAGAGGGAGGAGATATGGGGATATATGTATATGTATAGCTGATTCACTTTGTTATAAAGCAGAAACTAACACACCATTGTAAAGCAATTATACTCCAATAAAGATGTTAAAAAAAATAAAATAAAATCTGCCCAAGTGTGGGATCCCTCTAGACACAGTGAAGGAATGCCCGCACGGCAAGACACCGTAGAAGGATCCACGTGCTGGGCATCTAGTTTGTCTAGTGGTTAAAGAGCACTGCCTGTGCTGCCACCATCACATCTACCCTCCTGCTTACGTCGGACCTGTGGCTTTACTTTTTGTTCCTCTGTCCCTCTCCATTTTCTGTGAACTGGTAGTTAGATTTAGAGGTTGACCTCACTCAGGTTAGATATTATATTTTTTCAGCAAGAATAATTCAGAAGATGTGCCTAGTAAGTGTTGTCTCTCTTTTGTGATCTTAGCAGTCACTGATGATCATTGCTTCCTTTGGGGAGAGCCAGACCTCTTACCCTCTTTGCTGTTGCCTCTTCTATAAATAGTAACCAAACCTTCGCAATCCTGGCCAGAACAGGCATAGCCTAGAGAAAAAGGATTATGCACACGCGTTCTTATGTCTACCTACGCCTGCATCCTCACATCCGTATCCTTGTCAAGATGAGTTATTTCTGTGCTGTTGCAAGAGAAGGCCTAGGTGACCTTCTTAGGCAGCACTGTTGGATGCTGGCCTGAGGAGGGCAGGTAAGAGGAAGTGCAGGATCTGCAAGGAGCAAGTGTAGTGTAAACATTTACCCCCCCAGAGAATAAGCATATTATCTTGTATGCTTTATTTTCATGCTGTGTTTCTGTACTGGGCCTCCTGGGGGATAAAACCAAATCCTTCCATTTACACTTCCCAGCGAGGTGGGGCTGGGAGAGGTGGAGAGCAGCACGGCTGTGAATGTAGGGATCTTAAAATAAGGCATTTGCTTTCATTGGCCCCTGTGCCAGCCCAGCCTGGGGACCTAGGTGAAGCGTCTTTGTTGCTCTCACTTTATGAAAATCCATAAATACAATTTGGTGGAGCTCATACAGGACTAAACTAGTTTGCAAGCTAAATCACCTGTAATGTCTTGATGGAGATTTTCTTCAGCAGAGATGGAACAAACTCCTTTGCTGAGGTGGAAGAACCAGGTATTATAGAGTCTTAAACTGTTTACACTTTGGAAAGCATTTCTATTGCCTTCACAAGTTAAAAGGTCCTATATTTTTATCGGATTATTTCCTATGGTTTCGGAATTATCCTCTGAAAGAAGCCTGGATTTTTCTGCTGTATAATTTCTCTGAAACAAAACTTCCCAAGGCAGTTAGAGGATTGACTTTTGACATATAGCTATGAGGGTTGGAAGAAACCTAGAGATGCCTTTCAGGGAAACATTGAAATCCTCCAGAGAAAGAAAAGATTCTACTTAAAGACACTTTAGCACACCGGAAACCCTTGGGATTTTTCATTCTATTAGTTTGTACATATGATACTGCTTTTTTTTTTTTTTGTATGTAAAAATGGTTATTGGCTATTTCATACTGTTCAACCTCTCTAATTTAAAGCTATGTTCAGCAGCCATCCTTGGATCCAAGCTCTTATGAGTATGAAATTAAGAGGGAGTACAGTCAAGTAAAAATTGTTACAAATGGGTGAGGAAGTGCACTCTACTGGAAAAGAAAATTATAATATCCTGATTTAAACCACAACCCTATATATGATCTTCTAAGTGTCTGTTCCCTCACTGAGAGTGTTGTATGGCATACCCATTCCTTAGGGTTCTTAGAATGTTAATTGGGAGATGATTTTGTTCCTTTGTGCATGAATGTTTCCCTGCAACTAGGAGAAGATTTAGATTCCACGGAGTACCTTGACAGTGCTGAAGGAAGCAAGAAAATTGAGGCTGGTATTCTCTGGTGGAGCTTAGACTCCTGAGCCTTGGTGGGGGTCACTACTGAGCAGATTTGGATATTTGATTTTATTATTTTTTCCAGAGATAATAGGGCAGGGGCATATGAGTCTTACTTATATAATTTTTTTTTTTTTTTTTTTTTTTGCTGTACACCGGCCTCTCACTGTTGTGGCCTCTCCCGTTGCGGAGCACAGGCTCCGGACGCGCAGGCTCAGCGGCCATGGCTCACGGGCCTAGCCGCTCCGCGGCATGTGGGATCCTCCCGGACCGGGGCACGAACCCGTGTCCCCTGCATCGGCAGGCGGACTCTCAACCACTGCGCCACCAGGGAAGCCCAAGTCTTACTTATATAATTTTTGAGACTAGGTGTTACTTTTTAAAAGGTCAGTTTATGAATTTATGATGCAATATCTAACTTCTTGATGAATTGGATGTTTGGGTCAGCTGACCAATGCATTCCTGTTTGAGAATCTGACTTAGAAATATAGTAAATATAGTTGAAGTTTTGTTGGATGGTTTTAAAAGTATATTTTCTTCCAGCTCTGCTATTCTCTGGAATCAGTTTCTCCACTAAATAGAAATACTTGTCAAGTAGACAATCTATTTTAATTAGAGCGAGTTTGAGAAGACCATTTCTGTCACCCACAGTGTCAGCAAAACACCACTAAATTTCTTTATTTTCTCCCCCTTTTATATTTAAGGTACTCCTCTGCTTATATCATTTGACCACCAAACTGTTTCATTCCAACACGCTTTACATGTTGTGAGTCTCAAAGGTTTCAGATTTACCAGAAGGTAAATTCCTTGAGGGCAAGAGCTGTACTTCAGGAAAGCAGGTGTGCACTGGAAGAGGCATGCGGTTTAAGGAAGAGAGGCCTGGGTTCAAACTGTGGATACTTTTGACCACAATTTATGTATCTGTGACCTGGGAGAGTTGTTTAATTACTCTGAGCCTCAATTCTTTAACCTGTAAAAATATGAGTAATAATACCTAACTCCAGGGTTTCATGGGGATTGAGTGATGTAGCTATGAAAGCACTTTAGGCTGAATACCTAGTACCACTTGCTGAGTAAAGGTTGACCTCTTTGCCTGTCTTGTCTTAATCTTCTTTGTAAGGCATCACACATAATAGGCCCTCAGGACGCACTGGGTAATTGATTTCATATTAGGGGGGCCTTTCCTTGATGATGCAGCGTGAGATCCCTTTGTTGGTGGCAAATTATCTCCAAAGCACATTGTAGGTTGGGTTGCCTTGGGGAAGTCATCTTGTGAATCAGTGTAATATTTTGTATGTAATATATGTATGTATGTATGTAATATAAAAGCTACCATGAGAGGAAAAGAAAAGCTCATTTATTTTTCTGAGAAGGGCTGTGATTGTTATACTGTCATTGCTGGCAAATTTTACAGGCTTAAAAATTATAGTAGTCCTTGCTAGGACTCCCTGTACCGTCTCAGCAGTTGAGTGGCTCAGCAGTGGATCACTAATTCCAACCATCTTCTGCGGATTCTGGTTAGTTTACATCAGAGGATGGACTTTTGTCACGTAGCCTTTGTTTGAGGGTTACTTTTATGGGCTTGTAGTACTTTATGCATTGAGTTCACCACTCAGTGCTAGCATACTTTTATTATTTATTTGTTTGTTTCTTATATTTTTGAGTTTTAAGAGGTTTTTTTTTAAAAAAAATATGTTCTGTATACTATCCCTTTATCAGATGTGTGATTTGCAAACATTTTCTTCAATTGTTAGCATACTCTTAAATGGTTGGAGCCAATGAAATCTTTTTGAAATAAATCTGTCTTGGGCAGTAGATGGCAATTTCTCTTCGAGTAATAGGTGGTTGAAAATCTGATCTAAGTTCACCTTTACTTGCCTTTGGATCCTTTGCTCAAACTTTATAAAGCTAAGAAGTTAAAAAAAATTTTAAAGCCTCTTTGAAGATAAAAAATGCAAGATAATATGTGCTTGCAATTGCTTTACCAAGGTTTCAGAAGAAATAAAAACAAAACAAAACAACCAAGAAGTTTCTTTGTCAAAGGTCTGGAAAATACAACTTTTGGATAGATTTTTGGGAGACCTGTTTTGCATTAAAATACCAAATAAAACAAAATGATGGATTGTTTTGGCACCATCTAGGTTGGGCTTATGTGATGAGAACTGTACATAAAAGACAGCCAGTTATTGTCATAGTTGACAGATTTTTGGGTACCGTCTACTTGTTCAGTACAGTAAAGTCCCAGGGGTGAGGAACTTTTCCAAAATTCTTATGGCAGGAACCATGCAAACTTCAGCTCTAACACACTGACATTATCTTCCCAGTTCTATAGCTGTCTGTAAGTTGTGGTCTTGCCTGGCACACCAGATTAGTTCCTGTGACTTTCTGTATGAGTAGTATCATTATTGATGTGGCTTCATTTTATTTTTCCCAAGTCTGTAAGTTGCCTTAAAGTATTGGTCAGATTTTAACAGGAGATGGGTGTAGAGGTTTTCAAGTGGAGCAAATAGCGTAGGCAAGAAAATGAGGCAGAGCGTGTCCTAGGAAAAGCCAGGTGATTTGTTTAACTAGAGTATAGGTGATCTCTAGGGGGCTTCTGAGAAAGAATACTGGAAAGGTATTTGGGGGGACATATTTGGAAGGCTTTGAGTGCCAGAATAAGGAATAGGTACTTAATTTTCGGCAATGTGGATCAGTTTTAATCTGATGAAACACATGTTGGAAAACTCCTGAGGAGGCCAGTGATCTAGAGGAGAGGTGATGAGGTTTGAATTAGGGGGAAGTGATGACAGGAAGCACACGGAGACAGATTGCCCTCATTCTGCCACATTACACTTAATGCACTTGTAACACAGTGTGACATACGTCACCAAATGGATCTAACTGTGTGCCTATTAATAGAAATAATGGAGGACTGACATTAAGTCCAAGGTTAAATGAGGAATAAGTGTGTTCAATAAATATCCATGTGTATTAGGTCGCTGGGAGGAGAGGTTGCCACCACAAATTTACATACCTGTGTGGAGATTTAAGTGAAAGTTGATTATTAAAGTCATTCAAAACCTAATGTACACGCTGCTATATGTAACATAGATAACCAGCAAGGACCTACTGTATAGCACAGGGAACTCTGCTCAGTATTCTGTAATAACTTAATTGGGGAAAGAATTTGAAAAAGAATAGATACATGTATATGTATAACTGAATCACTTTGCTGCACACCTGAAACGAATACAACATTGTTAATCAACTGTACTCCAATTAAAAAAAAAAACCCTAATGACACTTTATTTCAGCACTTCACAGTTTTTAACATTTATTCCCCTTTTTACCTCATTTGATCTTTAGAAGGGTTTGGTAAAGTAACTCCTAGGGTCTTCGTTTTTTTTTCTGGGGTCTTCGTTTTATAGAAACTGAGGCATAAAGAGGGGAAAAGCCTTGCTCAGAGTATAAAGGTGGCAGAAATCAGACACTAAATCCATGCTTCTGGGGCCCAGGTCCATTTCCCGCCATTGTTTTCTCCTGCCTCAGCAGTCCTTGATGACCCATTAATTTGCAATTTAATGAGTTTGTTTGTGAATGTGAGCTGTTCATCATTTTAATCAAAATAATGTTAAAAATCCCCCAGACCTCTTTGTTTTCTACTTCAGCTTCTACGGGCAGTGTGAGAATTGCATTATGAGTCACTTGTTCATGGTCCTTGGCACTGAGTGAAGGAGAGAATGTAGACATGTTTGGATTAAACATATTTGAATGAACCCCCATAGCACTTCCAACGACAGGTCAGAACCTTTAAGCACTGAATAAATGTTAGTTGATGAGCAACGTTCCTGGGAATAAGAAAGATGCTTAGGAATGTGCCTTAAATGGAACATTAAATGATCCCCTAGTGGCTCCAGATTCACTGTGCTTTTCTAAGTGCCTCATTTATGGCCAGGCCCAGGGGAGACCTTAGCTCCTTGAGTTTTATTGTTGGTAATATTTGATATATTATTTGAAGTAAATTGAAAGCATTCCTTGAAAGGCTTCTTTCTAGTCTCTTCCATCTTTTTACGCAAAATATAATTCTCAGTTTACTTTTCAGATTAATCCCTGACTTTCAACTGAGTTCATAGAAGCAAGATTTAAGATTTATCAATGAGGCGCCTATAGGAAACTCCTGATAAGTACTTGATTTTGATGATGAGATCCTGGACTTCTATCCTGAGCCTAGGCCAGCATCTGGTGCCATAATGGAGGGTTTTGGGAGGGAGTTGAGTCTGTTTTTAATGTGGGAGGTATGTTGGCATTTGTGGCCAGAGGGAGGACTGTGACAGTTTTAAAACATGGCTGCAAATTCATTGAGAGGAGGGGTCTCGTCCCCTCTCTTTGGATCTGGACGGACTTAAGACTGCTTTGAAAAACAGAGTGTGAAAGAAGTGATGCTGTGAGACTTCCAAGGCTAGGTGATGTAAGAACAGGCAGTTTTGGCTTTGTTGACTGCAACACTTGCTCTGGAACCCTGAACTGCCAAGCAAGAGGTGACCACTCTGCAGCTATCATCCTGGAGAGGCTTCTCCTAAGTGTTCTGGTTGATAGCTACTGCTGAGTTCAGCCTTCCAGCTGTCCCTGCCAAGATGCAAGACATGGAAGTTAAGCAGACAAGCCCAGCTGCTATTTGGACACCAAAGAATTACCTACATTGATACACATGCAACAGAAGAATCACCCAGCTGAGCCTTGCCCAAATCGCAGACCCACAAAATCGTGAGAAACAATAAAATGGTTGTTCCGAGGTACTTCCACAGACTTTATTTCATTCAGGAAATAGGTATTGAGTAACTTCTACATGCCCAGCCCTGTGTTGGGTATAGCGGTAAAATCCAAAGATACAGACAGTCTTTGTCTTCCAGGAAACAAGCTTATTTGTGAGGCAATCGGTGAGAAGTTAAATAGCAAACAAGAAGTTAAATACCACTAGAAGAAATGCAATGTGCTAATGCGGGCTAAACCTGGGCCATGTTTTTTTTTTTTTTTGCGGTACGCGGGCCTCTCACTGTTGTGGCCTCTCCCGTTTGCGGAGCACAGACTCCGGACGCGCAGGCCCAGCGGCCATGGCTCACGGGCCCAGCCGCTCCGCGGCATGCAGGATCCTCCCAGACCGGGGCATGAACCCGTGTCCCCTGCATCGGCAGGCGGACTCTCAACCACTGAGCCACCAGGGAAGCCCCTTGGGCCATGTTTTAATGAGCTTAGAAGGGTGGGTTATACCAACGGTCACTGAGTTTGATCTTATTATCTTTTAATTCTGTTATGCATGGGCAGAAAATCTATATTGGTTCTAATGAAAGTTATGAATGGAAAGGATCTTGGACCCTTGAATGCATATTCAACAAACACATATTTACTGGGAACGAGTGAGGAAGGTGTGAAAGTATATCATGTGGTCATACAGGTTGCTGAGGGCCCCAGAATTTCCCACAGATTTGTTTTCACATGTTGCTGGAGTTTAGGCCCAGGGCCACAAGACTCCAGAGACATGCCTTTGACTCCTGTGATACGCTGCCTGCTAAGAAAAATGAAGGTGGACTCCTAATGGATGCTTTACACGGGGACATGAAAATTGATAAAGAGCTTCTTAGAATATAATGCCCATTACTACTCTAAGTATCAAAAAGTGATTTTAGCTGATTGAAGTAGAAAAGAAAATTCTTAAAAAGATACTGAACGGCTCACAGACTTCCAGAAAAACCCTAGGCTTGGAGGCCACGTATCCAGGAACAATGCCCCAAATCATACTGTGTGCTGGACCCAGTGAAGACACTTCTTTGCTGCTAACCACACCACTGACCTCACTGATATGGGTCCTGTTATTTGAGCCCCTGCTCTGGCTGCCTCTGGGATGAGGATCCAGCCACACACGGTCCACGTGCATGCTGCATGCTACCTACTTCTTCCCGACACAGCACTAGATGGTGATTCCAAGTCTGGGGCAGGTGATTCAATTGGCAGAGCCTATGCCATGATGTGCTAGTCGGGGAGACTCAGAAAGCAAATACCTGGCACTTTTACCTTCTATGATAATCAGGGACATTAGATGCTGGGAGACCCAAGAATGACAAATTCCGCAGCTGCCCTTTTGGTTCTTTTGGTTCCTTCATACTGCTCTCCTGTTTCTCTTCTGTTAAGCAGAATCTATCCATGCTTCAGCGTTCAGCTTTTATCCCATTTCCTCTATGAAATTTTCTCTGATGCCTCTAGGTTTTGGTTTTATTCCTCTTCTGAACCTCTACATTAGTTACAGCCAGAATGAGTGGTGAAAACCTAATATTTAAGAGTTGACTTCATATCATTAGACCTGAACCTCATTGTCCCAATGAACTGTTGCAAGTAGAATAGTATTTGGTGGCCCTTTTGACTCGTTATTAGAGAAATATCTAGTCTGTATGGATAGCTTCCTCTCCTTCCACTCAGCTGACTCCCCTTGTTCTCTTTATCTTTGGTCTTTACCTAATAATCAACACTGTCTGGTGTTGTTGCTAATATTTTGTGTTATTTTCTTGTCTCCTTAAACTAGGAGGAATTCCCACTGAAGGTAGCAACTATATCTAGTAGTTCTTCTGTGATGTCCATAATATGGAACAAATAGTATATGCTTACTGATTGGTTGGGAATAAATATGCCTGAAAAATGCAACATTTTATGGCACATGTGGGTCCTTTCATCCAGTAGGTATTCACTCGATGTTAGAATACCTCATTTCCAGAAATAGTAATAAAACTTCCTCCCATTCCTGTAAAATTTTCCCTTCAAGCAAGGATTGACAATGGAATATTTTATTATAGGCCTGAAGATCCTCTTAGGAACATTAAGTCCATGGCCCTCAAAGTAAAGAATAGCCTATACGTGTCTATGCACAAAAGTTGACTGCATAATCCTTTAATATACTTTTCAACAGACTGATTTCAATGGGAGTGAGGAGGAAGCTTTCAATACTGAGTGGTTTACCCATCAGACTTGTCTTGGTAGAGGTATATACCTATTCTAAGAATTGATTTCTATGGTAGAAATTATTTGAAAAACTAATACCTAATTGCTCAGAAAAATGTGCATAATGTATATTTTCTATTATGACTTTCTTTCAAAGAAAAAAAGTCCTTAAATGATAAATCATTTTTTTAGTGATTTGGGGGATGTCCATAACCCTTAGATAAAATCTCCCTGTATGCTGCAGTTAAATAATTTCCAATCAGACTTATTAATTTAGATTTGCCACTACCAACTTTTCTATTACAATATTCTAAGTGTCTTGTTGACTCACCTGAGGAGGTGAAGGTACAAAGCTGCATCTTTTGTAGATTTAAATCTCATAAGCCCTTTTCAAAAGAACTATTTTTTTCCATATGAGATTTCAATTTATTTAAAAATATTTATTAAACAGTTTGAGGGAAAATATTTGCAATTCACATATCTGATAAAAGACTAATATCCAGACTATAAAAAGAATTCTCAAAACCCAATAATAAGAAAACAAACAACCCTCCAGAAATGAACGGTATTTCAATAGACATTTCACCAAAGATGTATGGCTATCACATAAACACATTAGAAGATGTTCAACATTATTAGTCTCTAGGGGAATGCAAATTTAAACCACAATGAGATGCCACCACACACCTGTTAAGATAGTGAAAGTAGAAAGAAAGAGACAATATCAAGTGTTGGTGAGGATGTGGAGAAACTAGAATTCATATATAGCTGGTGAGATTGTGAAATGAAATAGTCACTTTGACAAATAGCCTGGCCGTTTCTTATAAAGTAAAACAGACGCTTCCCATACGACCCAGCAATCCTATTTCTAATTATTTATCCAGGTGATATAAAATAAAAACTATGTTCACACAAAAACCGTAATGTGAATGCTTGTAGCTGCTGTATTTACGTACAACTGCCCCAAACTAGAAGCAACCCAATGTCCCTCAGCTGGTGAATGGGTGAAAAAACTGTGGTATATTCATCAATGGAATACTCCTCAGCAATCAAGAGGAATGAACGGCCACAGTAATAACGTGGAAGAATCTCAGATGCATTATGCTGAGTGAGAGAAGCCATACTCAAAAGGCTGCAACTGTGTTGTTTCATTTGTGGGCCTGCAGAAACCGTATAGAAACAGAAATGTGGTTTCCAGGGGCTGGGAATGAGGGGAGGAGTTGACTACACAGGGAACAGGAAAGTTTTGGGGGCAATGGAGTTTCTCTATACCTTGATTGTGGTGGTTACATGACTGTATGCATTTACCAAAACTGATACAACCATATACTAAAAAGGGTGAAGTTTACATATGTCAGTTGTACCTAAATTCAAAACTGAAAAATTATTTAGGTTCATCCTAGGACTGAGATAACTGCTAAACACCGAGAATGAAGAGATCAGTAAGATCAGTCTGGCTGAAGGAGATTGGATGGACACAGTTAAATACAAGTTAGAGCAGGATTTTTTAAGTAGAGGTGTAAGAGTGCTCGGGTAGCACACAGAAGATTGCAATAAACTCTAATAGTGTCTGTGTGTGTGCTCGTCTTTGAGGATGGGAGCTTGTAAGTGGGGAGGGCCTTGCAGAGGAAGCTACATGTGATGGATGGGGAAAAAAAGTTCCCCAGGAAGATTGGTTGAATGAGGGAGAGGGAGTAGGTCAAGTACATCCAAATCACAGTGACTGATGGAAACAGAGTAAATGAGGAGTGATCCAAAAAATACAGGGAAAGGCAAGTGTGAGTTTTTAATAAAGAAACCAGTTCCATTTTGTTTATCCAAAGGAGAAGAAAAACAAATATTATTGGAAACATGCAAGCTGTGTTTTCTCTTAGCTGCAGCTGCTAACCATACAGGCTTCCTGGCAGAGAGCAGGTTATCCATCCTGTGACTATGTGGACACACCCTACGTTAGCCCCCAGGCAAAGAGATAATAATAGTATGCACGCGGGCAGCCAGCGCTCTGGAAGGGTTTATGAGGAGGAAGTCCGCAATTACATATTTCTGGGTAAACATTAACCAAGATTGAAACCCAGATTTGAAGAAAAATAACTGGCTGGAATCTTCAGACATATTCTGTAGCTGTTCTGTGGATTGAAAACAGTAGCCAGACGCTGCTGACGCTTAAAGCTAAGGTGAAATATTGAGAAGACAGTACGTACGACGTGGTAAGAAACCTTGATCACACCTGCCCGCGGCACGTGCTCTAGAACACATCTGAATGGTGAGAAACTGTTTACATTCATTACAACAAAGCCAAAGCCACAACACAGGATCTATTGTTCACCTCAGAGCGATGACCGAATCTGTTTATCCGTGTGGTTTAAGACCCCGCCGCTGTGCACCGAGAGGCCTCCTCCTGGCAACATTGCTAAGAGCATCTCAATCACTGTTACTACCATCTGAACAATTTTGGTTCTACGCTGTGGTTTTGTAATTTCCATTTTTAAAACTTCTTTGGCTGAGCCATGATGTGCCCAGTCTAGGTTGGGCATCCTTAAAATGAAACTGTTAAGCTAAAATTAGCTTGACATCAAGATGGCGCATGTTCATTTTCCTTATATTTATCGTTGACCACAGTCATTATACAGAAGGCATCTAGTCTTTACCGTGCACTCTAGAGAACAGGAGGGGCCCTGACAGTAACCAAAAAAAGAACTAAAAGTTTTTTCCAAAGGCAGATGGTGGTAACTACTGCCTGAACGGGTGCCTGCATCTTAGTGAGGTCAGCCGTGTGGGGAGAAGGACTTTTCATTACACAGCTGTTTACTCTTCACTTATTTTGCAGTTAATCAAGAGTGATGGGACCTTTTCTAAAAGTTTTGCTTGGGGGCCCAGAATTTAACTTATGTCACCGCAGAGGAAGCGTTATGTAACAACACTTCCTCTTAAACTTTCTTCACCAAGTAACTTGCCTACTGCCCCATCCAAGAGGCGAAGATAAATTAAACTAATGTGATGTAGAGAAAAGAGTTTTTGACTAAAGACAGGAGATCTGAATTTTAGTTCACTTTCCATGTCTAGCTAGTTGTGTGGTTTGGGCCTTAATTTCATCAGACAAATTCAGAGGCTTGGACGAAGATTCTTCCGGTTCAAAATTCTGATATTTTCCAACTCTTCTGAGAGAAGGACGAGAGTTTTTTGAATGTCAAATGGAACAACTGCAGAGGAAAGAAGAAAACCTTCTATTCACCCCATAAAATCAATATTTAGATTTTTTTTGAATTCCAGAATATCATGTGGAAAGTTACTACACCTCAGGGATAAGATTTCTTGTGAGAGAATGTACATTATCCTTGGCTTTGTGTTGCATTTGACTTTCATATTCTAAGCAATATATTTTTGTTTGTTTTGTGTTATTCTGGTTCTGCTATCAGCTATCATTCATTTGACTGGGACAGGTTAGTTAAGGCAGGAGTGCAAGCCTTTCTGATCATAGGCTGAACTGTATATCATATTTCAACCTGGATTTTACTAGTTCAGTTTTCAAGGTAACAGCCTTTAGGTATGTCATGGAGGGATGCTTAATGGGTTATGTCAAGCATCCCATCTAAAATGAGAATAAAAGTTTACTTACAATCCCTGCTGTTTACTTCTAATGCATTTTAAGAACCTTTTTAGCATTGTCTTTCCCTCAATATTCATTACACTGTGGTTACTAAGGAAGAAAAATCTATGGCGCCCTATGTCCTGTTCTTCTGTGACTAACCCCAGATATGGAGGGGAGGCAAACAAGGAGATCAGGGCCTTGGACACAGGGGGAGGTTGAAGGTGAGACTGACGGACTTACAAGACACCAAATTCTAAAGAACACTTTTATGTTGTGACTTGTCGTACATGAAAACACTTTGTGACAATTACCACTTATTTAATGACTCCTAAGGGATCTTTTAGGTTGAGAGTTGTAGGACTTTTTCTGCTAAAGGGCCAGATAGTAAGTATGTTGTGGGTCATGAGATTTCTGTCCCAACTACTCAGCTCTGCCTTTGTAGCATGAAAGCAGCCATAAGTGATATGTGAGTGAATAGGTGTGCTGTGTTCCAATAAAATTTTATTTAGAAAAATAGGCCATGGGCTAGATTTGGAGCCATAGTTTCCTGAACCCTGATCTAAATTATTGGAATCACCCACATCGTTATCAATAACAAACATCTTGCACCTCTATTATGCAATTTATGGTAGAGTTAGTGTTGAAGTTGAGAAGGAAGGCCGAGCACCTGTGGCCCACAACTCGGTATCAACTCACCCATCAGAAAAAGACCAGTTTTTAAAGGAGAAAACTAATAATGTATAGTAATGAAGATCAAAACAGATTCTCTTTTGATTCTGCAGGTGTACCTTTAGCTGTACCTAAAATTTTTAAAGTATCCGCAGGGATTGATACCTTTTCAATTATTATGTACCTTTCCCTTTTGTATTACTCTATATCCCGCCCAAATTATGAAATTAAAATCAAACTCCTGAGTACTTCTGAGTATTCAAGCTCTCTTTTGGAGACATCCAGCTGGTCCTACAGCATGTTTTAAAAATTTTGAGATGTCAGGTGACAAACATTCTAAGCTAAGCTGCGCCTCTTTCTTATGGTTGGTGTTGAAATGAGCAAATGTTTGTAAAAACAAGGGTATGTATATTAACTTTTTTCTCTAGCATCACGGGGCTGACCCAACCCAAGATAAGGTAAGATTAATTTTATTGGATCCATTTTTCCTGTTTCTACTTTCAAGCCTGAACATCCAGTTTTCCTGGTGATCACAGATGAAATTGAACTCTCATTGTTTCAGGCCATTCAGGAGATGGGTGGACCTGCAGTCCTATTTTTATCTTTGTTTTTGACTCCAGTTGTCCTTCATAATAGAAGTTTAAACAAAACTGTGGTTCATGGATGTGATTATTTCCAACACTCTGGCTGCTAGTGAGGCTCTAATTTTAGGAGTGATAGACCTACACATAGGGTAAGATTCTAGGGGTGGTGAAAGAACCTATTGTGCAACATTATCTTTTTTCTTTAGTGTTTGAAAACTCACATTTTTTTTTTCCTTCGGACATATTCAAATACATGTATTTTATGTGGTAGAGGGGTATTATTGGCCATTAATGTTTCATCACAAACTTGCTTATATCACGGTGTAGAGAGAGTCCTAAGCCCCAGACAGATACTTCTAAAAAGAAGGAGAGTGGTGATTTGTTCTCTCTTTTACTATATCATTTTCTCACTCCAGTTCAGTAACACTGAAAATACAACCCTTTTCTGGAATCTGCAACAAATTCAATGTATAATCTCTGGAACATGCTGATCAATTAAAAAATAGAGAAATAATAAACTGCTTCATTTTCTCAAATTTTGTTTTTAGTCCGTGTAATCTTGATGCCAAAGAAACTTCAGTAATGAAAACAGCTGACTTTATCTGCACTCATTGGATAAAAGTTCTTTTCTGATGGCCGATCAGAACATATCAAAAAGTAGAAATGATTGGAAAGGTTATATGAATTTTATTTCACCTTTTGATGTACCTCATTTAAAGATAAAACAATTTTACAGTAAGAGACCCTGTCAGTAGTTTTGAGGTCTGATTCACTTTTTTTCCCCTCAATTCTTAAGCTTTTCTGTGCTGAGGAAATTGGTGTGACAACCGAGAGGAAGAAATTGAGATTGTTGTACTGGCAAACCTCAGGACATGTGTAAATTGATAAGTTCTCAAGGGAGAATCGCGCTATGAAGAGTCTTTGCCAGACCACATTAGCTTTCCCCAGAAGTCAAGAGAACGGCCCCTGGCTAACACTGAGAATGGTCAACCAGGAAAAAGGATGTTTCTTCAAAGAGAAAGAGCCCAAGAATTGGCATCATGCCAGTTCTGTGGAAAAGGGTGCATTACAGATTCTGGGTGAGAGACTCTAGGAGTCTCACCAAGTTTGTAGGAAATATTACATCTTTTTAATTTCAGAAAATTCTTTAGAACAAAGTGATACGGATAAAGATTCTCAAGGAAGGAGATTCAGAGATGATTTTCTGTTGTCAAAGAGGGCTCTCCCTGGAGCAAGGAAGAAAACTTGTCATGTTCAATACACTGTGAACATTATTAGGGATCGTAATGCAGGCATAGCAAAGGGGTTTCATGGAAACTGTTGAGGATTCTGGGAATGTTTGGCCTCAGCAGAAAAGAGCAACTTGATGAATTAGTAATGTCTGCTGTAGGTGTGTGAGGGGGAAGTAATTGTGCACACAGTAAGTTTGCTTGAGGTACAATCTTGTGGCAAGTGTTTTGATCTTGTAGAAGAGGAAAAAATCCTTTCCTCCACCCTTTTAAGTTTAGTGAATGGGGCCTGTGAATTAAACTGACAGAAGACAGGTTAACAGGAGAAAAGGTCTATTTTGCATGCACATGGGAGCTTCACGGAAGAGAAGTGAAAACCCATAGAAGTGGTTAGGCTTGGGAGATTAAACATCATTTAACAAAGGGCAGCAAATTGTGGAAAGTAATGACAAAGGAAAAGGGATTTGGGCTTCTAGGGGGTGGTAAATTGTAAGAAGGTAAATATATGGGGGAAACTAATGGAAGATAAGAGTTATTTTAATAAGGCTTGTTATGCCGACTCAAGGGTGCCATCTTCATTGATTGAGTAATTCTTCTCTTTCTGGCACGGGAGAGGGGAAGGAGGACAACTTCACAAAGACAAATTGATGCTCTGCTTTTAGGAAATAAGGGGGAGGGCAGAGAGGTTCCTCCTTGTCTGTTGTTTCTTAATTGTGTTCAGCACAAAATAATCCTTATGCCAAAGTAGGCTGTTTTGGGGTGGCATATTCTGATCCTCTTTATCTGAAATAAAGATGATGTTACCTTAAGAGCTATTGTGAGAATGGAATGAGATGGTGTCTCTGAAAGCACTTTGAGAACTGTAAAGCATTCTACAAGTGTAAGGGTTTATTCCCAGATTTTAGGTTGCATTTTTCCCCTCAAATTGAAATCTCAGTTTCATATAAATTCACGATGAAATTGACCCAGTTGAAGGAAATGGAATGGAGATGAGAAAAAAAACCCTTTATATATCTTTCCAAAAATGCACCAATTCTTGTATTGTCAATAAACAGCCGAGGAAGATAGGAATGGAACTAATTATGTGCAAACATCCCTTGACTCCTTTACTTCCCATCTGAATTTAATTCTAAAAAAAGAGACCCTGATGGATTCCTGCCTTCAGGTATAATTACCTCAAAATTGACTGACGTTTAAAGCACACACGACACTTTTTAGCTTTAATTAGAGTAAATTGGTGGAATTTATTTGACCGGTAGTTTTGGGGATGGTTGGAGGCTGAGAATATACTTAGCATATCATTTCCTGCTGATGCTAAGATTTAGCCCCATCAGAGAATTCTATATTTAGGATAAAATCACTTAAGAAATGTAACCCAATG
This sequence comes from Monodon monoceros, assembly GCF_005190385.1. Classification (NCBI taxonomy): domain Eukaryota; kingdom Metazoa; phylum Chordata; class Mammalia; order Artiodactyla; family Monodontidae; genus Monodon; species Monodon monoceros. The sequence goes on from NW_021703777.1 coordinate 119,233,220, forward strand.
ATTGTTATGACCATGAAGTAATCAGTCCAGTCAGGGAGAGATGCTCTGAGAAAAAAAATTGCCGCTGACAACAGCAGAAACCAAAAATCCACAAAAGTTTTATTTAAACAACCTTGAAGTTTTTCTTGATTTAATAATGTAAAAATTCTTTTGCCTTGCTATGACATTTTTTGGCATTGATAATAGGAACACCAAAAAGAAATGCAGTATATGAGAAGTGTCTTAGACCAACTCCAAAAGTACGAATAAATACATATTCGTTCGTCTGAGTGTCTCTTATGATTGTTTCAAATTTCTCCATATTTGTGGCTATTTCTTCTTCTTTCTAATTTTGTTAACTTTCTTTTTTTCTGGGTCAGGCCAGCTAATGGTTTGTTATTTCATTAATTATTTCAAGGAATCAGTTATTAGATTTATTTATCACTAGTACTCTTATTTTTCAGTATTGTAAAATTAACCAATTTAATTTCCCTAATTCACTTTTTTCATCCTGTTTACACTTCCTTAATTTTATTTTGTTGTTCTTTTTCTAGTGTATTGACTTGAACGCTCAATTTATTTTCATTCTTTCTTATTTAACAACGTGTTTATGATTGTGGTTTAAACCCTAAGAGTTTTAGGTTGTTACATATGTTTTAGTATGTAACGTATTTCATTATTATTTTGTAGATATTTCGAAATTTTAGTTTTGTTTTTTTCTTTGACCCAAGTGTTGATTCAAAGTAAATTTCTTAATTTCTATGAGATCTAATTTTTTTCTTCTTCCTGTCCTTCTTTTCTTTTTCTCCTTTGCCTCCTGTTTATTTATAGTTTAATATCACTGGAGGTCACAGTCAGATTATGTATTCTGTGCTATTTCTATTTCTTTTTGGTTTGATTTATGGTCAGAATTTTATAAATGTCCCATAAATTCTTGTAAAGCAGATGTATTTTTTAAAAATTAGGATAGTAATTTCTATATATCTATTATGCTCATGTTCATCAGTTATCTAATTGACATCCAACATGCTTAATTATTTTTTCTCTAATTGAGTTTCCGTGGACTAAAATTGTGATTTAAAGTCCCCTAATCTTATATTTTGGTCTATTTTTCTTTGCATTTCTCATGGTCTCTATATGAATTTAAAATAACTGTTCTGTGATCTAAACTATACTCTCATTGTCGATTGTATTCTTTATCATAAAGTTTTCTCTTTGTTTTGCTTAACATGTTTGATTGAATTTAATCTTACCTAGTACTGATACCGTGACCAACATTTATGATTGTATTACAAATGCAATAATTATAAATTAGGTGAGCAAAGAAAACCATAGCTCCTTTATTTTCCACACCTGAGCTAATTTTCTTCATAGGCCATTTACCCTGCTAGAAAGGAAGGAAACCAGAACTTTGTTAATTAATGGTATCTCAGGCCCCTTGCTTACTCATGCTCTTTTGGGTAAATGCGCAGGTTTTTCGGATGCCCCTCGCCTCTCCCTGCGTCTCCTCAAGGCGGCATCTTGGTGTAAGAGGCTGTTTTATGGAACGTGGCAGGATCTGTCACCATTCTCCGGATCCTTATTGGTCTGTGTTGTAAGGGTCTGATGAGGTAGGACTGGTCCTCTCTGGGCTTTTGTGGGTGCTGGCACTGGGGTGAGAAATTTTCATATTCCATGGCCTCTACTTTTTCTGATGCTCCATCTCTGTTGTTCCATCTCTGTTGCTCCACTGGCCTGTCTAGCTCTTCTGGGTCCCCTACTAGGGGACATAGGGACATCTCGGTCCTTGCGAGCTATATGCAGACTTCGAGGAAACACCACCATCCTAGGCTGCTGGGCCCAGCCCTGCCCACCATCCCCCGCTCAATCAGTCATGTTGCCAATTTTCTCATGTCATGTTGACATGGCACTAGGCAGTGAGGGGAGTTTTCCTAGAGGCCTGCAGCTTTCTGTAGGTCATGGCGGGGGAAGAGGGCTGCTAGCCCTGGTGTTTACAGCTTTCCTTGTACTTATTAGAATGCTTTTATAGCCTTATCCCTTTTTAATGTCCATTTTAGAAATTTTGACTTTCTGAGTTGCTTTGTGCTTTAAGTTAGAGATAAATCTAAAGCAGAGTTTTAAAGAAAAGTACAGTGTAACCTGAACATCTTTTTCCTTTAATAAGTACCTTAATATTTACCTCAGTGACCTGTGTTGCTGAACCATTAGCACATCCTGTTGATTTTATCTTCCAAACCTATCCCAACACCATCTAGGCTGTCTCCACCACTACCATCCTAATATAAGCTACCTTCTTTTTTGTTTGTTTTGTTTGGGTCTGAAGCAAGAGCCTCCAAATTTATCTTCCTGATTCTAATCTACATAGCAGCCAGAGTGATTATTTAAAAATATGAATGAGATCATGTGAGTCTGCAAGACTCAACAAAGACATCTCTTTACACTTGAAATAAAATTCCAGTTCTCTCCCTGATTCTACACGGGCTCTGTTCTCTAGCCAACACCTACCTCTGCAGCATCATCTCCTGCCCCTTTCCTCCTCGCTGATCACACTCCAGCCAAACCACACTGACATTCTTCTGCTCTGGAACTAGACAAGCTCCTTCCTGCCTATGGCTCTGGGGCTAGTTTTCCCCATCTGTGGAATGCTCTTTCTCCAAGACTTCTTAAGGCTGGCTCCTCCCTGGTCTTGCTTTCAGTTGTCACGTCGTTAGAGTGTCTTCTGACCATCCAATCTAAGTAGTCTTCCAAAGATATTTTATCACACTCCCCTTTTTATGTTCTTTACCGTACATTTACTACCTGATTACTCTTTTGATATATTTCTTTATTTGTCTCAAGCAGTGAGATGTAAGCTGCATGAGAGTAGGAATATGTCAGTTATCACTAGTAATAATAATAATAATATCAGCAAAATAATATAGCATCGATTATGACCCTTCAGTCTAGTCCTGTTCTGAGCCCTTTCCGAGTATTAGGCCTTTAATCATCCTTATAATTTCATGAGGTACTGTTGTTATCCTCTCTTTATAGTTGAAAGCACTGAGGCACAGAGAATTTCAGTGACTTATCCAAGGTCACGTGGCTATTAAATGATAAAGTTGGGATTTGAACCTCGGCAAAGACGCTGCACTGCTATGCAGTCTCAGGAGTTAAAAGATCCCAATAAGGCAGAGACACTCCTCTTGAATACTCAGTAGTTGGAAAGATAGGCAAGTGAAAGAAAAATCACAATAAAGCCTGATAAGTTTTATATTCCAGGCATCAAAGGGGGGCTAGGAAAGCATATACGTGGGACATCTTCTTTTATTAAAATGCATTAGAAAATTCTGAAATACCTTCATTCGTATGTTTGTTGGGTCATCTACATTTGCTTACAAAGGTATCCGGCATCGTTACTGTAGAAACGGGGAGGTAGCAAGATGAAACGCTTTCCAGTATAAAACATACTGCAAAAGAGAAGTCTGTAAGACTGGACTCTTTTTCCAAAATGATTTTCATATTGCTTTCCTATTCCTTTACCCTGGCTAAGAGAGAGATGTTTTAGAAGATGAAAGGGGATTTTAGGGACGTAAAGACAGTGTGGCCAACCATCAGGATATTTGCCTGCTTTGAAGAAACCATTTTGAAATAATGAGGCATAATTAATGTCAGTGTTTAGGATTATGTGAAAGTTTGCCAAGATACCTGGTGCAATTCTAATGGCCAGAAATGACAGCTTGATCACAGGTATGCCAAGTAGCCATCCCATGCCTCAATGAATTTAGCAGTAAAATGAGATTAACTGTACATGTCAAGTAATAAATTAGCCTACGATCACCACCAAGAATGGCCAGCCTTCATTTCGTGCCAGGAGCTAGTCTAAGGGCCTTGCAGTTTATTGAATCCTCACTGCAAACCTGGGGAGGTAGGTATTATTATCATCCCTGGCTTACTGATGAGGAAGTTGAGGCCCAGAGAGGTTAAGCCATTTGCTGAATATCACACAGCTACGGAGTGTGAATCTGAACCCAACCATAGCGTTGTGTCACTAAAACAAGCAAATAATTACCACAGTGGAGTGGCTCCTATTGGCCTGGTGCAGCGCTAGGCACTTTCATGTGTCTAACCCCATGAAGGAAGTGTTGTGCTCGTACTACAGGTCAAGAAACTGAGACTCAAATAGGGTTAGGGAATTTTCCCAAGGGTATGTAAAACCAGGCCTGTCTGGATCCAAAGTCTATCCCCACTAGTAACTCATTAAACTCTCTAAAACAGAAGGTGGAGTACTGTTTCCCTTTCCAGAATTGCCTTCCCCACCCCTGTTCTCCTTTGGTACTTTCCTTTCACTCTTTGTGCTTTTATGATACATGGCTCAACAATGTGCATAATATAAAACGTGGCAACATTTTCTGAGCCCAGATTAGGTGCTGGGCGTTGTGCTAAAAGTTGTTTCCCTTTAATTACCTCCTTTAATCCTCCCAGCAACCAAATATCACAGGTACTCTTCTCAGCACCATTTTATATATGAGGCCACTGAAGGTGAGAGGGATGCCCTTGGCAGCTGTTTTGCGAAGAGTCTGGTGATGCAGTTTTCCTGCGAGAAAATGGAGCATTTTAAAGCCTCACTGCATTCCCCTGACCCGGGAATAAATTAGCCAGCTTCAGAATGCTTTTAGTTCCTGAACCTTAAAAAACACGCAATCCTGTTTTAAAATTTGTTTTTGTTTTTTTGGAAGCAGGGTGGTTTGGAGTTGCATTCTTTGCGGTGTGTTTCTTGAAAAGTGCCATTGGGCTAATCTGGTTAATTCTGGCCACTTCCTCTTCCCCTGTCTTTCTGTGGCTCTGTCTTCTCAGGACGGCCACCGTTGGCTTGTGTCTACTGAAGGAACAAGTGGATGGGGGTTGGGGGTGGTGGTGGTGGGGGGCAGGGTGCTGGGGCCCTGGGAAACTCATTTGCATACTGCTTGTTACAAAGGCCGACCACATCCTGGTTAAGACAATGTGCTGGCCGATAAACAGACTGCATCCCCCAGTGTCTGCCTGGAGCTCTGCCAGCGTGTGGTCCGCCTTTGTCACAAGGTGCTGTTTATTCTGCCTGGAAGTCCAAGGACAGGACAACCCAGCTAAATGAACCTTTTATTCCTCCCATTCTCTGGCAGGAATTCCTTGGGTCAAAAATATTTATTAATATTAGATTAAGGGAGAGGCCTCCAGAATTCGCCAAAGAAGCTTCCCTCGCACTGTGGAAAACCTATAAAAGGTTTTGACCTTCCTTTCTGGCTATGAATGCTTTGGGGATTGGGGGAACTAGGGAACTTGGAAGATACAGTGCAAGCGCAACATAAAGATCAAGGTTTGCCAAGATTTTGTGTTGATAAATATTTATTTCCACATCTGTTTTCGATGTGCTCCCTTTCTCTTTTCCTTCCCTTCCCAACCCAACAACACCCAGACCAAAGGAAGTGGAGGCTTAAACAATTCACTGATGACTGCCGCACAGGTTGTTTAAGAATCTGGACAACAGAGTCCTAGTTTCTCCATTCTCCCTGCAATTTGGTAAATTAAAAAAAAAAGATTTTGAGATGCAGTCTCATTTATGGCAGTTAAGGTAAGAAATCTCTCTATGCGACCCTCTTATTGGTTTTTCTTTTTAACGCCCCTAAGAACAATTCAACATTTCCTGCTCTGCTTAAAGTGTTTTCAAATCTAAACATGGGACGTATTTTAAGATAGCTTTTAACTGCCCATTTTATTGGTGACTGTTATCACTGAAAGGAAGGTACTCTGTGATACCCAAGTTGTTTTAATAGTTTTAATCAATAATTCCTATACACAGACTTTGTCTTGGGAGTAGAATACGCAGCTATTTCCTTTCTGCACTTACAGTGACCTCTTAAATATATTACAGCCCCTCATCTGTAGCTAGTTCCACATGTGTAGTGAAGACTTTCAGTAGAGTATTGACCTTACCTCCTGGAGGTCTTCATGGAGGACGTGGCTTGAGAGGATGTTGCTTGAGACAATGTTGCAGAACAGTTTGGAAAAGATGCCAGGTGGCATTTTGAAGGATTACCACCACTTCTGATAAGGCCTCTGAAGAGATTTCTGGCAGCTGAAGAACAATAACGTGCTAGAGATTGATAATTTTGTGGTTTAGAAGCTAAATACTTGCACGTGGTGAATATCAAGGTTGACCGTGAAGATGAAAATTAGACCTAGATAGAAAACCTTGTGAAGGATAGCCTATAGGGGAGACAGTTATCCGAACAACATCAACTTTTCTAGATGAGGAAAGATCACTAAACTTTAGTGAATGGTTTTTTCCTTTTTTTACATCACACCAGTCCTCAAGATTCAGGGTCAGCTGCGGCTGGGAGTTTACCAAGGATGATAAGCTGATTTCTACTCCAAAGAGGCAGTTGTAAAAAGAGCAGCGTTGATCAAGGGGGCCTGTGACAGCGCCATGAGTCTTTGAATGAACACGCTTTCCTGTTTGTTGGCTGTGTGGCTTTGGGCATGTTTCTTAACCTATCTGAGCTTCAGTTTCCTCATCTGTAAAATAGAGATACGAATACCTACCTACTTTGTGGTGTTTGGTTGTGAGCAGTAGATATTTATAATATAACAAGGTCTGGCAAAACAGTCAGCCCTCAGCAAATACTATTTGTTTCCCTTCCTATCTCCCTCCCTTGCTCTCCTGTGTTTGCACTTGCTTAACAGGTACTTGAGGTTGGGTGTTTACTTCTTTGAGTCTCATTTCTAAAATGAGAACTTAATATTTCTAGGTCCCTCCTGCTTCTGAATTTGTATAGTGCCATGAAGTATGAAAGGAAATATTTGTAGTCCACTATCAGGGGTGTTAATCAACAAAGACATGGTTTTTGCACGCTGAGATGCGTCACCGTCAGACAGTGCTGGGATGATTCCTCCTTTGTTCTGTTTAGTAGCATCTTCATACTGAATTTCATGGAATCTTGGAGTTTGGCCATTTTCATACTCTCTTTGGAATTGTTGAGGATTCAAGTTGTGGGATGGTGAGCTCTCTGTTGGTAGAATAGTTACATATTCTACAGCCCTTCTCCAGTTTCTGGTTTTGCTCTGGAAGACCTTTAGCATCACAGAGCTGAGGAGATCCCTGAAGGTAAGAAATAGGTATTTTAGTCTCTGTAATCATGGTGATCAACAGACTGCCAGGTAGGTAGTAGGTGCTGTCAGAGTTGTGAAATGAATAAATCAAGTTGATACCATTTACTGACCACCTACCTAAGCCAGAGGTTGCACCAGAGCTTTATTTACAGGATTGTATTGATTACGATACGAATCAAGTACAAATCATGTAGCAATTTTTGTCTTATACTTTGGAAAGGTAGATGTAAGAAGGCTGTCCACTACCAGATTTCTTCACTCTGCTTTCCTGTATCCTCAGCCCCAGGGAACTCTGATGACGTGTCACACCTTGATCTGATATTTGAAAGGACTCTAGGCATTTAGAATGCATGTATTTTATTCCTTCGATATCCAGTGCCACAGTGTGATCTCCTCTCTAAGATGTTTCACGTCCTGCTGTAGCTGTAGCCTGTTCTTGTAGGATCCTGTGTGTTTTATGTCCTTTGTTGTTTCCAGAAGCCCCAGTTATCTCTGGATTATCTAAGGGACAGTGTTGTTATCTGGCTGGCAGGCTCTTGGGGATTTTATTGCTCTTTAGCATCACTACCGGAGGGTGGAAGACGGAAAGCAAAAAACGCTGAGACTCAAACCAGCGCATTTTGCTACTGGGTTACAGTTCTGGTAAATGACTGGACCAGAAGAGAACATTGAAGTTGTACGGTTTCCATAGCCATTTGGCCCATTTCCCAAAGGTTTTGCTGGCCGGCGGGTTTGAGGCTAGGAAGTGGCTAGGGTGTGGTTTGTGGTTTCAGAGCTGGATGTTGCCTCTCTCCTCAGAAAAGATGGAATAAAGTCTATAGGTCATTCCTATGTTTGGAAAGCAGTTGACCAGATGTATACATATGGTTATCACTGGAACATCACATGCAGGGTTTGTGTGCCAGCAGTGTGGCTGGGTATAGAAGGTGGCATGAGGGCTGGTTGTGGTTGTTTTCATCCCAAGTTTTTTGACATTTGGGGCATGGGACAAAAGTATCTAGTTTTGGTTTGGCATTCTATGACTATCCAGTGGGGTTATTTTTTCTTTCCTCCTCTTTTATGGGGTAGTTTAAAGTTTAGATTTTCTTTTTTTAACCACAGAATCTAATTTAATTGTGGTATTTAAAAAATTATTTTTTGTATATGCGCCCAGAGCTTTTTGGGTTATTGGTAAACTTTAAAAAAATACCACAGTGCATGTAAACATATATAATTTAAGAACAAGTGATGACTGAGGCCTATGACATCCTTTGGAAAATTCTTACTCGAGAGCAGTTCTAATTAACAAGATATTTTCTGGTTTCCTTGTTGCATGCTTTATTAATAATAATGCTGTTAGTCAGATAGAATCTTTTTTCCTCCTGGGATTTAATTTTTTCCTATTCCCTTTCTCAAGAAATAATTCTATTGCAATTATCTTTAATAAAAAAGTGGTAAACTTATGATAACAAACAACTAACATGATAGAGATAAGAACGATTGGATTCTTAAAAAGTAGGAATAGTGCAGATGTTCTTTTATAATAAACTCACTGAAAAGGAACTACAGGGAAACCTCATTAAACTGCAATTGGTTTATGCAAAAGAATCTTACAATTTAAAGAATATGCTCTTACCCGCATTAACTAGATTCCCTAACTATTGCTGCTGTTGCTGTTGTTTTTAAATAAGGATATTGGATAACTCGCTTGGCTATTCAAAACTGTTTTGTTTTTCCTGTCATGTGAATTCCAGGTTAAGACAGTTTCATTCTTTTAAGTAGTGAGGAGACTAATGTCTGAGTGAAATGCTGATAAAATTTGCTGCATATTTCTAACTGTGCTTTGGACCACAGTGAACAAGAGTGGCTAGGCTGTGAAATTTTGGTATTCAGAGGAAATGGTGACCTGATTCTTTATTCTTCAACACGTCGGGGTCTAGGGAAGAAAACGTTGCTGTGCTGAGGAAAGATGAGATTGCAGCTCAGCACCAAGATTGCAGCTTAGCTCTAAGATTGCAGCTCAGCACCAAGACTGCAGCTCAGCACTAAGATTGCAGCTCAGCACTAAGATTGCAGCTCAGCACCAAGATTGCAGCTCAGTTCTAAGATGTAAGATGCACACAGTGAGTGAATCTCTGGGTGCATGCACCATAGCGGTTGGTTGCCTTTTTAACTTCAGGCATGGAAATGTATTTGAGGTATTTATTTATTTTATTTTATTTGGCCAGGGAATTTGTGTTATAAAATTATTATAAACTTATTTAATTATTGTAAATGATTGTGTTAGCAAAATTATTTACCTCCATGTCAACTGATCGCTCAAAAATGAATTAAGCTTGTAATATTTCTTGGCGCTCTTTTATGCTGTAGCCCTAGAAATTGAGAACTTCTCAAGGCTTTGAGAAAGTTATACTTGATACAACAGAGCAACATACAGTGCTAGTGTCAGCATAATTTCTGGAAATCCTTCCTACAATACCAAAGAATTTTAAAGTATGTTTACTTTGTAAGTGCTAAAAATAGTGTCTAAAACATGGATAGCAGCTGTTTATTGATGTTATTATGAGAAATAATAAAATGCATAGGAAAACAAGATACTTACAATGTATATTTACTTAATGTTCAGTACATGTAAGCCTGAACTCACTCTCTAGCACAGGAGTTTTAGTATGTTCCAGGATGGTATGTCTCTCCTGTTGAAAGGCTGTCTTCCCCAGACACCACTTCCTTGGAAAGAGGTTTTGTGTGTGATAATGTGGTAGTGGATCAGGGTATTAGCCGCCTTTGCTATGGTGTGACCACCACTCTTTTAAACATTTCTCTGCCCAACTTAATGTGCATCAGGGTTGGGGAAAGAGGTGGCAGTAATAGGTTATCATAAATATTAGAGAGAGATTGATCTTTCACAGTGAAGTATTGTTAGTCCTTTTTTTTTTTTTTTTTTTTTTGCGGTACGCGGGCCTCTCACTGTTGTGGCCTCTCCCGTTGCGGAGCACAGGCTCCGGACGCGCAGGCTCAGCGGCCATGGCTCACCGGCCCAGCCGCTCCGCGGCATGTGGTATCTTCCCGGACCGGGGCACAAACCCGCGTGCCCTGCATCGGCAGGCGGACTCTCAACCACTGCACCACCAGGGAAGCCCCGTATTGTTAGTCTTGAATGTGTGGCTGAAGGAAGCTGTAGGACTTCTAGCCTCTTCTCCTAGGTCCTCATTCTGCTCAGGATGGTCAGTGTCTGTTGTGGAATATCCTCTAAACTGGAGAAAGGCTTAATGACCTTTTGTAGTTCTTAATTCAGTTCTTTCTATGTCACCAAGTTGTCAAGGAGCAACTTTACCATGATGTCTAAACTTTTCAATTTTTAAAGTATAAATAGTCATAGTAAGTTAATAGTAAGAGATTTTAGAAAAAAAAATGAGTTAAGAAAAATGAGTAGAATTTTGCAAAGTAGTTTAGCTGAGTCAAGATTTATAAAATCCACGTTGTGGGTTCTTAGGGAGTATTAAACAGTGTTGGATAATAGTATGGACCTCCATCTAGTTTGGAATGCTAATGAAAGAAACTGATGTTTATTGGTTGCCTGCTATGAACCAGGAACCTTGCAGGGTCCTTATATGTACTTGTGTATTTAATCCCTTGAGGTGGTCTTACTAGGTCTATTTTAAAGATGCAGTAACTGAGATCTGTAAAACTTTAACCAAGTTTACCAGGTCACACAAGTAGTAAGTGGCAAGCCATCTTTCGTGAAAACCCATGCCTACAGTCTGTTTTTCTAGAATTCCTAGGTCTGAGCTGCTAGTGAAATAGATGAATCTGGTAAATTTATAGCCTTAGATATTTAAGTAAATTCCCTATGGGTGCAATTATAAAGCAGCATTCCACTCAACACAGATATTTACATACTCATTCCCATCTGCCTCTCCTCTAATCAGTCAACTAGCCTGGTCCTGGGATTCCTCCTCCATGAAGTATATTAGATTGATCTTCTCCTCTCTATTGCAAAAGCTAAAATGCTATTCAGGCCCTTCAAACGTATCACTTGAATGGTTAACTGGTAAATTAATATACTGAACCACCACTTCCCTTAAGTCATCCAGTGTCTCCCGGTTGCCAGCAAATAGGTCAAAACTCCTAAGGACGGCACTGAAGGATTTATATAATCTGTCTCCAGATTGCCTTTTCAGAATCCTCTACCACCACCCCTATATCGGGACCTGGATCCAGTGTTGCCAAGTGGTCTCCCTACATCTCTACCTGGGCGTGATGCTGTTTCTCCTGCCTGTTCACTGCTTAATAAATTGACCATTCTGACTCCAGTTCAGATCCTAGTTCTTTTCTAAAGCTGCCGTATTTCTGAGGTCTAGAGGTCTTTCTTACTTAGGCCACCTCTTGTTAAACCAATCATTTGGCCATAACCACTTACTGCGAGGCACTGAGAAGAGAACCGGTTTGACTATGACCCTTTTACTTATTGTCTGTGTGACCTTTGGCAGGCCATTTAATATATAAGACTCAGTTTCCTTAAATATGAAATGGGTTATGGTTCGGAACTATCCCCATTTGACCTCCCATGGGGAAGCTTCTTTTCTTTATGGCTCAGTTCCTAAAGTTGTAACATGGAGATAATAAGAGTAACTAACAGAATTGGTGTGACAATTAACTGTGCATTAATCAGGATGAGTGAGGTTATTTTACCAGAAAAACCAAACCCAAATCTTAGTGTTTTTTGTTTTTTTAAAAAAATTTATTTATTTTTGGCTGAGTTGCGTCTTTGTTGCTACGCGCGGGCTTTCTCTACTTGCGGCGAGTGGGGGCTACTCTTCGCTGCAGTGCACAGGTTTCTTATTGCGGTGGCCTCTCTTGTTGCGGAGCCGGGCTCTAGGTGTGCGGGCTTCAGTAGTTGTGGCACGAGGGCTCAGTAGTTGTGGCACGAGGGCTCAGTACTTGTGGCTCACGAGCTCTAGAGCCCGGGCTCTAGAACGCAGGCTCAGTAGTTGTGGCGCATGGGTTTCGATGCTCCACGTAATGTGGGATCTTCCCAGACCAGGGCTCGAACCCATGTCCCCTGCATCGGCAGGCAGATTCTTAACCACTGCGCCACCAGGGAAGCCCAATCTTAGTGTTTTAAAACCACAAAATTTTATTTCTTGCTCACACTCCGTGTCCATATCAGGCTGGCAGGAACTCTGCTCTACAATGTTCATATTCAGGGACCTTGAATGTTCATATTGCTGGAACTGTCACTAACTGGAATAGCACTGTCAATGTGGCAAGAGGAAGGGGATGGAGTGAGCTGTGCATTAGTTCTTAGAGCTGGTGCTCAGAAGTGATATGCATTTCAATAGCCAAAGCAAATCTCATGCCCCAGCTAACTTCAAAGAGGCAGGGAGGAACAATCCCACCGAGTGCTCAGAAGAACGAGGCCCAGAGTCATCTGGGAATGGCGCTAATCATGGTCTTACCTTGTGTCATGGGGCCATTTTCTCATGGTACAGTTCATGTTTTATCTGCCCTTCTATGACATAGGCTCCTTGGTTTCAGAATGAGGGCTGTGTTTCCTGCCCTCCTTTCCCTACAATGGTCAGCATAGATCCTCAGTACATGTTTCACTGAATAGAGGACTACGCCAAGTGGTTTCTCCCCAATGCTAGGGAGCATTTTAGGTTTTAAGTCCCAGGATTTGCTTTTGTATGACGAAAAGTCTTAGGTAGAATGACTTCTCTGGTGGCGCAGTGGTTAAGACTCCACGTTCCCAGTGCAGGCGGCCCAGGTTCGATCCCTGGTCAGGGAACTAGATCCCACGTGCATGCTGCAACTGAGTTCGCATGCCACAACAAGGAGCCTGCGTGCTTCAACTAAGACCTGGTACAACCAAATAAATTAAGAAAAAAGAAAGTCTTAGGTAGCATTTACGTAATGCAGAACCAAGGTGAGGTCTCTGAAAGACCTTACTGTCTCCTGCTGTCTTTTTGCTTGAGCCATATGGAAATCTAGAGTGCGGACTTGGTGCATCAAGAGAAGTGCTCCTTTGAAATGTCACTTCCTTTTCTAAAGAACCGTTGCCAAAGGCCAGGATTAATTTCTAATTTTCAGTTGAAATTTTCAGTTGAAGATCACCTGCTGGGTAGTCTGAAGTCGTATTATCAACATCTTGTTTGCTTTTTCTTTTCTAATTATGTAAGACATTTATATTTGTTTTGGAAAAGTTAGCAAATATAGATGGACAGAAAGAAAAAAAAACCATAAAAGGGAAAATTACCCCAAAGAAAACCATCTTATTTCTCATCTTGAGTTAATATCTTTTAAACAAAACACCATATACTCTTTCATTGCTGTAGTGAATGTTTCTTACAACACTGATCAATTAACATACTGTGTTATAGTTTCTGTCACTACACTGTAAATTTACAGACAGTAAATTTACATCATGAGCTTGGCCTGATGTTTTCAAAGAAATTCCTTTTTATTAAACAAATTTTAAACAATACATAACAACTGTCTTTCTCTGACTTAGAATTACAAATCCCAGATGCAAGCATGGCTTTTTAAAAGTCACGAAAACAATCTTTAAGTAAACAAAAAGAAGTGGGTTGCAAGGAAGCGGTTCCATGAGTCTGTGGCTTGATGTGCTCCAGGGATGAGAGAGGCATTACTAAAAAATCAAGATGCTCTGAAAGAAATGGGCAAAGGGGCGTCTCCTCTCTTGTTGGGGGCCCTTGACAGGGTGCCAAGATTGGAAAATGAGTAACTTTACTGCTGTCAGAGCCATTGGAGGAGCCCGAAACGCGGGAGTCCGTGTTCCAGGCATCCACTGCCTTTGGTCTATTTGATCAGCAACCTCAAACTGTAAGTCAGAGAGCTGGCTGGCCGCGGGGAGAAGAGGTGCTGGCGGGCGTTGCCTCTGATCTGACGCCATGATGCTTTTCTCCCATGGCCACCCTTGGATCAGAACCTCAGTGGGTAAATGGTGTGATCTTTTTGGGAGACTGGATCCCTGTTCTCTCAGGGCCTCTTCTCTCCTCCCGGCCAGTGGGGAGAATTTACTGCCTTCAATTCCTCTTAGAGAGGACACGTTGTGGGCTGGATTCGGGGGTACTAGCCTCACTGCGTAGACATCGCACGTTGAGACTGATTAAATCAACACAGAAATGGTATATGAAATGAAATGAAAACGTAAGCTGAGGGGCCTGGGTAAGATGACAACCAATATTTGTTTAATGCATTATAAGACAGTGTCATTATTACTGTTATTAACTCCGTCTTATAGACAAGGAAATTGAGGCAAGCAGAGGTTAAGACTCTTGCCCCAAATTACATGAAAATGATTTCTAAGTTTCCTTGGAGCTCAGTATTACATGGTGAATGGTCTACGTTTTCTTTCCTATAAACTCAACTAATGCTATTTCCTGCCTTTCTCTGCCTCAAGGCCTGTATTTTCACCTCCACACCTTCTGTCTCCCCATAGTGCTGTGACTATGCCATGAGTGTTAGTATCTGGGCCCCTTTGTTAGTATATTGTTCTTTCCCATTCTCACTACTCTTTATTTGCTTAGATTCTATCTTTTTCTCAGCCTTCCCTGGTCGGTCCAGCCCACAGAGATCTCTGATACCCGAAAAGCTCCTCTGGCATTTGTTAGCTGTAGTACTTCTTTAGGGCTTACCAAGTGCCTAGTAGTGGAAGTTATCTTTGTATAAGTTTATGTGCCAAACCCAAATCTACACTGTAAACTCCTACAAGGCAGAACAACCTTGCGTATAGCAAGCTTCAATGAACACTAGCGCTTTATCTCATACTTTATGATGTACTTTTCCTCCTAGATAAATACACATAGAGTACTGTAGATTCTGTAACCTCTGAAAGGAATGGCCATATGATTAACATCGTTATTCATATTGACGTAGTCCATTCAGGAGGCAATCAGAGGGGACGCTAAATTGAAAACCTGAAGCTTGGGCAATATTTATCCTAGCTTCATGTTATTTAGTATTTCTTCAATAACTGAAAAGGATTTATGGATTTAATGGCATATACCAAGATTTATAACTCCTGTACACTTTATTTTGTGCCATGTGCTTTAGCATCAGTGAATTGAAATCACGGACCAGAAAATCAAGCAACATATAGTGTTCTGCTTCCTCGAAGTCAGGCTTCTCTCCCCTGGAGTTGAGCCCCTATTGAATGCTAACTCTATGTCCATTTCATCAAAGCCTTCTTCAATCCTTTTTTAGAGTCAGAAATAAAGATCTGGATAAAACCCAGCTATCTGCAACTTAATCCTGTCGATTGCAAAACCCTTAGCACAAAAGGAAAATAAGGCTAAGTAACCTAAGGCACATGCATTCTGCATATGTTTTCTCCAAAGATACAGGGTCTCGGGTCTTAAAAGACTTAAGCCTGAAGTTTGCAACTTTGATAATAAAGGCTGTTTTGTGTTTCAACAGCATCTGATGTTTAAAGATTAATCTGTCTCTAAATCCATCCTGAGGAGAGCCCAGATGTAGTAAAGAGAGATGCTTCAACCAACTTTATGGGGAAGGATTGGAATTTTGCCTCAAATCCCACCCTTCGGAGACAAAAATCTCCAGTTTGGCAACATACATTGATAAAAATAAGTGAATAATTTCTAAATCTCCATTTCCCTTTGGTTTGTAAAGACAGTCTTAAAATTAGTTAATTTACCAGTTCACAGGATAGTCATCATCACAGCCGTTTACATTTACATAATGCTTTACCACTTGCTTTCACAGATTTTTATTCCCACTTGATCAGAGGGTGCCTGCTTTGTGCTGAGTGCCTAATCTTGAAATAAATCATTTACTATATGAGGATTTAAACAGGTCTTTTGGATAAAAAGTGCATTACATATTTACGAGCACTGATTTCAAGAATCATTTTGAAAGAACTATTGATGTTGCTTTATATTAGAAATCTGAACTTAATCCCATTTGATTCATCCTTGCTTTTATTTTCCAGAGGTTCCAAATCATGTTTGTAAATCCCTCAGGGTCCATTTCCTCCGTGTAAGAGGAAAAACGTTTAGGTGCATGTCAGGAGTTTACGAACCTTCTGCCACTATTCTCATTATATTGGGAAAATCAATTTTCTGAAATTAAAACGGCAGTCCATTTTTCGAGGCAATCATGATGGTGATAATGATGCTAATAAAATGTAGGGGTTCTAATTCAGTACAGCAGGAGAGAGGAGATTATAGTCTGTTAAAACAGTCCTTTGATGTCTGCTGTGAAGAGGGATTCCAGAAATGGTTCTCACTTTTATCATGCATTATTCCTTGAGTGTCCTTGATTTATTTTTTTATTTAGAGGTTGTTTATAAGGGTTACTGCCACTAAACTAGTTGTTTCCTTCATGATCAAATCCCCAAGAATCTAGGAGAAATGACAATTGCATGTCACTGAAATTATTTTTTAAGCCCCTGGGAAGAGAAAGAAAAAATAGTATAATCATTGTTTACTGATTGCTACAATTCAACTCCACTCAAAGATTTTGCTTTTTTAAGTTAAAAATAAAATTACTAGGGGAAGGCTTTTTTTTTTTTTTTTTCCTCTTTAAAGAAACAAGAGGGGAAAAAAAAGAAAAAATGAAAGCAGGGGCCGCTTTGCAAGGCTACTGGTGCCTGAGTAGAATTGTTAACTGGTTCCCTCTCTCTGTGCTGGGCTGTCTGTATTCACTGTATCACAAGCTTGAAGCCAGACCTCATTTGACTGAGCCAAAAAATGGTCCTTTTGTTGCTGTTTTTTTCCCTAGTGTCATCTCTCATGGTTGCCTGGGCAACCAGTGTGTATCCTTTCAGCATAGGTTACTGGGCCCCAGGAAGGAAGTGCTCCAGTGCTGGCCTGCTATTTTTATAGAACCGTTACATAATACAATCTATTAAAACTTCCTCTTGGTGTTTTATTGCACAAAGGGGAAATTAAGTTTGATGACTCCTAAATGTTGGATGGAGGATGTCAGGTGACTTGGACTGTTTGGCTCGGGCCACATAGCAACAATATTCCTATATTCAATTCAAGGAGAACCAATATACAAGCATGCCCTTGGCAATGATCGCCTGCCTGCGGATCACTGGAGGAAACTGAGCCCTCAGCTGCTCGAGGGTGCAAGTTTTGTCAAAGTGCACAATGCTCCCTCTCTGGTAGGATGGCAGCGGACAATGAAACACTATTCACAGCTAAGGGCAATGGGAATTTTAAAGGTGTAGCACATATGCTTTTAATAGGCGGGATGATTACTGGAAAAGAGAATTGGATTGAAAGGCAGAGGACCAGGCTTCTCTTCCCAGAACTGCCACTTCGGCATTGCGTGAATGCTGTGCGCGCACCGCTGTTCCCCCATGGTCGGGTATGCCGCTGGGTCACTCTGAAGTGGTCCCAGGCAGGGGCATCAGGAGCGAGAAGGCGCAATGGCTAACTGGCTTTTTAGTGGAGAGCACTGAAGGCCACAGAGCCCTTTTGCATTGGCAACACAACTTCAGGGATTCTCCACTTGCTACAGGACCAATAGGGTGTGCAAGCTCTTAACTCTTCCCCCCCCGCCCACCTTACTTAGGGGTTACAGTTGACTACCAGTCTGAATTAAACCAGGTCCAAGTGTACAGTGGGATCAGAAGACCTGTCCTGACCTTTCCATTCCTGGAGCAGAAATGAACCCTTTAACCCCCGGGAGAGACTTATGGCCACAAGTGACCTGAGATTGAGGTTCCTAGGACTAGAGAGGATCTGAGCTGGGCACTTTCTCCTGTCTCTTCAAAATCTTCCTCTGTGGCTTTCTTCACTCCCATCACCTCAACTAAAACTTGAGGCGCCTGACTCTTAAATCGGTGTCTCCAGCCTGCTTTCCTTCCGGGCTCATCTGTCCTGTATTCCCAGCTGCCTGATGGAGATCTTTTTCTGGCTGTCTCACTTTACCTTGGGCTCAACATAGCTAAGGTGAAACACAAATCTTTTGTTTCCCAACCCAGGACCCTTGCTGTCCCCTGGTTTCCGTGAATAGCTGATTTCAGAGAATGTGAAATGTTGCTGATCATCTAGTCCAATCTTTTCATTAATTAGATGAAGCAGGTGAGGCTGAAGAGGTTAAGTGATTTGTTCAAGGTTACCCAGGGAGTTGAGAACAGGGAAGACCTCTGTGTGCTGGATCCCCACTCCCTGGCACCCAGGCTTGACGTCTCTAGGAATTTTGAGCCCTCTTCCCTCACCAGGTCTTATCAGTCTTTCTTTCATGATCTCTCATAATCCAGTCTTTATTTCCCATTTCCACACCTGCCACCATAACTGAGGTTCTTATTTGCCTCAAACTTAGACTATTTTAGTTTCCTAATGGGTTGCTGCCTTTAATCTCTACCCCTTGAGTCAATATTGTATTTGACCTCTGGAAAAACCTCACAACTTTATCATGTCACTTTATTATGCAGACACTTTTGCTTGTTTACATTCAAGCCTGAATTTAACTCTCCATAATCTGACCCTCCCACCCCCAACTTGCGTTTGTAGCTTTATCATCCATCCCAATCAGTGGCCCTCTATTCAGTAAGGTTTATTTTATTGGCCATCCTTTTTTTCCACAGGTCAGAGATTCATGGACTGTTTTCCCTTTTTTCTTTTTTTTTTTTTTGGTATGCGGGCCTCTCACTGTTGTGGCCTCTCCGGCTGCGGAGCACAGGCTCCGGACGCGCAGGCTCAGCGGCCATGGCTCACGGGCCCAGCCGCTCCGCGGCTTGTGGGATCTTCCCGGACCGGGGCACGAACCCGTGTGTCCCCTGCATCGGCAGGCGGACTCTCAACCACTGCACCACCAGGGAAGCCCTGTTTTCCTTTTTTCATGTTATTCCTTCAGACAGGATGATTTCTGATGAAGTATTCCCAACCCTATTCTCTAGGGCTTCCGGAAAATTGAAAAGGATATGGAGTTGATAGAATCGTAATGAATATTTTGCTCAAAACTTCAGTCCCTCATTCAGAACACTTCACTGAGTGTCTCTATTATGCTCAAGCAGTAACCAAGCAAGATACAGCCCCTGCTGCGTGGGAGCTTATTAAGAGCAGAAGGCAGGCGTTACATAAAAATTACATAGCCATTAACTACATGATTACACAAAGAACTAATTTATCACAAATGTTTTAAGGGCTCTGGACCCTAAGTGAGAGTGCATGAGAGCAAAGAATGGCGGGGGTGGGGGGAGGTGGAGGTGAGGGCAGGGCAGCCTGGGATTTAATATAGTCTGAGAGGCAAAGAAGAATTTTCTGAGGAAGTGACAAGAGGGGTTGGAGAAGCCAAGGGAGTGGTTAAGGGGGAAGGAAAGGTCTACCCAGGCTGAGGGAACAGGGTGGTGAAAGCCTCTAGAAGCAAGGACCTAGATGCTGTGCAGCACCTGGCTAAAAGGCTGCAAGGCTGAGCCCTGAGACTCTGGGGGAAATTATACTGTATATACAGAAAGTTTTGGGAAGCCCCCCATGATAGCACTCCATCTCTTTGTAGGCTTTGCAGTCTATAATAAGTCAAATTCTTTTGTTTTTAGGGGAATCCTTCCATGTGGTAAAATTTCTGCTCAGAAATTTTTAGTTTATAATTTATAAATTTATAAATTTCTACAAATAAGTGTGCATCAGTAACAGTGTTTACTTTCTTTGTTTTAAAGATACAATGATTTAGGGGATTGGGTTGAGCTTTCCTCAAACCCCTGGCTTAGGCAGTAAAGTTACATTTCTTATGGTTTCTTATCCTAGGAATTTGACCTTATTTTTCCTTTGGGAAGAAGTTTCTTTAAAAGTGTAAACTCAGTTTCATTAAATAGCTGGTTCACTCTGGAACAGTGGACTCGGGGAACTTCTAATTGTTTAACTTATATTCATTAAAATAAGCAAACATGGCCCCTTAGATAAGGTGATGAAAGCAACCTTTTATTTCTATAAATTCAATTGAGTAATAGAAGAAAGTATAAGATACAGGAAAGGTAGGGTTTTAAAACTTGAAGATATTATTTAAAATTTTTTTCTTAAAAACTTTGACCTAAAAAAGCTGCTCTGTGTAGAAGGGGAAAATAATAGAGCTGGAATGCTGTACGTGACTCTGTTCTATTAATGTAAACAGGAAGGATGGAGAACATTTTCATTTTTTCTTTCCCTTTGGCAAGCTCTCAGCTCAGCTTCCTATGGGTGGAAATGGGCAATAAATAGCAGGGTATCCAGTGGCCTCTTTCTAGGCCTCCTGGTTACTAGCATTGGCAAGAACTTCACTCCCCTTTTCTTTCTTCTTATTTTTAGAGTGTTGACTTTTTTCTTTCTCAGGGTTGAGAGTAAGGCAAGGGCCTGTCATTATCAGAGAGTGAGGTGAACCACAGAGACTGGTTTCCCAGGAATCGGCACCCAGCTGCCAACCTGGTGGGTCAGAGTCATCATCTTTAGTACCGCGGGTGGTTTTCCTGTGAAAGTGAGACTTCCTTTAAATCACACACACACACACACGAGTGGTATGCATCCCCCCCCATCTGTTAATCTGAGAAAATATACCTCTCGTCCTATTCTCTTCTGCAAAGAATTCTCTCTGAGTTGAACTGTAAGCAAAATGCTAAGTAATTTCTGAAGAGGAGAAATCATTACAATTTCTGAAGAGGAGAAATC
>NW_021703777.1:119253946-119264189 GCF_005190385.1 Monodon monoceros
TGAAGAGGAGAAATCATTACAATTTCTGAAGAGGAGAAATCATTACATTTTTTTCTTGTGTTTCATGGTGATCCACCAAATACTTTTCTGTGGTTTTTGACTAAAGGACAGGATTTCCCTTATACTAATGAGAAGAAAAAGTAACCTCTGGTTTTAAAAAGGCTTTGGAATTCTTGAAAGAAATTGTTGCAGTATTGGACATTTCAGCCAGCCTAAGCTATTTGGGGAGCTCAGAGGTGGGAAACAACAAGAATAATAATAGTTTTCTGGTTGATGACACTCAACCTTTAACAATCTTTAGGTGTAATCCAATTACACTTAAATATAGTGTTGCTATAAGGATATACCAAAAATATGGTAGAGTTACAATTCTTTGTTCTCATTGGAAGTAAAGGGAACCTTATCTTTGTGGGGTACTTCTTCATTTGGGGGCAGGTGCTTTGTTTTCAGGCAAACTGAGCAGAATCCACTCATCCATTCTTTTTTCAAGTTAAAATGCAACAGTCCTTTTGCAATGACCTTGGATTCTGTAACTAGATGTGCACCTCTAGGGCCTGGCATCTTGAGCTTGATTATTATCATCTCCTGGCTGGAGGGCCATTGCTTCCTCAGTTATGTCTCCCAGCTGCTAGTTCAGTCTTATGAGGTATTTGAACATCATCTGAGAAGCTGCAGTAGAGAGCTGTGAAATAATTAAATATTTGATGTTTTGGTGGGCCTAGAGGTGAAGAATGTGTTTTCCTGTCCAGGTAAGAACATGATCGTTTCACATGGAGGCGACAGGATATGTTGCCTCTGCCTTCTGGGGGCTGGGAGTTGTAGTTTAATGGGCGTCTGGTATTATGTTTTAAAATACCACTGTCGGGCTTCCCTGGTGGCGCAGTGGTTGAGAGTCCGCCTGCCGATGCAGGCGACACGGGTTCGTGCCCCGGTCCGGGAAGATCCCACATGCCGCGGAGCGGCTGGGCCCGTGAGCCATGGCCGCTGAGCCTGCACGTCCAGAGCCTGTGCTCCGCAACGGGAGAGGCCACAACAGTGAGAGGCCCGCATACCGCAAAAAAAAAAAAAATACCTGGGTCTCTTTTGTCTTCGAGAAAGTACCAAGCAATCTCCACACTTCCTTATTTATAATGTCATCTCATTAAGAAAGAAAAAAGCATATTTATCTCCCTCCTAAGAGTAAGTTCATGGAATGCATGTATACATTTTATACCTACATATTTCCCTACTATCCACCCTTCATACCCCCACCCTTACAATCTGCCATTTGACAGAAATCCCTTATACCATCGTCATCTTTTGTCTGTGCCCAAAGTTTTTGCTTCTGATTTTACCTTTCGAAATGTTAATCACTTCTGGCCTAACATTAGTGATGGCAGAGTTTCTTATTTATCCTCACATGTTACTGATTTCTTTCTCTCTTCAAACTGTGAGTATCCCTGGCCATCCTCTTTGTTTTCTACCCTAGGAAATACAACGTCTGACACGGCTTCAAGTCATCTGCCATGTCTAGGTGACTCATAAATCCATATATGCAGCTCTTACTGTAACAGGCATATATCCAGAGCAATACACTGTTAAGTAATACACTGTTAACAGAAACCTCGCCATTTGGATATCTCAAAACCTTTGGTTGCACCACGCAACCAAAGTAGATAAAAAACGGTCAAAGAACTATTTTATATGATCCAACCTAATAGTTATGTCCCGAAACTGAAGTTATTGCTTTCTCCCAACCTTCATTTCCTCCAGCCAGCCTCTTACTCCCATTGCAGTTCTGGATGCTTGGTGGCCAGGTTTGTTACATTGGAGACATGGGTAGCAGCAGAACTCTCTTTCATCTGTCTCTCTGTTTCTCCTCCGTTTCCCCTGCAAGCAAGAAGGCTTATAGCTGTTCTCTGGTTTTTTTCTTCTTCCTAACCACGTTATCCCTGGAATGCCATAAGGAAGTTTGCACGCCCCTTTGTATAACCTGATTTATGCCCAGGAGCGCTGATTCTTGGGTAATATGGGTTTGTTTCTTGTCGCTTCTTTGGAGGGCCCTTTGTATCTCTTGCTCGAAGTTAAAAATACTTGTGATTAGATACAAGGTTCTTTCTTGCTCAGTGTTTCAGCATAGGTCTACTACTCTACCCTGGGTCTATTATTTTAGCATAATAAACCACAGTTAAATTTCAGTAAGCTTCAGTTTTCTAATCTGTAAATTGAGACTAATAATATTAACAGTCTCATAAGGTAGTGGCTGAATTAATTTAATACATACAAATCACTTAGAACAGTGCATGGGACATAGTAAGCCCTTTTAAAATGTAAATTATGCTGAAAAAAAAAAGAGAAGATTCATTATCATGTGATGGGGTCAAATTTCTTTTGCTGTTTTTTTCTATATTTTTGCAAAAACAAAACATAACAAAACCACACTCAAAATCCACAGCTTTTAAAGGAGTTATGTTTAGTTCTGGGGCTGTAAAAGAGCTTTTGGTTAATTCTTACTTGTCTTGATTCAATTTCATCCACCTTAACTGGAGTGCTTTTTAATGATGGTTAAAAAAAAAAAAGCTAAAAAAAAAATCATGTACTCTTTAGGAGGTATTTAATATCAAATGTTCTATTAAAGGGTTGCTATGAAGAAAATCTTTTGGTAAAGGTGATTCTCAAACTTTAGTTTGCTGAAATGGCCTAAGAAATATAGTAAGGAATTTGCGCTGCGGTAATATCTTTGAAGTCTAGTCGCCTGCCTTTAATTTTGCAGTAAGCGCCTAATCTCATTAGATTTCATACACTCAGTGTTTGCACTTGCACAAAAGCTGTCCAAACAAAGCCAAAATGTTGACACCACCGTCCTCTGATGGCATTTAGAATGAATATATTAAACACACTTGCACTAGCCTTGCATTAAGCTAAGAAATAAATTTTGAACTTTGAACTCAGCAGGATAAAAAAGCTTTACTTGATAGCCGAGCAATTGTGTTGTGGTATGGTATAGGGAATTCATTGTGTTGTTCAGAGTCCAAACTTGCAAACAGTCTCTACATACAGTAGGCACTGCACAAGTAAAGAATTAAAGTAAGGAACAGTCCTCAAATCCTGTTGTTAGGGACCTAAATGGAAAGTAAAGTGGGCTGGTGGATTTGCTTTGAAAATCACTGAATAAACTTTGATTAAATTCACTTCAGAGAAGGATTCAAAATGAAAGAATATCTTTTAGTTAGTGTGTGAGTATGTCTATTCAATTCACCTTGCTAATTTACACGTTTAGAAATTTTCTTTAAAAATCTGGCAATCTTATCTTTTTATTGAACATTTGGAAGCTGACGACGATAAAGAGGGTTCAAATAAGACTTGTTTGTCCCTTTAAATAGAATGAAGATAGCAGCAAGGCTGGAATTGAGAATTAACTAAATCTAATGCCTGGGGGTATTTAATGGTTTCTAACTAGATAGTACCTAAAAGAAATAGATTTCCCCATAAAACATGTATAAATGTTTATAAACCTATGTACCTGGAACATGGCCATCAATTAGGAGGCAGGTGCCAGCAATGTTTGATCAAGGAAAATAGTTATCATAAAATTCACATATTAAAATTTGTGCATGTTCCTTACTAAGAATCTCATAGTTGCTTAGTCCAATTGCTTTCACTCTTACTTGACATGGTGTTTTGCTTGGGTATTTGCTTTAGTCTTATATTAAGGGCTTTTTAAAAGAAACACTTTTTGAAATGTTTTATGCTAGCAACTGTCAGAATACCATTGAAGATGTTATCTATTCTATCTTACATCATCCTTATTATGAACACCATGAGAAAAATTCTCTTCGGTCTTCATGTCAAGAGTGGTAGCATTTTTTTTGGGCTTCCCTGGTGGCGCAGTGGCTGAGAGTCTGCCTGCTGATGCAGGGGACACGGGTTCAGGACCCGGTCTGGGAAGATCCCACATGCCGCGGAGCGGCTGGGCCCGTGAGCCATGGCCGCTGAGCCTGTGCGTCCGGAGCCTGTGCTCCGCAACGGGAGAGGCCACAACAGTGAGAGGCCCGCGTACCGCAAAAAAAAAAAAAAAAAAAAGAGTGGTAGCATTTTTTTAATATAGCTGGCTTGTTTTTACTTTCTGATGGTTGTAAACCTGTAACTAATTGATCACCTTTTCATCCTTGCTTTTGCTTTCAGGAAGCTTAGAGCTCTACTTGCTACCTAGTGCCAGCAACTGTAAGGCAATCTGTGCATGTTACTGACTCTTGGCTTTATTATTTGCCTATTCTTATTTTCCTTTTGTTCAAATTCCCTCAAAAATCATTATATTTTTCATTGCATAATTTAAAAAAGCTGTCACAAATCCTTTGTAGAAAGAGATATGTATACACACATTCATAAATTCACTAGTACATTAGTACATTCACAGATTCATGCTTGTGGCATCAATGGTTTTATGGTTTTCAAAACCACAGCAAATTAGAAGCTGGAAGTTAGAAGGTGAGGGATGACTGCTAGGGAAAGAACAGTAAGAATGTCGACTGATAAGCTCCATTGGGGACACCAGAAAACTGTGACAAGAGACAGGTATGGGAACTCAAAAACACAACTGCCCAAGACCATGCAAGGTAGGGCTGAAATACCCCGTGTGTCTCTCTAATCCAAGAATTGGTAATATGCTGCAATTCTGCACATTTTGTTATAAAATGACCTCAGTAATAAGATAAGATTGTAGTATATTCCACATACTTTGTCTAACAAGGCAGTGTTCTGCTTACTATCCTTTAAAAAGATGTACCTAAAAAAATTGGGTCTCCTTCAAAGACTGAACTTCAGTTATTGAGAAAACAGACTCAGCCAAAAACCTTTCTTCTCAGTGAGGTTGAATTAAGGTGTTCTTATAAAATCACCACATGCGAAATATCTATTGCGTGACCAGGTTTGAAATTAGTACTTTATTTCTGAACAAACCACTGCAATCAGCATATTCAAGAAGCTGGTCTGCTCTGTTGCATCACCTGAACTGCCCTGCTGTCAAGGACAGCCTGGGCTCATTGAGGGTGAGAATATGAGGATGATCACCCATGAAGGGGAAGTTTAGTTACAAGCGCTGAGAGGGAATTTGATTCAGATGTAAGTTGGATAATAGCAAGCTAATGTCTCTTTGACTCCACTACCTTTGCTTTTCATAAGATGCCAGAAGGTCCTTAGCTCCCTGGCCTGCAAAGGGGGAGGGTGGGTTGCAGTGAGAGACAAAGATATTTGATTCTCCCTGTAAATGAAAAAAGGCAGTAGAGCTCTTTCCTGAGCTCACGTGGTACAGTGTTTAAAAGGATGGACTCTGGAGCAGAATTCTTGGGTTTAAATCTTGGTTCCACTACTTACTTGCTAATTAACTTCTCTGTGTCTCTAAAGCTCTGTGTCACCGGCTTCAAAATGGGGCCAGTAATATCCCATTACGGAAAGGGTTGTCGTGAGAGTTACTGTAAATAATAAATAAAGTGCTTAAAACAGCACCTCACTGTGTTCAATATATTATATGCTATATAAATGTAAATATTAAAAATGACTGTTAGTTAATTATTAAATAATACTAAATATTATCGTTGAAGTCAGAAGAAGGGAGAAATTTATTCCACTTCTAAGGCAGAATAAATTGCCCCTTTCTCTTCACATTACATTTGCAAATGTTTGTGAATGTCTTTATTTTATTCTATTTACATGCCACTGAAAACACTTAAAAGACAGTGAAGTGTGGAGGCATGGATTTGAGTCTTGGCAGAAAAAGGTTTTGGGGCTATTGAGAATAATTCCATGTAGTAAACCATAGATCTTACTTTTTAAAAAGTTTATTTTAAATGTGGCTTTAATCTCATTTTAAAAGTAACAGAACCATGATACAAAAATTTGTCTGTTCTTTACTCAGTTCAATCACATGAACAAAACCACCACTATGGAATAAACTATATGGTGTATTTCCATCCAGCCTCTTTTGTGTACGGGCATGTATGGGTATGTGTATGTGTTAGTAACAGTGACTCTCAAACTACTTTTTCCTGCCATACTTAATGGATGTTTGCTTAACCATGTTCTAAATATTCCTATAAGCATTTCCTAATATGTTGACTATATTCTACCTCGTCACTGAAATAGAAGTAAAATCATTTGTAAATCTGAATATCTTAATAGATTACTTGCAACATCAACTGAATGGGCGAGTTTGTATTCTGTCTTTTCATTTAATATTATTTATAAGAATTTTCCATGTAATTATGTGTTTTAGAAATTGTTATTTTGAAAGTATTTCAAGCACACACACACACACACACACACACACACACACAGAAGAGGAAAATATAATTAACCCTGCACACCTCTCACCCAGATTAAACAATTATCCATATTTCGTCACAATTGCTTCATCTCTCTTTTCTCTCTCTCTGATGGAAGCATCTTAAAGCAAATCCCAGACATTGTGATATTTTGCCAGTTCATCCATAAACATTTCAACATGGGTCTCAATTTTCCACATCACCGTAACCACAATACCTTTATCAAAATGAACAAAACTAACATCTAATTCAGGCCATATTCAAATTTCCCCCAAAGACTCAGATAGGTCATTCTAAATTGGTTTGTAGCTTTCAGGACCCAACAAAATCCACACATTGCATATGGTTGTGTGTCTCTTAAATGTTTTCAATCTAAAACTGTGTCATCCAAAATGGTAGCCACTGACCACAAGTGGCTTTTAAATTTTAAATTAATTAACATTAACTGACATTAAGACATTCAGATCGTAAGACACACTGGCCACATTTCAAGTGCTCAGTAGTTACACACGTCTAGCGATTGCCATATGAGAACATTTCCATCATTGCAGAAAGTTCTGTTGGACATTGGGCTCTAGAAGATTAACCTTTACCCTGCTTACCCCAGGATCACTGAATTATTGAAGAAACTGGGTCAATTTTTGATAATTCTGGATTGCCTACTTATGGACAGTTTAAGTTGTTCCTCTCAACTGGTATTTCCTGTAAATTGGAAATTTTGTCTAAAAGCTTGATTAAAGTTCAACAATTTGTTTGGGGGGGGCAGGAGTATTTCATACTTCATACTTACTTCAGAAGTACTTCATACTTCTGTATACTTCAATAATCATGATTTTATGGTCACTTTTTATTTCATTGAGTGTATATACAACAATATTATACTTAAGTTGTCTTTTATTATTGCATACTTAATTAGTTTCCATTTAAAACTTTATATATAGTATTGTCTTAACTATTTCTATGAATAGAGGTTTTTCTATATTTCTGTATCTTAAGGTATTTCTTTAAGATAAATGACCAGAAAAGGAAATTCTATATTAAAGCTAATAGTAGCTTTATGGTTCTGGATATATGCTATTTAATTAATTTTCAAAGGAATTGTCCCAACTGATGCTGCCCCCAGTAATATGTGGGTGCTAGTTTTACCACATCTTCACCAGCATTGAGTATTATCACGGAAATGATCATAGTTTTTTCAATTTAATAGTGCCCTGTGATTTGAATCTGTCTTTTCTCCAGTCCTTCTTATTCCCTCATGTCTTGGGCAGGCTCACAGCCATGAAGCCCTTCTTCCAACAGGGTACAGTTTTCAACATCTTAGATTTGAAGGCAGGATGCACCAGGAAACTTTGCCCTGGGCCCTTCCTGCCTAGATCCTTTGGGCTAATAATCCCTTTTCTCTCTTTATGATTCATTCTGAGCAGGCTTAGTGGTTAATCTTCTATTTCCAGTTTTATGATCTGTTCCTCCCCCTAGCCTAGATCTGAAACATCCTTTCCTTCAACAATTCAAATGTCTTGGCTATTCATTTTCCCCTTTGGTTCAGAAAGCTTTAGTTGTCAATTCTATTCCCTTGTCAGCAACAATTTTTTATTCTTACTGGCTTAGTCAGGCTGTCTGCCCTGGCTTTCTTTATAAGTGTTTTTGTGTAGAATTTTTGCCTCCTAGGAAGCCCACTGTAGCATAACATAATTAAGTGACAATATATGAGGTGCCAGGGCTTTACAAGCAGTTAATGACTGGTTGGAAGATTTATAAAGCAAGAGGTGAAATCAAAGAGAACCAAACGCTCAAGTTCTATATAAATAAAAAAATAAAAAATTAATGCGGTTTTAATTGTTGTTTAACAGATATTTGAAAAGAAGTATGTGAAGACATGCATATTAAGAAATCTTGACATGCAGTTGTACGTCCACTAACACAACTCCATCTGCACCTTGTATTTCCTTTTCCAGCCTCCCATATTCGCCTGCTTCCCATAACCTTCTTCTTCAGCATTTGCTTTCCAGTCTACTGACCTCTGGCCCTCCTTTGATTCTTCATTGCTCCCTCTTACATTTTCAGTAAAAATAAAATGAGTGTGACTGAGGTCAGAATCTGGCTCTTTATACAAAGCTGCACATGCAAGATGCGAACTAGTGAGGAAAATGTGTATCATGGGAAAGTTAAAATTACAATGGGAAACTTAACTTTGGAATTTCCTGCCTGATCTGTCTCTTAAGTTAATGTTTTAATTCGATGTCCTTATTTGGCTTTAAATGAAAAATTAGAGCTGAGATAGAAAAGAACAAATCAACAAACAAACAAAAAATACCTACATGCAACTTATTACAGCTGTGATGAAGACCACACAACAGCACATAACTTTCAAATGGTTGTACTGTTTACAAAGTCTTATAACATCGACCAGACTATATGACTGAATACTTATAAAAATTGTGCTACATATGTACAAAGTGATTTTTGGATCCCTGATAGCTGTGTCCTATGATACCTTTTTCAAATCTTATTTTCTACTTTTTCAGGACCTCAGAAACAAACATGTGGAAAGTTCTGCTTAAAGAATGTTACGCTATGCACAGAGCAAATATCAATCCAAAAAAATATCCCCACCCCACCCCAAATAAACTTAAAGTGGTTGAACATCTCATACTAGGTTGGAAAAAGGGTTTAGCGATTATATAATCATGTTTCCTTCTAAAGGCATCGTCTGGCACAAAATTACAAATTGTAAATACGTGGTGAGTGAAAATGCAATCAGAGTTATTGGAAGATGTGCAACTCACCTATACTATTCTAGCATTCATGCTTTTCTATTTTTGATGATGAGATTTTAGAGTAATCAACTCAGAAATAAAAACTAAGATTTTGAGAACTTTTCACATTTTCTTTCAGAAGGTTAGGAAAGCCAAGTCTTTGACAGTTGGGTGAGGGAACTGGGGTCTGTGACTTTCAAAACTGTAATTAATTGTGTTTAGTCTTTAGGCCTGTTATTGGCATAACTTCCAGGGCTTTTACTGCTCAAAGGCTGTTTTCAAGATGGTGTTCCATCAGGCTCCATTTTCCTTTCCTTTCCAAAAACTTCTGAGAATCTGTTGTGAAATACCAGGAAGCCTGACTGCTAAGACAGATGTGGGTCATTCTGGTATTCATCTTTGCAGATGTTTCTGGCTCTGCAGAAACAGGGGTTCTGAGGGATTTGTTCATGGTCGCTAACTCTACTAGTGATTTACTGAAAAATCAAAATCCCACTTTTCTAATGTATAAGTGGAGACACATCTGACCTTGGGGCAAGGTCTTGCCTCATACTAGGTGAGGATAGAGCTGGAGCCAAAACACTGGGGTGTCTTTTGGGAGAATTTCTGTTAACCTATTACAGCCTAAAATTTATCCCTCTCACCATAGACGTTCTATATACTGAAGAAGTAGGGAAAATCCTCTAGAAGCAGAAGCACCTTATAGTTTGTGTTGAGGATGTTGACACTTTCCTAGTATGAATCAGTCTATTTTTTTTTTCAGGTATTGAGTCATGAAAGTTCCCTCCTATTCCAACATTGCCTTATCAGAAGCACATGGACAACTGAGCACTGACACTGCCCTACTGAGACTGGATTGGATGGGTCAAGGGCAAGGGATCAGTGGTGCAGTGTGGTGAGGGCAGCAGCCAGGGCAGAGGGCTGCATAGACATTGGTGTCATGGTGCCACCTCCTTGGGAATTCCCAAAGACTCAGATGGGCATGGGCTTAAATTTTACCACTTGGAAGTACAACTATTGATCCCGAAGAGTTAGAGGGTTAAGGGATTCTTTCCTTCTTTCCTTTTTTCCTCCTTCCCTCCTTTCTTTCTTTTCTTTCTTCCTTCCTTCCTTCCTTCCTTCCTTCCTTCCTTCCTTCCTTCTTCCTTCCTTCCTTCCTTCCTTCCTTCCTTCCTTCCTTCCTTCCTT
>NW_021703777.1:119264199-119431127 GCF_005190385.1 Monodon monoceros
CTTCCTTCCTTCCTTCCTTCCTTCCTTCCTTCCTTCCTTCCTTCCTTCCTCCCTCCCTCCCTCCCTCCCTCCCTCTCTCTCTCTCTCTCTCTCTTTCTTTCTCTCTGCACTTCCAGCTTTATTAAGGTATACTTGACAAATAAAATTGTAAGATATATAAAATGTATAATGTGATGATATATGTACACATTTTGAAGGGATTCCCCCATATTGAGTTAATTAACACATCCGTCACCTCACATATTTACCTCCTCCCTGTTTTTGCTGGTGAGAACATTTAAGTTCTACAGTCTTAACAAATTGTAGTTATACAATACAGTGTTATCAACTGTAGTCACCATATTATACATTAGATCCTCAGACCTTACCTTAAAACTGGAAGTTTATACCAGGTTACCAATATATCCCTATTTCCCCCATCCCCCAGTCCCTGGCAACCACTTTTCTCTGTTTCTATGAGTTTTTTTAAAGATTCCACATAGAAATGATACTATGAAGTATTTGTCTTTATCTGTCTGGCTTATTTCACTTAACATAATGTTCTCCAGTTTCAACCATTTTGTTGAAAATCACAGAATTTTCTTTTTAAAGACTGAATAATGTGATATATATATATATATATATATATATATATATATCATATTTTCTTGATCAATTCATCTGTTGGTGGACATTTAGCTTGCTTCCATAACTTGGCTATTGTGAATAATGCTGTTATAAACATGGAAGTACAGATATATCTTTGAGATAATGGTCTTGTTTCCTTTGGTTAAATACTCAGAAGTGGGATTACTGGATCATATGGTAGTTCAAGTTTCAATTTCTTGAGGAACCTTCATACTGTTCTCCATAGTGGCTGTATCAGTTTACATTCCCACCAGCAGTGCACGTGTTCCCTTTTCTCCACATCCTCGCCAACATTTGTTTACTCTTGTCTTAGGCAATAATTGTTAAACAGGTCCCTCCTGGGGCCCACAAGCTAGAGCACCTAGAGGATATTTGGATTTTATATTTTTGGTAGAGATTTATCAGCCTCCAACTCAGCCATGCAAAAAGACAGAAAAAAAAAGAAAAAGGAAAGAAGGAAGGAAGAAAGGAAGAAAAGAAGGAAGGAAGAAAGGAAGGAGAGAAAAGGAGTAATATTAATTTTCTGTAACTTAATCTAGTCTCTTTGGGGCCTTTATTCTGAATGGTAGATCTGGTTTATTTCTGGTAAACTGTCAGTTCAATGATATTCAGGCATTCCAGGGGCAAGCACGGTCCAGGTGTCCTTTCTGTCTTTATTCCTGTGTTGAATATAGGGGCAGGGGTGGGCTTACAGCTGTGCAAGGACACTAGTGGGGAGCAGACTTCCGTCCACAGCCTTCCTCTGTCCTCCGTGGGCACCCGCTGACCTCTATTGTGCTCCTTTCCACTTTTGTTCGTCACCCTCCTTATGGAGCTTGTTTCTGCCAGCTTCCCTGAAGTTAGGCACACATTTCCTCTTTCTTTAGATCCCCCTCAAACTTGTCTGAGGTTTTCATTACCCCTGTCTCCTGGGGACACAGCATCGGGTGGGATGAAGTGATATTTTCTGTCTTCAAGATTCACCAGTGCTGTTCACTCATTTACTCAGGCCACGATCTTCGAATTCACCCTCTAATCCTCTCTTATACCCCTCAGCAATCACATCAACAGCTCCTGTCTTTTTCATAAATTGTATATGATTTTAATTGTGTTTCCCTCATTGTATGTAAGCTCCATGGAAGCAAATAACTTTTTAACTTACTGCTATATCCCCAGAAGTATGGTGTATGTGCAAAAAAACTGTTGAATGAATGCCTGAACAAATCTCCCAGTAAACGTATAATTTGTTCCCTTTTGTTATTGTAAACTACTTTGTGTGGACATCTTTGCAGCTTTTTATTAGTATCCAATTTTGCTAGGTGTCAACTCCTAGAAAGAGAATTACTAGATTAAAATATGTGCATATTGAAAAAGTTGATGTATATTGACAAATTTCTTTCAAAAAGTTTACATCGAATTATACTTCTATTAATAGTACATGGAAATGCTAATCTTTTTGGTTTCTCGGAAATGTCCTTATTCTGTTAGATTCTGGGTGAACCGGGATCATATTACTCACGTGGAATATAAGGGAAACTTCATTGTTGCATACTAGTTAAAAATAAAATAAAAAATAAAACAATTACTCCTCCCAAAATAGAACTTCATCACATCACTTCTGGAGACTGCCTCCAAGTGACCCCATACTTCTGTGCATCCCTTAGTTTTGGACAAGCTTTTGTAGAGCTTTATTCACTCAATCCCTTGTGCTTGAAAAAAACCCAACAATAAATAATAAGGATATATGTACTTTGCTGTAAGAAAGCTTGATATATGAGAGTCTTAATGCTTAAATTTTGGTGAAAGAGAATAATTATCTTATAAGGAGTTCCTGCACATAGTAACATGCGTCTTAAGGGAAAGAATAAGTTTATAGACAATGTTTTAATTGTAATGTGTATAATGGGGTGAGACTGGCCCTTGTGCTATGTGTGGGAGCTTTCCTTCCAGGATAGTAAAACATAATTTGTTTTGTAATGGGACGGAAGCATTCTAAGTCATCCTCTTGTGTCTTGCTGTGCAGATTTATGTACTTTTGGCTAATAAATATGTCCATATAAACAAATGGATGCTTTCCGTTTTCCGTGCCTGTAGCTCTTGAAGAGAACACCTCTGTCTCTAGCTCATGAGCCCTCAAACCTTTGAAACAAATGCTAACATACCACTTTCCTCTGTTTGCTTTACTGCGTTTTCTAAAAGTATGAAAAACAGCAACTTCAGCTAGAAGTGTACGTGTGTATATATATTTGTGTTTGTAAGATTTAGGTTGGAAAGGCTGAAGATTCCAAACAAAACTACAGTATTTCAATTACATTTTATGGATTAAGTGGTATCTGTTAGTGACTGTACTGGAAACACCTAATCCTTGTCATGTTGGTTGCCTACAAATGTCCAGACATTTTCCTGGTTATGTTTGACCATGGAATATTTCAGCATTCAACCAACTTGCACCAGCACCTATTCATATACTGTCAAATTAATAGTTCTTGAAAGAAAAAACAGGTTATGTAGCTCTCACTTACCTTTTTTGGCTTGTACATGGGTTTTCATAGAGTGCAATGGAAATACTGTGAACAAGGATTATCTCTTCGGGCTTAGGTGTAAACACTAGAGCTTACTATAATAACTTGGATCATGCACCATCCTAGGAGCAGGGGTTATTTCCTTGAGACACTTGAGTGGATGGATCAGTTGCTAAGCAACTTGCATTCTTATGGGGCCAGGCTGGGGAACAAAAGGGTGCCAGGTGGTCATACAGAGAAGGAAAATGACAAAGACACATGGAAAAATAAAGCCTCCATCTGGGAACTGTAGTGCATAACCGTTTAGAAATTTGGAATATGTTCCCCCTTAATAATTCATTTCAACAGCTATTCATCAATGGTTATATCTTTAATATCCATGCCTATCTCTCCGTCCATCTACCACCCATCCATTCATCCACCCTGGCAGACTGATTTTGAGATTAGAAATTACAAGTAGTAGGTTGAATTGTATATCTTGTATTATTAACTACTTTGCCAATAATTATTCTTCATAATTATTTCTTATTCATTCACACAATTTCCTCTGTTCCTTCCCCCCGTATGTCTTTTACATTTTTACTTTTCATCTCCTTGTCACGTGCTTTCTCTTTTTTTTTCTCTCAGGACTGATTTTATAGATGGGACCATTGCTTCACTGCTAACGGATACTTAGATACTTAACTAAGATAGAAATACAGATTCCTAGGGAAGATTGTCAGAGCAGCCTCACGTCTCCACACTTTACAAGACCTCTTTCCTAGACATTTATGTGCTGAAACTTAGCATCCTGACGTCCAAATGGAAAACAACGGTAACAGTCTAAAATATCAGAGGTTGCGACACACAATCATACAAGAAATCAGCTTTACCTATTTAAAATGTAAGTCACTTCTATCTGTTCAAATACTCTATAAAATTATGCCTTTTCTCATTATAGAAACTGAACTAAAGAAAAACCACGAGTTCTTTCGTTTTGCGAGATCTGCCAGCGTTATACCAGATTGCACTCCTCAGGCTTTGTTTTTTGTTTTTTTGTTTTTTTGATAGGCTAGGACTGTAACACCAAGAATCCAGTTGTCCTCAAGAATTTCAGAAAAAAAGTGCAGTCTAGTTTGGGAACATATCTGAAGGAAGAAGGAAACTATTGTTTATTTAGTACTTACCGTATGCCTGGCATTGTGCTAGCAATTTCTTGGTGGATTTAAAAAATTAATCTACAAAAATCTTTGTATTGTGGGTATTATTATCCACATTTAAAAAATATGTGATCAAGGCTTGAAGAGGTTAAACAACTTGCACAAGGCCACTCAGTTTCCGAAAACCAGGGTTTCTGCTATGCTACTGAGGAAGTGTTTCCTCTTTAGATGCAAGTAAACCAATGAAACAAGTTTAATGGGATAATACAGTGCCAGTGCTTGTTTGATTGCTAATTTTTCTAAGGGGGTGTGTGTGCGGGGGAGGGGAGAGGGGCACAGGCATGTCTGTAGCAGCTGGGGAAAGCGGAGGGGAGATGTGAATGTTCTGGGCTATTGGGATCCTATCTCACTTCTCCTTTTGTCTTAGGTCGTCCGTTTACACTGACGTAGCATTCCCTATCTTAACTTTTCCTCTTCACCAGGTTTTTGTACTTTTCATCCTTTTCTCCTTTTCTTGCCCTTTGGCCACTGTCTGCTCATTTAACTACTGTAGTGGATATAGCTCATGCTTCACCGGAAACTGCTGGCTCTCTTGTATTTTCGTTTGTGTTCCACCCTCCCGGGCCTGTGTGTGCATTGGCTGCTAAGAAGCCATACCTGAAGCTCTCTTTAGAAGACTGCCACAAAGCCTCCACTTCAAGAGAGCAGAGGTGTCCAGAAGCTTACACTGACCCTCTTCCTCCTGCCCCCAGTGGCATTTAACCAGTGGACCGACTGATGTAGGAATATGACAGGCCAGCCCCCTTGCCTCCCATCTAGATACATCAGTCACAATTTTCCACTTGAAAGCTCCCCTGTTAGACTAGTCCAAGGCTGGGATTTTGCCTGCAATTACACATCTCCTCCACTTCTTCCCTTTCTTCATTCTACTTCTGCCAGTCCCTTTGCAGTTCTTTCTGAGGGCACTTTAACTTTTTTTATTTTTATTTACAATTTTTAAAGGTTACTTTCCAGTTGCAGCTATTACAAAATATTGGCTATATTCCCCGTGTTGTACAGTATATCCTTGAGCCTATGTTACACCCAATAATTTGTACCCTTCACTCCCCACCCCTATATTGCACCCACCCGCTA
Source organism: Monodon monoceros (assembly GCF_005190385.1). NCBI lineage: Eukaryota > Metazoa > Chordata > Mammalia > Artiodactyla > Monodontidae > Monodon > Monodon monoceros. Next base: position 119,269,601 of record NW_021703777.1, read on the forward strand.
CCCCGCCACTGGTAACCACTAGTTTGTTCTCTATATCTGTGAGTCTGCTTCTTTTATGTTATATTTGCTAGTTTGTTGTACTTTTTAGATTCCACATATGACATCATGCAGTATTTGTCTTTATTTGTCTGACTTATTTTACCCAGCATAATGTCCTCCAAGTCCATTCACGTTGCTGCAAATGGCAGAATTTCATTCTTTTTTATACCTGAGCAGTATTCCACTATATATATATATATAATGTATATCTTATATTATTAATTACTTTGCCAATAATTATTTTCCATAATTATTTCTTATATACATATATATACATATATATACCACATATACATATATATACCACATCTTCTATATCCATTCATCTGTTGATGGACTCAAGTGTTTTCCATGTCTTGGCAATTGTAAATAATGCTGCTGTGTACATTGGGGTGCATGTATCTTTTTGAATTAGTGTTTTTGTTTTTTTTCAGGTATATACCCAGGAGTGGAAACTGAGGGTACTTTCTTAATAAGTTATTTGCTCATGAATGTTTGTCTCAGATTCTGGGGAATACACACGTTTTACACGGCTGATGGATAGAGGATTTGATAAGACCCTGTTCTTGGGAAACCTGAACACTCTCATGCCTTCTCTGTTACAGTGAGGGAGAATAGAGGTCAGGTGGTCAATGGAACCAACTCAAATTGGGTCCAGTGGGCCTCTGGGCTCATCTGGTAATCATTTTCCAATTTCCTGACTGAATAATCAGGGTGGACATATTTAGCATCTGGTAGAAGACTCACGTTGGTTCCCTAATCTGTGGAGTAAGAGCTATTGTAGTAGCAAAGACCAAGCGGAAGTCACCCAGGCCAAGATGGTAAATCAAAAATAATTCTGTCCCCCAACTCCTGTGTGAATTGGCAGCGATTAGCACCATCCTTGAAGACTTAATGAAACCAACATAGATGGGCAACCCCATTATATCCCCATTTAACACATCATTTTCCTTCCCGCGTAAATCAGATGAATCACGGCAGGTGGCCGTGGACTAGAAGAAATGTAACCTAGTGGTATCCCCAATGTGGCTGCTATGCTGCATGTGGTATTTTTCCTAGAACAGATGACCACTGCTTCTCATTTGTGGTATGCGGCTACTGAACAGGAAAATGTGTTCTTTCCAATACCTGTTATGAATGAGGATCAGAGACAGTTCGCCAGGGTGGACAACGGGGTATATTCACAGGCTTGCCCTAGGCCCAAGTTAACTCTCCTGCTCTGTCACAATGTGGCTTGAAGGGACCTTGATCTTCTGGTCATTCCACAAAATATCGCTTTGGTCCTGTATACTGGTGACGGCAGTTAATCATACCTAAGCAGGAAGTGGCAAGTACTTTGGATGCCCTGGGAAGACACGTGTACTCCAGAGATTGAGAGAAACTCTACAAAGATTCAGGAGCCTGTCATTCCAGTAAAGGTTTTAAGGCTCCACCAGTTTGGGACATGCTAGGACTTTACTTCACAAGCAAAAGAAGTGCAGCAATGGGCCCATGTTCGTGGAATTCCTTGGTCTTACCATGTTCTCTGCCATCCTGTAGCAGCTGGTTTGAAAGAATGGTGAAATGGCCTTTTGAAGACTCTGTTACAGCATCAGCTAGGTGGAAGTACCTTTCAGGTTTGGGGCAAGGTCCTCCAGAAGGCTGTATAAGCTCCGAATCGGTGTCCAGTATATGTTGCTGTTTCTCCAATAGGCAGGATTCACAGGTCCAGGAATCAAGGAGTGGAAATGGGAGTGGTACCACTTACAATTATATCTAGTGACCCACTAGCAACATTTTTGCCTCCTGTTTCTGCAACTTTATGCTCTGCTGGCCTAAAGTTCTCAGCTCCAGAGGGAGGAATGATTCCACCAGGAGACACAACAATGGTTCCATTGAACTGTAAGTTAAGACTGCTGCCCAGCCACTGTGGGCTCCCGATGCCTCTGAATCAACAGACAAAGAAGGGAGTTACTGTGCTGGCTGGGGTGATTGATCCTGATTACCAAGGGGAAATTGGACTACTACTCCACAGTGAAGGTAAGGAAGAGTGTGTCTGGGATACAGGAGATCCCTTAGGACATCTCTTAGTATTACCGTGCCTAGTGATTAAGGTCAATGGAAAAATACAACGACCCGACCCAGGCAGGACTACCAATAGCCCAGATCCCTCAGGAATGAAGGCTTGGGTCACCCCACCAGGTAAAGAACTATGATCTGCTGAGGTGCTTGCTGAAGGCAAAGGGAATACAGAATGGATAGTGGAAGAAGGTAGTTATAAATACCAGCTACGACCTTTGTTTTCTTTTCTCTCTTACTCCTTTGTTATGTAATATAAGATGTGTTGATTTTATATCACAGTATTTAAGTATTGTTAATTTTACATCATAGCATTTAAGTTATAGGATATCAAGGAAAGAGTAAGCATCACTGAAGGACTTTACGTCTTCTTCTAGGGAAGAGATTAGTATGTTTTTGGTTGTAGGCCAGATAGTTGTATCATGTTGGGCAGAAATGTGATTTTGTTATTGTCTTTATTTGGAGATTAAGTATGGTTTAAGGAGATGTGTATGACTGCCAAGCTAACAAGGGGTAGACTCGTGATGGCTAATTTTATATGTCAACTTGACTGGCCATGGGGTGCCAGATTAAACATTATTTCTGGGTATCTCTGTAAGGATGTTTCCAGATGAGATTAGCATTTGAGTATACATATTTGAATATAAATATACATTATATATCCTACACGACACTAATATAGACACTATATGGAGTCTCTGGCAAGTTCTAGTAGAAGAATCACAGGGCAGAACCGAGGTTTCTGGAGAAGCCATCTACAACTGAGTGCTATACACCATTCACGAAGCAGCTGCTGGTCTGCTACTGGATCCGGTAGGTACTGGCCATCTAAACACAGGACATCGAATGACTACCTGACCAGAGCTGCCCATCCTGAGTCGGCTGCTTCCAGACCCACTACGTCGTAAGTTTAGGTGGGCCCAGCAACAATCCATTGTACGATGAAAGTGGTATATCCAGAATCAGGTGCCAGCAGGTCCTGAAGGCACATGTAATTCTGACAAATAGGTGGTTCAAATCCCCATGTCACCTACCCCCATGGCACCAATGCTTCTCCCTTAGTTTACACCTTCAGCTCCATAATCAACTGCTAGAAGAGGAAAAAATCCTGAGCTTGGTTCACAGATAGGTCAGCTTAGTACGTTAGTTCAGTTGAGCCTATTCTTGGATAGCCCAGAAGGACAGTGGTGGAAAGAAATTCTCCCCATGGGCAGGACTCCAGGCAGGGTAGCTTGTTACCCATTTTGTGTGGAGAGAAGAGTAGCCCAATGTAAGGTTATATACAAACTCCCAGGTAGTGGAGATTGGTTTGCCTGTTTAGTCAGGGGTCTGAAAGCAGCAAGATTGGAAGATTGGGGACAAGGAGATCGGGTGAGAGGCAGTTGGGTGGATTTAATGGGAGCGGGCACAAAGCAATCTTCCCATTGCGTGTTAATGCCCCCCAGAGACCATCCAGTGGTAGAGCAGCAGGTGGACAGGATGATTCATCCAGGAGAAGCCAGCCATCCTTTGTCTTTGGCTACCCCGGTGTCTTATTTTTGGCTACCAAAATGTGCCCATGAACTGGGTAGACGTGGTGGCAGAGACAAAAAGCATATGTTCTCCTAGCTACTGCTGCTGACTGTGTAACTTGTCAGCAGGAGAGACTCCTAATATAATATGATGCTGAGCCCCAAATGTAATGCTATCCCTCAAGGAAACCAACAAGCCACTTAGTGGCAAGTTATTTACATTGGACACTTTGTGTCATGGAGAGGGCAGTGATTTGTCATGACTAGGATTTACATGTATCTCCAGGTATGGATATTCTTTCCTGCCTGCAGTTCCTCAGCTTTTCTGCTATCCAAGGGCTCACAGAGTATCTGATTTATCGACATGAGATCTGGCATGACGTTTCTTTGAACCAAGGGACCCACCGTACAGCAAAGGAGGTGTAGCAAAAGATATAAATGACCATGGTACCCCATCCTACCACATACTACATCATCCATCACCCAGAAGCTGCAGCGTGATAAAACTTTGGTATCGTCTCTTATAGGTATAGCTAAAAGGCATCAACTTTGAAATGATACCTTGTGAGTATGGGCCTCTGCCTTTCAGGATGCAGTATATACTTTGTAATGGTTAATTTTATGTGTCAGTTTTCTAGGCCATGGTTCCAGATATTTAGTCAAACATTATTCTGAATTTTTCTGTGAGGTTGTTTTTGGATGAGATTAAAATTTAAATTGGTGGATTTTGAGTAAAGCAGATTGCTTTCCGTAATACAGGTGGGCCTCATCCAATCAGCTGAAGGCCTGGATAGAACAACTCAACTCTTTGAAAGATTCCAGATCAATGGACTACTTTAGATCCATTCTGAGTGACCATGTCCTTCTTTTGGGTCACAGAGCCCTTTAAAAATCTGATGAAAGTGCAAGATGTTCGCACTAGTAAATTGTATATACGAACCATACATAGTTTATTTTGCAAATAAATTTAGGACAGATACTAAGGAAAATCCCTCACTAATCTGCCACGTTAAAACCCTTTTCTATATCTTCCCTCGTTAAAGGAAGATCTTGGTTTTGTTGTAGCAGCCAAAATTCCACAAGAAGCCAACAGATGGAATTAGTTAACAATGTAGTATCAAGCTAAGACCAAGACATAAGGGTTCCCCCAGGTCATCCTATTGGGTCTTCCAGAAGACTGAGAGATTTAAAATGTACCAGAAATATTTTATTTGACTTTTTAAGTAGAGTCACTGAGAGCGCCAAACATCATTAGGTTTACCATCAGCGGAACGCTTCCAGTGTGTTTAGTTTCAGAAATGTTTTCATATCCAACATGTCCCTTCTTAAATGTCAATCAGGGAAGTTCTTAAGCACCCAATATATGAAGATATTCCATGATTTCTACTGTAATAGCCTCTTAATTTCCTTTTTATCATATTTGATGCTAACAGTTGTATTGCTGGTTGATTTACTTGTGTTTATTTACTGTTTCCCCATAAAATTTAAGCTCAGTCCAAGCAAAGACCTTGTTTATCTTGCATATCACTGCACTTCTAGGGTATTGTACAGAGCCACACATAAATTAGGGGCCAAGAAATATTTGTTAAACGAAGGAATAGTACGTTTGCAGAGCTCATGGTAAGACTCACGGTTAAATAATTATCTTGAAAGAGTACTTAGGAATGAGATCTGGGCCATTAACTGTGTTTGTAATAAATTCTTTTCTTGATGATGACGAAGACTGTTGTGTCATGAAGATGATAACATCAGCTGACTTTCCTGCTGCCGTGGGGTAAACTGAAGTGGGTTGACCAGAAGAAATAGAGAGACACGCCGAAGCACAGCTTCAAACAGTATCCTTTAATCTCTGACTGCTGGGAAGCCCAGCCACAGATAATCTTGTCTGGGGGCCAGGATCCCAAGGGAGCAAACTCTGAGCAAAGTTAGTTCATGAAGAAAGAAAAGCCAAGTCGCTGATGGCAACAGGATTTGCCAATAGTGGTCACAGTTGCTACCACTGGATGGCCTGATGTCTGTTAGAGCTCAAAGCCCTGCTCTCCTCTCCCAGGCTTTCCAACTAGTCTTTACAATGGCCTTGGGAAGCAGCCCTTCCAAAGGGAAAGACCATATATCACTCATTTCTAGCTCTAGTTTATCAAGAAAGACATATAGAGACATTTATCGCAATTATTATTAATACCTTTTCCTCCATACTTTAACATTTATTTTATATAAGTTGAAAGTCCGTGTCATGTAAACAGTTTTTTTCACCTGTCCAATATTATATGATAAGTCTCAGTTTATTATTTGTTGGCGTGTTCATCTTAAGCGTTAGGGACTATGCATATTTCCTGCTATTTACAATTTTAAACAGAACAAAACCTCAAATTAAAAAAAAAAATGTCGACACGTTTGTGAAGTCCATCCTACACTTTTGTAAGCAAATAAACACCAATACCCTTATGAACACACATACACAAAGAAAAGAAAAAAAGAAAGGAACTTGGCCTAGAACTTCTTGCTCCGTTTCACTGTGACTTGATATTGTTTTCCTGGTCCACATCTAGGACTGGAAAGTGGTGGCTGATTGCATCCGAGGCTACGCTTGTGACTTTTATTTCCTGCTTCCACTAGAACCAAGATATCCAAAGAGCATGTTTGGAAGGACTTGTGTTTTCAGGATTTCTAGTCCAGTGTCTCAGTCACAGAGTATGGAGGAGTTTGGGTCCACTCCAAAGAGCAACTTCTTCTGAGGCAGAGAACCTCAGACCATGAGGTCCCATTTACACACAGTTACTTCCATGGGGCATGTGGCAAGTTCTCAAGATAACCTTGTCTGTGAGATAGATACAAGTATTTCTAGGACATTTTTATAGCTGGCTCCATACGGTAATTAGCCCCAGCACTGGAGTATTCTAGAAACTGCTAAGCCATGGGCAATGATTAAATGCGGTGTGAAGGTAAGCAGGGATGCTCTCCACTGTGTAGTTAAAAACAAAAAATGGGCACAGAGAAAGTACTTGATCTGCCCTTTCTTCACCCACTGCATTTTCATTTCCTCTTCCACTACCCCAGAGGTCTAATAGTGGACCCTATCATCCCATATTTAAAAGAGCTTTAAATATCCATGCAGAGTGAAAAATTGTAGTAGGAATTTGGGGGTTTGCTTTTCTTTCAGGTTTCGTGACTTACTGGGTTCAGCGTACTTCGTAATGTATCCCCGAAACCACAGGATCCTGAAGGCAAACTCCCCTGGGGAGAGTGGCCCTGCGGGCTGATTTAGCACAGTTTGCCTGCTTTGTACCTCCCTTCTGCTCAGGTATTCGCTGTTCAGACAGACGAGCTCGTGCTGGCTCCCAGGGTCCCTTGCTCCATTTTCATTCGAGCCAGTGATGCAAAGTCCCCAGCTTGGCCTGTCAGAACTTGATAGCTCTGTAAACATTGAAATCTTTGTTGCCATAACAGCAGGAAAAATAATATGGGATTCTGCATATAAATATAGCGGAGGCCTTGGGGAATAGGAGCATTTCTAAATGACTTGAAGCTCTGTCATGGCATAATCTCTTATAAATAAATGTCACCGTAGTCACTGAATGCAGACTGGATTTTTGCCTGCCCGTGGTGCTCAGCCTTCTAGACAATAGTTATGCTAAGGGATTATCTTTTAACATAGTGCAGTTATCTCCTTTGTTTGTTTTCTTTTTTCATTATTCACATAAGCCAAGGGAAATGAAAAGCATCTTATTTCAGGCAAAAGGGCCTGTGAATGATTAACTCTGGTTCCATGCACTGGGACTCTGCATAGCAAGCCCTTGGCTTACAGCTAGAAAAAGGCTCAAGGCAGCAAGAGCAGCCCAGGGACCTGAGACCAGCACTCAAATGAAGGTGGTGAGGAACTGATCAAGTCTAAGCACTGGGTTTATGAGGAGGGTTCTCTGTAGCTGGCTTATTTTAATTTTGCATTGGTTTTATTGCACTTTTCTTGGTGGAGATGTGTTTTGCTGACCTTCACTTTCACATGGACTCTTGCTTTTGGAGGATCCAAGTGAAACGTGGCTATGCGTATGCCTTAATCTGGTTTATGCCACCATATTTTACATGTTTTCCCCTTATACTGTCCAAAACTGAGCTAACAACTGGCTAAATTTTACATTAAAGAATGGAACTAACAGCTTCATAATGACCTTGAGTTTTAATTTTAGCTCAATGAAAATTTTGTTGGTAAAATTCGGCTCTCTTGGAATTAGATATAGCACAAAGTGTCAGATCAATGAAAGAGAAGCAAATGGTGTGATTCCATGGTTCCAATTAAAAGGACAATGTGTGTTAAAGACCCACATTGTGCAAATACAGGGATGAAATCAAAACCAATTCTGTATCTTTTTGTGGACATTTGGTGTTTAAACATTTATATAACAAGGTCTATTTTCATGGAAAACAAGACCTGAGTTAAAAGAGTCAGAAGAATATCAAGTGTAAGCTGAGGACAGAAGAAACATTGGAAAATTTAGGAAAATGCAGTATAGTTATAATAGAGCCAAAATATTTTGGACACTTAAATTTAGACTGCAAGTCAATCCAGATGTTTATTTATTAACGTTAATAATGTTTCCAGTCTTGTTATAGAATACGAAATCCCAGGGGTTCCACTTCTGGGTTTAAAGACAAATGCATGGTCTTCATTCTTTTCCAGCTCTGTTTTAATTTTAGAGGTTTTCTATAGCCATGATTTTCCTGTAAAAGTGTCTGCAAAATCTTGAGGAGCTGCTGATGCCTAGCAGAAAGTCTCAGTGAAACACGGGTCTAGCAAAGCTTTCCCCTTTCTGCATTTGTCTTCTTGCTTCCATGGCAATAAAGGGAGAAACTTGGCATAGGAATATAATCTGTTCCCGCCTGTTTCTCATCTGAAGTCATAAACCTCTACCATCCCACCCAAGACTAGAATTTTAGCTGGCATAAAACAGCTGTCTGCTTACAGGTTTATTCCGGTAGCAACCAAAGACAAAACCATTTTAATTGAAAGCTCTAGGCTGTTCTCAAAACCTTCACAGTCTCTGGGTCATCCCCAAGAGGAAACCATTGAGGAAAAGGTACAAGTTACCTCCTTTCTTATAGCTTTTGACACACTGTATGTTTACGAAGTTTGAGAACATTTTACCCTTCTAGTTTCTCTAGACTGAGTGCCATGGAGAAAAGGAGGCGGGGTTGGGGGGTAGGGTCACAAGCTCAAAAGCCCTAGGGCTCAGGCACACAAGCTAAGTCGGCTGCAGTCTAGGGGAGGGAGTGGTCTGTCGGAAAAGGCATCTGCTGCTCAGCTGCCCCCAAATTTACCATGTGGGAATGTGGAGAGTTTTGCCAGATATTCTGGTTTGTCAGTAGAAGTTCCCCAATCCTGATTTTTATGTGAATTCTGCATAGTTTTAAATGTTAGCAATTTTTAATTTGAATTGAAGTCGAACATTGTGAAGGTCAATCAAAACATGGCTCTTGAATGCTTGGGGACGCTAGTGTCCAACCCCCAGGCTCTGCCCCTGATTCACTACGGGTAGACCTTGCCTTTCGCAGCTTCTTATATTCTAAAGCCGTCAAGTGGCATAATAGTTACACATTTTACTTTTTATTGTAGGTGGTCTGACAGAAAGAAAAGAACACAAGTTTGGAGCCAGGGAGATACAGATTTTCCTAGTTCCAGATTTTACCAAATTGTGACCTGCAGCAGCTTAATGAATCTCTTGAAGCCTCTCTTGTAACCTGTGGAAATGAAAACCTGTTTTACAGGGTGTTTGAAGGAGTAAATATACAACTAGATGTAACATGCTTAGCCTGTTGCATTAGGTGCTCTTTGCATGGGTGTTACTATTCTGATCATTACCAGTAGGTGATCCTCTCTGGATGACACAGCACCTCCTTCCCAATGAGCTTCTCTCAGGACAGGGAGAAGGGCCTCCCTGAAGATTTAATATGCTGTGCAATACAAAGAAATTGTATCAAGAGTCATTTCTAAGGCCTTAAAGGATTTTAGAACTAGAAGAAACCTTCACGAAACCAACTAACAGCTGGAAATTAATAGAAATATCAGTTTTATCCTAAACATCAATATTTTAAACCATACAAATGAATGCTGTTACTGAAACACAGTTAAGAACATTTTATTTATAAAAAATAAAACAAAAAACCTTTTCTGGAACCATGTTTTAAAGTAAAAGAATGTAGGTTAACTTTTTTCCTCCCAGTTTCTGGGGGATTATTTACTCGGAAATAAATGGATGAATGCCACTTATAATATATCCTTCTTTTGTATCCAGGCACGTCTGCTATTAGGGAGATTTCTTCTCTCCTAACTCTAGGTCCATGATCTCTGGATGATGGTGGCAAGGGGTCCTTCAGACAATTGGGGTGCACCGAAATGGAGTCTGAGAAGATAAATGATGTTTTCTTGCTTTCTGTTAAAAATTAGGTGCAAGTTAAAGTTTCAGCTTTTAAAGGAAGAGGGTTCCTTTCTTCCTTCTCCTGGACCAGCTGTAAGTAATAACAGAAAACAAAACAAAACAAAACGTTCAGTCTGACAAATAGTTCAGTGGTAAAAATAAAACAGGGTAGTCGTGTAAGATGGTTCAGTGTATCTGGTGTCTTTTGCATGACTCATCCTCTTGCTTGATAAGAGCTCTTTGACAGCACGATAGGGAGTGATGTGGCTGTGTGATGGATTATTTGAAGTGCTCATCTATGAGCCATTGATATATTTACTGACAAAACTCTTTTATTCCTAAAATGTCATGGCATATGGTGCTGGTCCTATAGGAGTCTCAAAGACTTTTGCTGACATTTAAGAGTTGTAGAGAATAATAATAATCTTGTGATGGACCATGAGATAGGAACTATGCTAGGTGCTTAATGGACATTGTGTAAAATCCTCACCACCTTTTATGGAGGTCTCTATCTCCATTTTACAGAGGGGTCAGTTGAGTCTCAGGCATATAGGGCTTCCCCTTGGGTCACATAGATGGTTAGATGAGGCTAGGATTAAACCAGATTTGTTGCTCTAGGCCTCTCTACCCCGTACTTTCTCAAGTATTTAGGGAGTAACTTCCCCAACTTGCAGAGAATGTAAATTACCTAGAAATCATCAGCAATGTCAGAACCCCCAGCCATCCAACAGCCAAGCTCAAAATAGAACAAGATTACCTGTCACATGACAGGCATAATTAGTTAAGATCCCTTGTTATTTCTTAAAGAGAGAGAGGTTCTCCCTCTTTTGCTCCCTGCAAATGACATAGAAAGAAATTGATAAAAATAGGGGTGATAAGGAGCAGAATAATGAGAAATTGGACCTGACAAATGCATAAAGAAACGAGGTCTGCCCCTTCCTTTCTCTCTGATAAACTCAAATTCCTAAATTAAATGAAGGGCTGGTAAGTTTGACCATAGAAGATGTCAAGGGCTACAGGTGTCTGACATTCCCTAGACAAGAAGAAGTGGTTATGCACTAAACGTGCTGTGAACCAGTTAGGCCTTTGGTAACTTTCTTTGCTTCCATTCTCGCCGGGGATCCCTTCCCCCCAACACTTTTTTCAATCCTGGTTCAGCCATCCCCACCGTAAGAAGACTATTAGATGGGTAATAAGTTAAAGGGCCATCCAGTGCAGAGAGAAGCCCTCACACCTCCCAGGAGATGCATTCGCATGACAAAACAGAATGTAAGCACTGAGGGTAGCCACCCCTCCACACTTTCTTTCCCTTTGGCAAAGGGTAGTAGGTCATTTACTCACATCAAAAAAATTAGTTTACGTTGGAACATCAGGATGGGACTCGGAAGGAGTGGGAAAAAACATGTGAAGTGCATTTCTTGGAGGAGAGGCAACAGGAGGGCAAAGCAAAATCACAGAAGGCCCATCTTAGCACTTACGTTAGTTCACATCTTCATTGTGCCTATTGATGGCACTGTCTCAGGAATCACTTACATCAGTGGCTCTAGGTTCCCCAAGGTGTTCCTGAGTCTGCATCCCTGGGAGGATGGAGAGGCAGAGCTTTTTCATCTTACAAATGATCCACAGGTGGTTCTGATGCGCAACAGCAGACTTTGACCCACGGGGTTTGTTTGTTTTTCTTTATCTATTCCAAATAAATATGCATAACTACAGTATATTTACACCAAGTACCCAGATCACCATAATGAAAGTACAGCAAAGGGATTCTCAAAAATAATTTAAAAAATCAAAATATACTTCCCTTCAAAACACTGTGATTTATGAACTAGGTGTGATAAAATGGAGATAGACTCTTTGAAGAACACACGTAATTAGGGTCAAAACAATATTAGTACAGTCAGATTCCTGATCAGAATTTAGGAGTGAGGTTGGTTGAAAGTTCATTATGCTGATGTGCCTGGTTTGACCCTGGTGACTTTGCATCCAAGAGGTTAGGGATGCTGGCAGCAGAGTTGCAAATAAGCGTGAAGGTTTTAGGAAAAATAAAAAGTTAAGGGAGAGGGAGAGAGCGAGGTGAGACAGAGTCTCAGTATGAACAGATGGAAAGTGAATATATCTCTGTTGAAAAGAAGAGCAAAGGTCAGAAGGAACCAGGAGTGAACCACCAATAAATATGGATGCTCCTAAGTGTATATGATCTGAGAAGGACAGTTATGACCTAAGGCTGAGCAAGGGACCTTAAAGTAAAGGCAGAAAAGGACCCAACAATTCCAGGGAATGCCAGGACCTGCAGCAGGGAGTGAAAATAGAAGAAACCAGTGGGGATAGTGAGCCCCAAAGATCAGGGCTAGGAGAGTTTCCTGAGACAACGATGGTGGAAATGCAGAGAGGCCTTGGAAGAGGCTAACGCTGTCAACGTCTGCCAGGCCAAGTCGCACGGAACCGTATACTTGTGACTTTGCACATCTGGATATAGTTTGAATCCTAACAGTCCTTTTTATTGTAGTAAAAACAGTTGCACACTTGAAGGGGCTGTGCGTGCTAGATCCCAGTAGACGGGCTGGGTGTGGTGAACGGCCAGAGTGAAAGGAAAAAGTTCAGAGGCGTGGTCTTTGGAAGAGAAAATCACCCCTCTTAAATAGTTGTTGTCTGGTGGTTGCTGGAAGTTATGCAAGAGAAGGAGTATCTGGGAACCTAACTAAGAGGACCGTCTGTCCGAGGAGGCGACCTGCAGGCTAGACCAGCAGGTTCAAGAGCTCGGAGGACAGACCTGTGAGAAGATAAGAGGGCACGTCAGTGAAACCGAGAGGTGGAGGCTTGAGAGATGGGCATACTCCATAATGGAAGGCTGACATCACTGAGAGCAAGGGCAGATTATGAACCGAAATCAGGAAGAGGGGTATGAGGGAAACGAATTTGGAGAGAGGAAAACTGAGTGTAGGGCTTTATGCCCAGAAGCACATGAAAGGCTAATGAAAGACTCCTTAACAAGACAACTCAGGGAGATGCTGGCCCAGGCTGTGGTGGTGAGCTCCTCAGACGCCATTTTGACTTGAAGTGAAATGGTAGGTCTGGGGCCAAATGGGTAAAGATCCCTTGCTCACTCTCTCTAAAATCTCAGAGTGAAATATCAGCTTGGACCTAGGGAAGGAGGGAGATGAGACTAAGTTAGAAGTCTAGAAAGAGGAGCCTTTGGGGACATAAAAGAAAAGTAGTACAAAAGAGCCCCTTGTGGAACTTTCTGAATACTCAAGACTGTTGCCAAGTAGGGGCTACACTGCAACTCAAATTTCCTCACAAAATAGAAAGACTATGTGCACGTTAGTGATGTGCCTGTGTTGGACTGAGGCTAGGGTGGAGAAGGGGATAATACTTAGGAATACCAGAACGTGGTGAAAGGCCATAACCCAAGGGATGTAATTCCTTGAAGAGAAAATTTCCCCTTACTGACCATGAGTTGACCATGCTAATTAACTCAGCTTTAGTGCAGAAGAACTGTAACAGAAAAGTCTTTTCTGTGGAGTTAAGGTATTGACAATGAGAATATTAGTTTTGTTTTTTAACGTCTTTATTGGAGTATAACTGCTTTACAGTGGTGTGTTAGTTTCTGCTGTATAACAAAATGAATCAGCTATACGTATACATATATCCCCATATCTCCTCCCTCTTGTGTCTCTCTCCCACCCTCCCTATCCCACCCCTCTGGGGTGGTCACAAAGCACCAAGCTGATCTCCCTATGCTATGCAACTGCTTCCCACTAGCTATCTATTTTACATTTGGTAGTGTATATATGTCCATGCTACTCTCTCACTTCGTCCCAGCTTACCCTTCCCCCTCCCCATGTCCTCAAGTCCATTCTCTATGTCTGCATCTTTATTCCTGTCCTGCCCCTAGGTTCTTCAAAACCATTCTTTTTTTCTTAAATTCCATATATATGTGTTAGCATACAGTATTTGTCTTTCTCTTTCTGACTTATGTCACTCTGTATGACAGACTCTAGGTCTATCCACCTCATTACAACTAGCTCAGTTTCGTTTTTTTTATGGCTGAGTAATATTCCATTGTATATATGTGCCACATCTTCTTTATCCATTCATCCGATGATGGACACAGGTTGTTTCCATCTCTGGGCTATTGTAAATAGAGCTGCAATGAACATTTTGGTACATGACTCTTTTTGAATTTTGGTTTTCTCAGAGTATATGCCCAGTAGTGGGATTGCTGGGTCATACGGTAGTTCTATTTGCAGTTCTTTAAGGAACCTCCATACTGTTCTCCACAGTGGCTGTATCAATTTACATTCCCACCAACAGTGCAAGAGGGTTCCCTTTTCTCCACACCCTCTCCAGCATTTATTGTTTCTAGATTTTTTGATGATGGCCATTCTGACTGGTATGAGATGATATCTCATTGTAGTTTTGATTTGCATTTCTCTAATGATTAATGATGTTGAGCATTCTTTCATGTGTTTGTTGGCAGTCTGTATATCTTCTTTGGAGAAATGTCTATTTAGGTCTCCTGTCCATTTTTGGATTGGGTTGTTTGATTTTTGTTATTGAGCTGCATGAGCTGCTTATAAATTTTGGAGACTAATCCTTTGTCAGTTGCTTCATTTGCAAATATTTTCTCCCATTCTGAGGGTTGTCTTTTGGTCTTGTGTATGGTTTCCTTTGCTATGCAAAAGCTTTTAAGTTTCATTAGGTCCCATTTGTTTATTTTTGTTTTTATTTCCATTTCTCTAGGAGGTGGATCAAAAAGAATCTTGCTGTGATTTATGTCATAGAGTGTTCTGCCTATGTTTTCCTCTAAGAGTTTGATAGTTTCTGGCCTTACATTTAGGTCTTTAATCCATTTTGAGCTTATTTTTGTGTATGGTGTTAGGGAGTGATCTAATCTCATACTTTTACATGTACCTGTCCAGTTTTCCCAGCACCATTTATTGAAGAGGCTGTCCTTTCTCCACTGTACATTCCTGCCTTCTTTATCAAAGATAAGGTGACCATATGTGCATGGGTTTATCTCTGGGCTTTCTATCCTGTTCCATTGATCTATCTTTCTGTTTCTGTGCCAGTACCATACTGTCTTGATTACTGTAGCTTTGTAGTATAGTCTGAAGTCAGGGAGCCTGATTCCTCCAGCTCCATTTTTCGTTCTCAAGATTGCTTTGGCTATTCGGGGTCTTTTGTGTTTCCATAAAAATTGTGAAATTTTTTGTTCTAGTTCTGTGAAAAATGCCAGTGGTAGTTTGATAGGGATTGCATTGAATCTGTAGGTTGCTTTGGGTAGTAGAGTCATTTTCACAATGTTGATTCTTCCAATCCAAGAATATGGTATATCTCTCCATCTGTTGGTATCATCTTTAATTTCTTTCATCTGTGTCTTATAATTTCTGCATACAGGTCTTTTGTCTCCCTAGGTAGGTTTATTCCTAGATATTTTATTCTTTTTGTTGCAATGGTAAATGGGAGTGTTTTCTTGATTTCACTTTCAGATTTTTCATCATTAGTGTATAGGAATGCCAGAGATTTCTGTGCATTAATTTTGTATCCTGCTACTTTACCAGATTCATTGATTAGCTCTAGTAGTTTTCTGGTATCATCTTTCGGATTCTCTATTTATAGTATCATGTCATCTGCAAACCGTGACAGCTTTATTTCTTCTTTTCTGATTTGGATTCCTTTTATTTCCTTTTCTTCTCTGATTGCTGTGGCTAAAACTTCCAAAACTATGTTGAATAAGAGCAGTGAGAGTGGGCAACCTTGTCTTGTTGATTAGCTTCTTGATCTTAGTGGAAATGCTTTCAGTTTTTCACCATTGAGGACGATGTTGGCTGTGGGTTTGTCATATATGGCCTTTATTATGTTGAGGAAAGTTCCCTCTATGCCTACTTTCTCCAGGGTTTTTATCATAAATAGGTGTTGAATTTTGTCGAAAGCTTTCTCTGCATCTATTGAGATGATCGTATGGTTTTTCTCCTTCAATTTGTTAATACGGTTTATCACATTGATTGATTTGCATTTATTAAAGAATCCTTGCATTCCTGGAATAAACTCCACTTGATCATGGTGTATGATCCTTTTAATGTGCTGTTGGATTCTGTTTGCTAGTATTTTGTTGAGGATTTTTGCCTCTATGTTCATCAGTGATGTTGGCCTGTAGTTTTCTTTCTTTGTGACATCCTTGTCTGGTTTTGGTATCAACGTGATGGTGGCCTCGTAGAATGAGTTTGGGTGTGTTCCTCCCTCTGCTATATTTTGGAAGAGTCTGAGAAGGATAGGTGTTAGCTCTTCTGTAAATGTTTGATAGAATTCGCCTGTGAAGCCATCTGGTCCTGGGCTTTTATTTGTTGGAAGATGTTTTTGTTTTTGTTTTTGCGGTACACGGGCCTCTCACTGTTGTGGCCTCTCCCGTTGCGGAACACAGGCTCTGGATGTGCAGGCTCAGCGGCCATGGCTCACGGGCCCAGCCACTCTGCAGCATGTGGGATCTTCCCAGACTGGGGCATGAACCCGTGTCCCCTGCATTGGCAGGCGGACTCTCAACCACTGTGCCACCAGGGAAGCCCTGTTGGAAGATTTTAAATCACAGTTTCAATTTCAGTGCTTGTGATTGCTCTGTTCATATTTTCTATTTCTTCCTGATTTAGTCTTGACAGGTTGTGCATTTCTAAGAATTTTTCCATTTCTTCCAGGTTGTCCATTTTATTGGCATAGAGTTGCTTGTAGTAATCTCTCATGATCTTTTGTATTTCTTCAGTGTCAGTTGTTACTTCTCCTTTTTCATTTCTAATTCTATTGATTTGAGTCTTCTCCCTTTTTTTCTTGATGAGTCTGGCTAATGGTTTATCAATTTTGTTTATATTCTCAAAGAACCAGCTTTTAGTTTTATTGATCTTTGCTATCGTTACCTTCATTTCTTTTTCATTTATTTCTGATCTGATTTTTATGATTTCTTTCCTTCTGCTAACTTTGGGTTTTTTTTGTTCTTATTCCTCTAATTGCTTTAGGTGCAAGGTTAGGTTGTTTATTTGAGATGTTTCCTGTTTCTTAAGGTAGGGTTGTGTTGCTATAAACTTCCCTCTTAGAACTGCTTCTGCTGCATCCCATAGATTTTGGGTCTTTGTGTCTCCATTGTCATTTGTTTCTAGGTATTTTTTTACTTCCTCTTTGATTTCTTCAGTGATCACTTCGTTATTAAGTAGTGTATTGTTTAGCCTCCATGTGTTTGTATGTTTTACAGATCTTTTCCTATAATTGATATCTAGTCTCATAGCGTTGTGGCTGGAAATGATACTTGATACAATTTCAATTTTCTTAAATTTACCAGGGCTTGATTTGTGACCCAAGATATGATCTATCCTGGAGAATGTCCCATGAGCAGTTGAGAGAAATGTGTATTCTGTTGTTTTTGGATGGAATGTCCTATAAATATCAATTAAGTCCATCTTGTTTAATGTATCATTTAAAGTTTGTGTTTCCTTATTTATTTTCATTTTGGATGATCTGTCCATTGGTGAAAGTGGGGTGTTAAAGTCCCCTACTATGAACGTGTTACTGTCGATTTCCCCTTTTATGGCTGTTAGTATTTGCCTTATGTATTGAGGTGCTCCTATGTTGGGTGCATAAATATTTACAATTGTTATACCTTCTTCTTGGTTCAATCCCTTGATCATTATGTAGTGTCCTTCTTTGTCTTTTGTAATAGTCTTTATTTTAAAGTCTGTTTTGTCTGATATGAGAATTGCTACTCCAGCTTTCTTTTGGTTTCCATTTGCATGGGATATCTTTTTCCATTCCCTTACTTTCAGTCTGTATGTGTCTCTAGGTCTGAAGTGGGTCTCTTGTAGACAGCAAATATATGGGTCTTGTTTTTGTATCCATTCAGCTAATCTGTGTCTTTTGGTGGGAGCATTTAGTCCATTTACATTTAAGGTAATTATCGATATGTATGTTCCTATTCCCATTTTCTTAATTGTTTTGGGTTCGTTATTGTAGGTCTTTTCCTTCTCTTGTGTTTCTTGCCTAGAGAAGTTCCTTTAGCAGTTGTTGTAAAGCTGGTTTGGTGGTGCTGAACTCTCTCAGCTTTTGCTTGTCTGTAAAGGTTTTAATTTCTCCATCAAATCTGACTGAGATCCCTGCTGGGTAGAGTAACCTTGGTTGCAGGTTCTTCTCTTTCATCACTTTAAATATGTCTTGCCAGTCCCTTCTGGCTTGCAGAGTTTTTGCTGAAAGATCAGGTGTTAGCCTTATGGGGATTCCCTTGTGTGTTATTTGTTGTTTTTCCCTTGCTGCTTTTAATATGTTTTCTTTGGATTTAATTTTTGACAGTTTGATTAATATGTGTCTTGGCGTGTTTCTTCTTGGATTTATCCTGTATGGGACTCTCTGTGCTTCCTGGACTTGATTAACTATTTCCTTTCCCATATTAGGCAAGTTTTCAACTATAATCTCTTCAAATATTTTCTCAGTCCCTTTCTTTTTCTCTTCTTCTTCTGGAACCCCTATAATTCGAATGTTGGTGCGTTTAATGTTGTCCCAGAGGTCTCTGAGACTGTCCTCAGGTCTTTTCATTCTTTTTTCTTTATTCTGCTCTGCAGTAGTTATTTCCACTATTTTATCTTCCAGGTCACTTATCCGTTCTTCTGCCTCAGTTATTCTGCTATTGATCCCATCTAGAGTATTTTTCATTTCATTTATTGTTTTGTTCATCGTTGTGTGTTTCATCTTTAGTTCTTCTAGGTCCTTGTTAAATGTTTCTTGCATTTTGTCTATTCTATTTCCAAGATTTTGGATCATCTTTACTATCATTATTCTGAATTCTTTTTCAGGTAGACTGCTTATTTCCTCTTCATTTGTTAGGTCTGGTGGGTTTTTATCTTGCTCCTTCATCTGCTGTGTGTTTTTCTGCCTTCTCATTTTGCTTATCTTACTGTGTTTGGGGCCTCCTTTTTGTAGGCTTCAGGTTTGTAGTTCCCGTTGTTCTTGGTGTCTGTCCCCACTGGCTAAGGTTGGTTCAGTGGGTTGTGTAGGCTTCCTGGTGGAGGGGACTAGTGCCTGTGTTCTGGTGGATGAGGCTGGATCTTGTCTTTCTGGTGGGCAGGT
This sequence comes from Monodon monoceros, assembly GCF_005190385.1. Lineage (NCBI taxonomy): Eukaryota > Metazoa > Chordata > Mammalia > Artiodactyla > Monodontidae > Monodon > Monodon monoceros. Next base: position 119,288,721 of record NW_021703777.1, read on the forward strand.
CCACGTCTGTTGGTGTGTTTTGGGGTGTCTGTGGACTTATTATGATTTTAGGCAGCCTCTCTGCTAATGGGTGGGGTTGTGTTCCTGTCTTGCTAGTTGTTTGGCATAGGATGTCCAGCATTGTAGCTTGCAGGTCGTTGAGTGAAGCTGGGTGCTGGTTTTGAGATGGAGATCTCTGGGAGATTTTCGCCGTTTTATATTATGTGGAGCTGGGAGGTCTCTTGTGGACCAATGTCCTGAAGTTGGCTCTCCCACCTCAGAGGCACAGCACTGACTCCTGGCTGCAGCACCAAGAGCCTTTCATCCACACGGCTCAGAATAAAAGGGAGAAAAAGTAGAAAGAAAGAATTAGTAGAAGTAGAAAGAAAGAAAGAAAGAGAGAAGGGAGGGAGGGAGGGCAGGAGGGAGGAAGGAAGGAAGGAGGGAAGGAAGGAAAAAAGAAAGAAAGAAGATAAAGTAAAATAAAATAAAGTAAGATAAAATGTAATAAAGTTATTAAAATAAAAAATAATTATTAAGAAAAAAAATTTTTTAAAATAATAATAAAAAAATAACGGATAGAACCCTAGGACAAATGATGGAAGCAAATCTATACAGACAAAATCTCACACAGAAGCATACACATACAGAGTCACAAAAAGAGGAAAAGGGGAAAAAATCATAAATCTTGCTCTCAAAGTCCACTTCCTCAATTTGGGATGATTCGTTGTCTATTCATGTATTCCACAGATGCAGGGTACATCAAGTTGACTGTGGAGCTTTAAACCGCTGCTTCTGAGGCTGCTGGGAGGGATTTCCCTTTCTCTTCTTTGTTCTCACAGCTCCCAGAGGCTCAGCTTTGGATTTGGCGCCGCCTCTCCGTGTAGGTCGCCGGAGGGCGTCTGTTCTTCGCTCAGACAGGACGGGGTTAAAGGAGCCTCTGATTCGGGGGCTCTGGCTCACTCAGGCCGGGGGGAGGGAGGGGTACGGAGGGCGGGGCGAGCCTGCGGCGTCAGAGGCCGGCGTGACGTTGCATGAGCCTGAGGCGCGCCGTGCGTTCTCCCGGGGGAGTTGTCGCTGGATCCCGGGACCCTGGCAGTGGCGGGCTGCACAGGCTCCGCGGAAGAGGGGTGTGGAGAGTGACCTGTGCTCGCATACAGGCTTCTTGGTGGCGGCAGCAGCAGCCTTAGCATCTCATGCCCGTCTCTGGGGTCCGCGCTTTTAGCCGCGGCTCGCGCCCGTCTCTGGAACTCCTTTAAGCAGCGCTCTTAATCCCCTCTCCTCGCGCACCAGGAAACAAAGAGGGAAGAAAAAGTCTATTGACTCTTCGGCAGGTCCAGACTTTTCCCCGGACTCCCTCCCGGCTAGCCGTGGCGCACTAAACCCCTGCAGGCTGTGTTCACGCTGCCAACCCCAGTCCTCTCCCGGCGCTCCGACCGAAGCCTGAGCCTCAACTCCCAGCCCCGCCCGCCCCGGCGGGTGAGCAGACAAGCCTCTCGGGCTGGTGAGTGCTGGTCGGCACCGATCCTTTGTGCGGGAATCTCTCTGCTTTGCCCTCTGCACCCCTGTTGCTATGCTCTCCTCTGCTTTCCTCCGCACCCCTGTTGCTGTGCCTCCTCCACAGGCTCCAGACGCACAGGCTCAACGGCCATGGATCACGGGCCTAGCCGCTCCGCGGCATGTGGGATCTTCCTGGACCAGGGCACAAACCCATGTCCCCTGCATCGGCAGGTGGACTCTCAACCACTGTGCCACCAGGGAAGCCCACATTTAGGTCTTTAATCAATTTTGAGTTTATTTTTGTGTATGGTGTTAGGGAGTGTTCTAATTTCATTCTTTTACATGTAGCTGACCAGTTTTCCCAGCACTATGTATTGAAGAGGCTGTCTTTTCTCCATTGTATATTCTTGCCTCCTTTATCAAAGAGAAGGTGGCCATATATGTGTGGGTTTATCTCTGGGCTTTCTATCCTGTTCCATTGATCTATATTTCTGTTTTTGTGCCAGTACCATACTGTAAGAAGAATATTTTAAATGAATTGGTTAAAGAACATAAGAAATTGTGTGATCAGTAAAGAAAGAGTGTATCCGGTTAGTTTTGTATAAGGGTATAACATAAAATTTTTTTAAAAATTAGGTCAAAATTCCCAGAAGTAATATATGAATACCACTGGGGTTTTCTAGTAGAAGGAAGAATTTATATTGAAAATATTGTTACAGGCAGGTACACTCTGTCAAAAATGGTGTATCCTGAGCAGGAAAAGTTTATGCAGGTCTGAATCAGGAGGACACTATATCTTGTTCATAAAAGATGCTCGATATGCATGTATTGGGTGGATAAAATCAGTATATGTTGAGTAATTAAACAAATGAATAAATGAAAGATGTAGGTGTATGTTCCATTTGGGAAGTCTTTCTCCAAATGGGTTAACTGCCCTTCCATGGGCTCCCATACAATCCTGTACTCCCCTATTTTATCCTACTGTGTACTGTGCTCTCCTACTAAACTGTAAACTATTTGAGGGTAGAAATTAATTCTTGTTCTTCATGATAATTCCAGCTCTGACCATAGTACCCTGCACATAGTAGACATCCAAGAGATAATTGCATAGATGAATGACATTACTTACTAGAGTACTAGTTTAAGCCAAATGTAACGTTAGCATTACACATGGGAGAGTAAAAGGGGTACTTAAAAAACACTTAAATAACATCTAGGAAGTCCATTAAAGAGATAGAAGTGGCAGAAGGACAGTTTGGACAGTGTTATTGCCGTAATTTGAACATGCATTTAGGCTAGCAAATGGATTGTAATGATGCAGAGTGAACAGCAATTCCTTTCTTGGAAATGAAGGGAAAAGAATTGAGGGTGGAGACATGCTTTTTACTGAAAACCCAGGAGAATGTTCTCTCCTCACCCCCTCAACCCCCAAATAATCCAGACTATCATATTAAATTTAGGTTATTTTTTGAAAAAAAATTTCAGAGGAAATCCAGCATCTATCTCCCCCTACTGGTGTCATATTGAGTGATGTCTAACTTTTTTTTTCTTTTAACTGAGAAACGTTTTAATTAAGACAAATATTTTCATTTGTTGTTTGCAAAAAAAAAATCTTATACTTAATATAAAGTTTAAGCATCCTATATTGGAGGTTTGTGTTGCAATGAGCTTTACCAAGATTTGGAATGTAAATTGGAGTATAAATTGTTTCATCACAGATGAGGAATGGTTAAATATTTCTGCTAGTTCATCTGTAATTAGCAGATTTTATATGACAGTGGATTATAATTGGCTGACACAATGAAAAAATTTTAAGTCTGTATTATAGAAAATTTCAAACATACACAAAAGTAGAGAGAAAAATATAATGAGCTTCCATGTACCCATCATCCAGCTCCAACACACAAGTCACAGCTAATCTTGTTTTATTTATTACTTCCCCAAGGTCCCACATCCAGATCACTTTGAAGCAAAGTCCAAGCATTGTATCACTTCATCTGTGTTTCAGTATGTACCTAAAAGGTAAGGATGCTTCAAATATCCCTATTTTTAAGCATGCCCAAAGTTAGCAGTAGTTCCTTAATATCAGCAAATATCCAGTCAGTGTTCAAATTTCCACGCTTGTTTTAAAATTTGTAATTATTTATTTTACAGTCTGTTTGAAACAGGCTTTTAATGAGGGCTATGGATTGTAATTTTGTTTGATATGTTTCTTACATTTCATGGAATTTATGAGATTTGTTTCCTCCTCTATCCGTTTTTTTGGGTATTATTTTTGTTAAGAAAAGTGCATCATTTGTTCTGAGCAGGGTTCCACGGTCTGGAATTTGCCGACTGGATCCCCATAGTGTTGTGTAACTCATTCCTCTGTCCCCTGTGTTTCCTGTAAATACAGGAAATTGGTAGTTAGATCCAGAGGCTTCATTTTATTCAGGTTTTATTTGTTGTTGTTGTTCTTTTTTTGTTTTTATTCTTTTGTTTTTTTGCAAGGTGCTATTGTGTCACTCAATGTCTGGTAGCAATTGAAGTTCATTGTCTAGCAGTTGAAGAACATTGTCATTGTTAATATTTTGCAAGGTGCTATTGTGTACTTCTGTCACTCAATGTCTGGTAGCAATTGAAGTTCATTGAGGGGTAGAGTAGACTTTCCAACAGAAATTTCTGTGGTGATGGAAGTGTTCCATATCAGTACATATATGTTCTATATCTGTACTAAATGCTCCATATCTGTTCTATATCTTAATACAGTAGTCACTAGCCACATGTAGCTCTTAAATGTGGCTAATGTGATTGAGAAACTGAATCTTTAATTTTAAAAATTTTAATTACTGAAAATTGAAATGTAAACAGCCACATGTGTCTAGTAGCTACCATATTGGATAGTATAGCTGCAGACCCACTAATTCAATAAAGGCTGCAAAATGATAATGCTATTATTCTATTATTTTTTTCTTTACTTATTAGTTGGAATATTTTTGTAAAGAGAAACTTCCTCTTAACAACTATGTTGCTACTATGAGTTTCAGTTTATACAGAAAAGACAGAAAAATTCTTTAATTCTTACTCTCTATTATCAGCTGTCAAAATAATAAATTGTTTCCTTAGCATTCTCCAAAAGTGATGCGTCCTCATCCTCATGTGTTTTTTGTTGTTGTTATGTAGTCATAATTTGCATTTTAATTTATTGTAGTTATTCTTGTTTATGCTCAAATTGGTTCATCCTTGGCCAGAGGGGGTTTATTCAGACTATCTCCTGAGCGCTCTTGCTACGATCCTACGAGTCTCTGATAGTGTTATGGCGTTCTGGTGTGCGATCAGGTATTTCAGGATCATCTTGGACATATGATGCCTCATATCTGAAATTAGCCATTTTCTAAGATGCTCTGGTTCCATTTAGTGGTCAATCGTATTTCAAGAACATATAATCTGGGTGCTATGGTGATCATTGCTACTTGGTTGGTCATTGTTTCTAGCCTTTACAAAAACAGAGTTAGAAATCTAGATTAAAAAAAGACAAAACCCTGCATTGTGAGTTCATCCTGATACATGCAATTTAAAATCAGGGCTACAGGGTTGCCTCTGATTGGGCTTTTTATTTATTTATTTAATATTGAAAATCTAGTTTCTTCTCAATGACACCAGTATAACTACTGGTTTCTTTTATTCCACAATACACACATAATAATTTCAGGATAACAATAGCAACCTACCAGCAATGAAATTATTATTGAAAAGATGCACTCACCTTTGGTTTCATTTTTGCATGTTTATTTATTTATTCCTAGAGTCTCCCTCACTGATGATATACTATTGTGTTACAGGGTTATTTTAAATAGTTTCTCTGTGTAGTTTTGCCAAAAGATGCAAATTTCTATTTGTTTGTTTCCTTTTATTTTTAGCAATTTTTTTTAAACTGTAGTTTCATTTTATAATTATGTATTTATGTGGCCCCAGAGTCATAGCCACAAAACACAGTATATTAAAAAAAATTTAGCTTCGTACCATATCTCCTTAATTCTATTCCCTTATCAGCTTTTATTTAAAAAATTGTAATTTAAGCCTTCATCTTTTATTTCAGGAATGTGAATATATTTATACCTACCCTTTCTTAGATGAGCAGTAATACACTCTACACACTTTCCTCCTTTTTTTGGTCTTACTTAATAATGTATTCTGGAAATCACTGACTAATAATATGCAGAGATCAACCTCGTTCCTTTTTGTAGCTGCATAGTATTCCATGGAATAGATGTTCCATAGTTATTCAATAAGTCCTCTCTTGATGGACATTTAGGTTGTGGAAAGCTTTTTAAGGACATTTAAAATAATTACAGCAGGATCATAAACAAATGCATTACCTTTCCCATAATTTTTCATTTTTCACTAGGTTCATATAGATATTCATAAAGATAAAAAGCATGAAATTATATTAATATCTAAGACAAATATTGGGGTGAAATTAAGATAAATTTACAGAAAGTTATAGGTCTGTGTATCCTCAGGTAAAATATTTTAGTTTTCATTAATTATCTCTCTAGGGGACTGATGACTATTTTTCTGATCTAAAGATTTCTTAGGATAAACCTTAGTAAGGTTGGAAAAGTAAGGATGATTGAACTTGAGAGCTGTACATGATAGAAGAATTATCTTTTAGGAGGTGAAATGGTAATTGTTTTTGGAGAAAATTTTATTTTACCTTCTACTCTTTGTAAGTTTTGCAGGGGATTTGTGTTAGAGTATACTAATGAAATACTAGATAATTATTGTTCCAATATTTGGACTTGTGGTTGAGCAAGAGGTTGGAAGATAGCTATTGGCAATAACTAGATATACTCCAGCCACTTCTTTATTCACTCTACCTCTTTCGTTATCTACTTTTCAGATATTTAGAAGGTAAAAAGCAAATGGCAACTGAAGAAGCATCAATAAATCAATAAATAAAGAGATACACTGTTTTATTTAGGACATGTTCACATTTTCTCTCTTGTTGTGACAAGATGTGGGGTTTCAATCTGATCTGCTCCGACACTGTTCCCCTTAATTCTCCCTCAACTCTGTTTAGAGATGAGGGTTTCTGTAAGTTCTCACACATGCTTGTTTGTTCATTAGAAGCTGTTGTAATTTTGATGGTAATGCTCTACTGCTTATAATTCCAACAGGAGTTGATTTTGTTTATGCAGTAAGTAAATACTAATTCAGGCTACTCTCTTTAACATTGAACTGTACATCAGGGGACTTATACCTATGGTAGATGAATTAAAAGAGGGAAATACCAGTTGGGGCCTTGCATGTATCAATATAAAGGGGAAATACACAGTGTTCTCAAGAGCTCTACATCTCACATCTCACAAACCCCATGCTTCCCCATCCCTCCAGTGTGAGCACGACACCTCCGTTAAGTTAGGCCTTAGAGTTCATGCTTTACTGACTTCTGAGTGGACCAGTTTCACAGGTATGGCCTGTGAGACAGGCCTATGCAGGGTGGGAAAGCTAGCTCTGGACAGAAGCAAAACCAGGGAAATCAGGCATTTCTAAGGAGTCAAGGAAGGGTTTGCCTTTTAAGAAAGGCGAGAAATTCAACTTAGGATATACTTGAGGGACTTTCCTGGTGGAGCAGTGGTTAAGAATCTGCCTGCCCATGCAGGGGACACGGGTTCGATCCCTGGTCTGGGAAGTTCCCACATGCCACAGAGCAACTAAGCCCGTGTGCCACAACTGCTGAGCCTGCGCTCTAGAGCCCACGAGCCACAACTACTGAGCCGGTGTGCCGCAACTACTGAAGCCCGCACGCCTAGAGCCCGTGCTCCACAACAAGAGAAGCCATTGCAATGGGAAGCCCATGCACCGCAATGAAGAGTAGCCCCTGCTCGCCACAACTAGAGAAAGCCAGTGCACAGCACTGAAGACCCAACACGGCCAAAAATAAAATAAATAAATAAATTAAAAAAAAAAGATATACTTGACACTATTTGTACCTTTCTAAGAAGACTATTCTTCTCAACATACTATAAAAAAAATAATAAACAGAAACCCCAACTAAATAGAATGAGGAGCTCTCACACCCTGTGATGATAGCAGAGCCCAAGAAGAAGAAGAAAGACTCCTTTTCTTTCCTGGCAAGGAATCAGCCAATGAAAAACCATGGACACTGCTTTACTATAACCCTCCCAACTTCCTTTTCCTCCCTATGAAAGTGTTCTCCTGCCCTTGCCACGTGGGGACTTGCATGTGGCTCGCCATGGTTGCAGACCGTGAGTTGTAATTCTCTGTTGATCCTGAATAAACCCATCTTTGCAGGAGAAATATCTGGTAGTCTGTTTATTTCAGGTCAACAACACTAAGCAGTAGGTGGAAGCTGAGGTGTCTCAGTCTGCATTTTCTAACATGCAGCGATTTGGCTATGAAATGGAATGGCCAGACTAAACACAGCCCAGCCGTACCATGAGGGGAAGAAAACCAAGCACTAGCTTCTGGATTTGTCAGTATTTTATGAATAAAAATTTTTTCATATATTGCCATTCTGCCTGTAGAGATAATTTTCCTGCTTTGAGCTTTTATACTATTAGGCTGCTTGTGGAATTTGTATGTTTAAGATAAAATGTATATCTATTAGATACTAAAGGTACTTGCTGGCCAATGATTTCAATAATTTATTATGTATGCATTTCATATTTTTCCTAGTATTTTATTTTTAGTATTTCTTAGAGTCTTGAAGGGCTGGATTTAAGGTAAAGTGAGTGAGCCCTTCATCTCAGGCACAGAATTTAACAGAGTTTCAAAAACCTCAGTAATAAAGATAAATGCTATTTTAATGCAATATTTAAAAAAATCAAAATTAGTGCAAAGAAAAAAAAAACGCTTGATAAACACTGTGTGGAAATTTTCAATAAAGACAGGATCTGACCCTGCATTTGAACAACTCTGCCTCACTCACTTCACCCTGATTCTGGCCCTGATTCCAACAAAACTTTACTTAAAAAAAAGGCGGGTAGGCTTTGGGGCATAGTTTGTTCATTAACAAAATCACATTAAACGATTATTTATCCTGATTATTGCATTTTTTGGCACCCCCTTACATTTTGCCTCCTAGTCCCTGTTTTTGAGCTAAACTTGGATTGATTAAATCCCACTCTATCACTTTTACAGGTAAGGTTAATGTGAAGGCCCACAGAGGTGACATGACAAGCCCAAAGTCAAACAGACAAGGGTAACAGGGTTGAGATCCGCCATGGTTTTATGTGCTCTATCTCCCCAGTTAAATTCCTTGAGGATAAGATTCTTGACTCCTATTTCTTGTTTGTTATGCAGTGCTCTGTGGAGAGTAGCCTCCCTCATCCCTGTACTTGCTATTGCCTTGCTATCTGAATTCTATCCGTTATTTGTGTGACCTTAAAAAAGATACTCACTTTCTATTGACCTAATCTGTGTCTACATGATACCCCATTTAGGGTCAATTCAGTGGAAAAAAAAAATATTTGAAATGAAGAGAAAAGAGAACAAAGCCTCCTGAAACCAAAAACCGTTTGCATACCACTACATGGACAAAATAGCTTTTAAGTGTTTGAATTTTCTTATTAACTGGTTTGTGGTGTTGTGTAGATACAGGCAGGATTTGCTAATATTCAAGAAAAAGTAATCCCCTCAGTAGGAGTTGGTAGAATTAATCAATAATAATTGGGCACTCTCTGCAAAGGCTATCATTCTTAGGAACTGGTAATTATTAGACCAGGTGGTTAGTGTTTCCTCATTTTCTCAAAAGTTGGGATAAAGGTAAGAATTTTCAGTCTAGTAGCAATCACATAAAACAGCAAAATCTACTGGTAGGGGTGTTGTGGTGTGCTGGGGGGCGGGGAATGGAGGGGTTGGAGAGGAAAGCAGTCATCTTACATGACTCTTTGGGTTAAAACTAGGAGAGATTTGTGGGTTTCACATAAGTCAACTTTCATTATTCTTGTTCCCATCTTCTTTGATTCACATGGTTTCAGTTTCTTTCCAAATGTCTTTGGTTCAAACTTTACGGTCATGAAACAGAGCAGTTGAAAAATGTTGACAAAAAGTTTTGGAAGCAATCACTGAATTTTGCACAAATTTACTAGCAGTTACTTTTAGTGTGAAAAATGGTGCTACTCCATAATAAATGTGGGTTAGGAATGTTTATGTCATTGTTATGTAGCCACTTAGAGAAATAAGACCACAGTGTTTGCAGAAAATGGAGCTTATTGGAAAACTAAAAAGGAGAGATTTTACATTTATTCTTTAAGGTACAGAGGCATATTTTATTGTGTGGAAAATAGGATTTGCCTAAACTGTCGCAGAGGTGGCTATTTTGCATGTCACTAACTTGTATTTGATATTAGATTTTAAAAATAGTGACTTTAAAAAGTTTAGAATATTTTTGAAGCCTGAGCATAATTTTCATAATGACATGAAATAGAATGAAACAGGAAAGTTATTGGGAGATGGCATTGACTTTTAACAAATAAATAAAAAGTGTACTTTCTTGTGGAATCATATTTATATGGACAGCACAAATTTAATCCTCTGACTTACTGGTCTGCCGATCCTATGATAGGTAATAAATTCATAATTCAATTAATTGCATGCATTGTATATACTAACTCATTTAAAGAAAATGAGCTATCATCGTCATCCAGAAGTATTTATGGGGTGACTAAAATTTCAAAGTGCTGGCTTTACAATGGCAGTAAACAGATTTCTACTTCTAGGAATCTTGAACTAAAAAAAAAAGGCCAAAATCTGAAAAAGGATAAGCAGACAAAAAAGAATCATTCAAGACATACAGGACACAATAGAAACTAGCTAATCGGTTGTTCACAGTTCATTAATAAATGCCTATTGAAGGGAAAATAGGAAAGAAAATGTATCGAGTACCCACTATTGCCGGACGCTATAATAAATACTTTAACTGTATTCTCTCAATTATGGTCAAAAGGAGGGCACAAGGCAGAGGCATCCAATAGAAACATGTCCACACAAGGGAGGACACTGGCTTTTGTTCAGGAGGGAATGGCACAAGAAATAGGGAGTAGGTCAGTTGGACAGAAGTGGAAGATTTTTAAAAGGTAATTTTGGAAAGCTGGCTGAGACTGTATTGTAGAGGACCCTTTAGGATAAGCTGAGGCATGCTCGCTGTTTTGTGTAGATAAAGGAAACCTGAAATGTTTTGAGTAGAGGAGAGAGTGACCAAGCCAAGAGCTGTGAAGGCAGAGCAGACTGAGTGGGAAACAGTGGGGCTACTTGACCAAACAGTGAGAGGCAGAGCTCGCTCAGCTTTGAAGGCAGCATTCTTTTAAGGCTCTATGTTACTAAGTTTTCCTAGATTGTCCCGAATAGTAGTGATTTTATTGATTTTATCATCAATAGCTCAGAACCACAAATATTTTCTCAGTTTGCTGTCCAACTAAAAGCATCTGATGGTGTGAAATAAATGCTGAATAAATAAGACGTTAAATGTTTAGAATATGCTGACGTTTAGTGACAGTTTGTGATGATGTTTGAGGAAAAGCAAACAAGAGCGTTCCTCTTCTCTTCTTCCTATTAAAAACAATTTCCTGCAAACAGTAGGATTTCAGGTCCTTGAAGTGCGGCAGGGTGAACACGTGCTACAACTTTGAAAGAGTGAAGTCATTTATTGGCTCTCTCTGTTTCCGGTCCACCTAACCCCTTCTTAAGCCCTTGCCATCACAATCACCCCTCCATTCCCCTCAAACCACCCTCCTGAAGATCTCTAACACATCCTCGTTTCTCTTTTCTTATTCCTCTTAACCCCCTTGAAGCGTTTCGTACCATTGTTCACCTCCTCCGTCTCTCCAGCCACATTTCTTCTGTATCTCTGCATCATCTCGTCTCCTAACAGGGGTCTCAGGCATCAGCCCTCAGCTGTTCTATCATTAACCCTTTTGAGGGATCAACACTTCTAGAACTTTGAGAATCCTTAAATTTGCAAAGACTTCTAAGATATGCTACCTTCTCCATAAAATGTAATTTTGGGGCTGACTAGGCATATACTGAAACAAGTTGATGACTGTCTTATTTCCATGTAGAGTACAGGTCTTAGCTTCAATGTCACCCATTTAGGTAGGTATTCTCTGACCTGCAGGACAATGTCAGTCTCCTTGGTGATATGGTCCTGAGGCACCTGGTACTCCTCTTTTAGAACAGGCATCTTGTTTGAAATTGGTTATTTGTAATTCACTGGGGACATGAATTGTGTCTTAGGTATTCACAGCTGTACCCCTACAACTTAGCCCAGGCATGCATTAGGAACTCAAAGAATACTTTTTTGTTGATTAATTGATTGAATGATATCGGCCTGTTCATTTCAAGTTCGACAATATGTACTTTGTCTCATGTTTCATTTAAAGGACATCATTTTTTTAGATATCTTTACTTTTGCTTTATTTTCTCCCTCACACATCTAGTTGACTTTCTCTTCTTAAAAAAAAATTACGAGCTTTACTTTGTGTGGAGGAGAAATGTAGGACATAAAACTTTTGCTAAGGTATGCATGCTAGGCTTGAGTTTTATTCACAAATGGTCAAAACGACAAATTTTAAGTCTACTCTTTTTCGTAGTAAATGTACCCTATTCACATTTTCCCCTTTGAGAAAGTCAGTGGCTGCAACCTTCCTTTGAGTGTCTCTGAACTTCTACCTCTAACTCAGTCCTTTCCTGTGAGTCCGGCCCCATATTCGATTGCAACAGATCTACTCTGACTCGCCCAATTCAGCACCTAAGGGTCGTAGCGTAGTGCTGACATGGTGACGGGAGGTGAGAGAACTGGGTTCTTGACCTGGCGCTGCCATTAACCCTCAAAGGGAATCTGAGCAGCCATTTGACTTCCCTGGGCTTTCCGGAGAAACCCTGAAGACTCCCGAAACATAGTTTCTCTAACCAACCTGCTGAAAGAATTCTGAACTCCGCTTATTATGTTGGCTTGCTTTGTGGTTCTATCGCTACCGATCCAACATGGTAGTAGAACAAAGTGTGGATGAAACTTTGGCTCTCGCTGAACCAAGGAAAACCGAGATAATTCTCAGATTTACAAAAGCTGATGTTGCTGCCAGACGCCTTCATAATTTCTCTTCGACTCAGGCCTCTTGAGGGACTGGCCTAGTTAGAGCCATATTAATTGAACACGCGTAAAGGAAAAACGAAACCTAACAGCTTTCTTTTCTAAGCCCACAAAAGAAACAGTAACTGGGTTTCTCTGGAGAAGGATAAGGTCCCTCCCAGATGTGCCCAGAAATTGGATGGAGTTTAGGGGCAGGTAGGAGCTTACGTGGTCACTTGAGGAATTTTCTTTCAAAATGTGGCTTGAACTTACATCTCTCTTTCTCTCTAAGAGAAAGCATCTCTTATGGGAACAGAACTCCCAGGAGAGCTTGAAACACAAAGGCAATGATAGCACCTTAGGCAGCAGAATAACTATTTTCTTGGTGAAGTACACAGAACAGAGAGATTTAGGCTGTAGGCAAGTTTCTTCTTTTCATGCTTAAAGGGAAAATCAATATTCCATATTCATGGTCTCTGACATAATGTTTCCTAGGGCGGCCAAAAGGGGTTTATACTATTTGTTGCAAAATATCATGGTGTTATTTTTATAAGGATCAACCAGAGTAGGGATGGGATTCTTAGGTGCCACCTGGTTTTCACACTTTTGGTGAAGTAAAATTAATTGAGTTTCAAAGGCAGGAAACTATTCTGTTGCTGGGAAATAATAGCATAAAGGATTTCTGCAAGCTTCCCCTGGGTTTTTCTTGCAAGCTTTAAATGAGAATTTTCTGCCAATTTTCTGGCAGAAGCAGAGGAGACATAGCAGTTTTGCTAGTGGTTTTGATTAAGGCTTGTCTACATGGCATCAATAAAAATAACTAGACCTAGGTCTGATGGGCATTGAACTTGCTTAGAATGCTAATAAAATTATAAGAGACGAGCATAAATCTTAAATTTTGAATATTTTTTCTTATAATACATATGGAAAGACGATTTCTCAGTATTTTAATGTGTTAAAAGTACAATAACTGGAGAAGAATATGTTCTCTTCAAAGTGCCAATAAAAATGCAAAATGTCATTTTCCAGTGCAATTCGGCCTGAAATCAACCTGTTTTATGGTAATTATGGGCTCTGGCACCAGAACATAGCAGAGCTTTACAAGATTGAATGAGTGATTGAGTCCAACCTCCTTAAATATGAAACATATGAAATGATTTGTGGAGAGTAAACGCCAGAGAGCATTGTCACCCTCCTTCCCCTGAACTATGCACAAAGTTTCACTAATGCCGTGTGGTGGTCGTATCAGGATGAGGGAGTGGGTGAGAAACATATTTTTTAGGACAATAGGGTAGGAACAACCTCTAACGTGGTAGAAGGGAAGTTTCATATAAAGGGTATAAACTGTGAGAAAGAGATGATGATGCCCAAAGTGGGTGAAAAGTGCCTTTCCTTGGCAAGATTCTGGTACATCACTATGAAAGGGAAACCATGTATATTTCTCACGAACACTGTGGTGTCAGGCGTAAGGACCCAGCAATGCATCATCGTATGCCTCGCGGCAGCATGTCAGGAGAGAGCTGCTCGAGCCAAGAGAAATGTGGCAACACTTCTCATTTTCCTCCCTTTTTCCAGGGTAACCTGAGCTCCTTGTGATACAGGTGTCCTGGCATAGGGGTTGCCTTAGATTGGTTTTAATCTGGAAAATGGAAGAATAATAAAAGTATTTAAATCTTATTTATATCGTATACTGCTTGGGTGTCCTGTATTATAGACCCCAATAGAATAGTGGCCGAAGCTTCCTAAGTTTTAATTTTTCATCAAAATTATGATGTTTACAGAGTCCATTTTTCTATGAATTTTGTTACACAAAACCATTGGCCTCCTGAACTTTCCCTCGGTGCGTCCCTTCTCAGAGGCCATTGTTTTCCACAAAGTAAGCTGATTCTTTGTATTTATTTCCACATCTTCAAATGACACCTTTCTATTGCTGCTTCTTGATATTGCAGGTTTTGGCCTTGTCTGTTATTTCCCTCTCGGAGTGAGGAGACTTTAACTCTCTCTCACAAACCCCGGCCACATACACACACCCACTTTGGTCCTATATTTTTTTTCAATACAGTTATGTAAAATTTTGCATAGGTCTATATCCAGAGTTTACGTTCTTATCAATATATAAATGCTATTTCTAACTGAGTCATGCAATCTCTTATGATTACTCTTTCTTGCTTGCTTTCTATTTTCTGTGGAGTTAACAATTGTGTTGGTTTTCTGCGTTCGTATCAACTACAAACTCGAGGCATTTTTCTAATTCCTCTTTCTATATCGTCTAACATATGATAGATGGAATTCATCTTCTTGGAGAATCTTTCTGGGCCCGTGGCACTGCACTTATTTGCGATTACTCACCATCATTCTCTTTGATTCTCTGTGATGTTAGAGAATCTTGTTTCCTGGAAACCACATCTTCCTCTTTCTTGGTGTACTCTCTTGTTTTTGTTAAAACAGTTTTCAGTACCTGTTAGGAAAACGATGCACGAAAGGTACATGTTTTGAGACCTAGTATGTTGGAAAATATTTTTATTTCAGCCTCATACTTTACTGAGAGTTTAGCATAGAAGTCTAGGTTGGAAATAATTGTCTTTTCGAAAATTTGATGCCATTGTTCCATCTTCTAGCTTCCAGTGTTACAACAGAGAATTCTGAAGCTATTATAACTCTAGATTCTTTGTTTTTGATGTGTCTCACCCCCTCCCCTGCCAAATCTTTGTTCTCAGTCTGCTAAAATTCTATGAGAATATGTCTTAAGGTATATCGGTTTTGTATGTTTTGCTGGGCACCCAGAGGAATATTTTAATCTGAAGAATCATGTGCTTTACTTTTGGTAAATTTTCTTTGTTCTCTATTTCTGAAACTCCTATTAGTTGGATAGTGGTTCTCTTGGACTGCGCCTCTGATTTTCTTATCTTTCTTCTTATTTTCTGTCTCAGAGTCTCTCTGTCATTTATTTTTTTAAATTTATTTTTCTGAGAGATTTCCTCAACTTTATATTCTAACATATCTATTAGGATTTTCATTTTTACTATCAGATTAAAAATTTTCCCCAACATCTTTTAGGTTCTGTGGATGTACCTGTTTCAACTAATTTTGTTTCATGGATATAACATCTTTTCTTATGTTTCTGAGCATATTAACAGCTTGGAAGTTTTCTTTTGCTGCCTGTACTGCTACTGTTTTTCCAGGTTGCTTTTTTCCCCTGTTTTTTTTAATCTGTCTACAACTTTCATGATAGATACTTTCTTCAAACGTCTGATGATTTTTGGTTGTCTATTCATATTAAAATCAGGGCACTAAAAGCTGATTAGAAACAATTTTTTTTTCTCTAACATGATATTCTAGGAACCAGAATAAATCCTTCCTCTGAAAACAACTTAAAATGCTGAATAAAAATATTCTTGAATGCGTCCATGTGCTGGCAACATAAGAGGGTATTTAGGGCAGGTACTGAGTAGAAACAGGAACTCAAATGTAAGCACAGCAGTGAAGATGGCTTCTACCCTGAAGATATTTACTTGAAGATATTACTGATTCTGAGCTCCGGGGATGGAGGTCAAAGCCCAGTGCTTACTCAAGTTTACTAACAGGAGGGTGTACATAAAGTTGAGATACTAAAGGGCTGCTCCATATGAATACATACAGGCTTCCTTGTCTTCCTCGACTCCCGAACAGAAAGGGACTTCAAGAAAAACTATCTGTCTCAAATATTGATACTGAAAAAAAAATCTGAGAATTTGTAGCTACAGGCAATCCTTAGGTAGACATGAAACTTGAATACACACTAGCTGGGTGGAATTCTGTCTTCTGAGATAACAACTGCCAAGCTAGAATTCTATGTCCTGTGAAAACTATCATTCAAAAATGAAGATAAAATAAAGACATTTTTAGAGAAAACTGATAAGTCTCTTTGCAAGCAGCATACAGCTTTTTAAACAGACATAGAACATTTATAAAAACTAGCCACACGTTGGGCTACAAAACAAGCTTCAACAATTTTTTTTTTTTTTTTTTGGCCATAAATGCATGAGTTTATTTCTGGAAACTCAATTCCATTCCATTGATCTATATGTCTATCATATAGATGTCTATGCGGGTACAATACTGTTTTTTTCTTTTGTTTTTAAATAGGTCTTTATTGGAGTATAATTGCTTCACAATACTGGGTTAGTTTCTGTTGTACAACAAAGTGAATCAGCCATATCCATACGTCCCCATATGTCCCCATATCCCCTCCTTCTTGCGCCTCCCTCCCACCCTCCCTATCCCACCCCTCTAGGTCATCGCAAAGCACCGAGCTCATCTCCCTGTGCTATGCAGCTGCTTCCCACTAGCTAACTGCTTCACATTCAGTAGTGTATGTACGTGGATGATACTCTCACTTCCCCCCAGCTTCCCCCTTCCACCCCGTGTCCTCAAGTCCATTCTCTATGGCTACATCTTTATTCCTGCCCTGCAACTAGGTTCATCAGTACCATTTTTTTTTTTTTAGATTCCATATATATGTGCTAGTGTATGGTATTTGTTTTTCTCGTTCTGACTTAGTTCACTCTGTATGACACACTCTAGGTCCATCCACCTCACTACAAATAACTCAATTTCGTTTCTTTTTATGGCTGAGTAATATTCCATTGTATATATGTGCCACATCTTCTTTATCCCTTCATCTGTCGATGGATGTTTAGGTTGCTTCCATGTCCTGCCTATTGTAAATAGAGCTGCAATGAACATTGTGGTACATGACTCTTTTTGAATTATGGTTTTCTCAGGGTATATGCCCAGTAGTGGGATTTCTGAGTCATATGGTAGTTCTATTTTTCGTTTTTTGAGGAACCTCCATACTGTTTTCCATAGTGGTTGTATCAATTTACATTCCCACCAACAGTGCAGGAGGGTTCCCTTTTCACCACACCCTTTCCAGCATTTATTGTTTCTAGATTTTTTGATAATGGCCATTCTGACGGTTGTGAGGTGATACCTCATTGTAGTTTTGATTTGCATTTCTCTAATAATTAGTGATGTTGAGCATCTTTTCATGGGCTTCTTGGCCATCTGCATGTCTTCCTTGGTGAAATGTCTGTTTAGTTCTTCTGCCCATTTTTTATCTGGATTGTTTTTTTGATATTGAGCTCCATGGGCTGTTAGTATATTTTGGAGATTAATCCTTTATCTGAACATTTTTTTCTCAGTTATGACACTCAGACATATTAATTTGTGTTTTTGGCTGCATGATATTCCATTTTTTAGTATTTCATTAACCTGATAGTCAAACATTTGCAATTTTAGGTTCCTCGTGTTTCACTAAAATAAATAATACTACATTGAACTTTTAAATTAAAAAAATCACATATCTCTTTACTATTTTCTTGGATAGACTCTTAGAAACACAGTCACTGAATATTTTAGGGATCATAACACGCATTGCCGGTTTGCTTTCCAGGCAGGTTTTACTAATTTGCATCCCAGACCAGCAATGCATGGGAATGTCAGTTCCACCACACATGTAACAGCACTTAAACATCTGAAAAGGTTTGGCCAATCTAAACGGTCAATCTGAGATGCCCGAAGGCCTCTTGTTCCGCTCTATTTTGCTTTTCTTTGATTATTAATGAGGTTGAACCCTTTTTCATAAGTTTATTACATTTGAATTTCCTCTTCTGTGAATTCTCTTTATGTGCTTTGCTCTTTTTGTTTTGTTTTGTTTCTATTATGATGTTTGTGTTTTTCATGTTCTGATTTTCTAATGGGGAATATAGCTACCAGATGGTTTCCTAATAGCACATTCTCCCTCCCCTACTGGATACACATATTTCACTACTGGCAGGATACCAGCTATAGGGGAAAAAATGGACTATTTTTACTTCCACTGCAGTTGGTCCTAGGACATTTTTTTCGTGTTACAATATTTTCTAATTATGCTATACTACCTAGGTCACATTAAGGAGTTTGGATTTTAAGGACACTTTGGAGTTTTGAGGAGAGCTACAGAAGGTGCCCATTACCGGGTCTTTCCATCATTAAAAACCTTCGATGGTTATTCATGTTCTTTGAATATCCTCTGAACTACTTAGCACATGACCCTGGCCTACCCTCTCCAACCCCTCCGTGTCAACCTCTCTCTACCTTCATTGGGTTCTTAAAACACACCTCTTTTCAGGCTCACAGGCTTTGTCCATACAATTCCTGCTGCCTGCAATGTACTTTTTACTTACCCTTTGCCTAACTAACTCCTCATATCAAGTTTCAAATTAAGCATCACTTCCTCTCTTGCTTCCTTTTCTCTTCTTCTTGTGGACCTCTTAATGATCATATATTCATTGATGATACTGTTTGTTCAATGTGCAGCTCTCTTCCCTCAAACTGTGTGTAGGCTGCATCAGAGAGGGGCTGCTTTTGTTTTGTTTTCTTCAGAATCTATGTTATTTTGAACAGCGTCACATTTTAGACATCCGATAAATGGAGAGTTGCATTTCTGACTAGCTGATTGAGTTAAAAGATATAAGCTTTATTGTACAGCTATCTAATTGTAAGCCTGGAAGCCAGTCACAGTTCCCGTTATATCTCAAATCATTGTTCTTACCACTAAGAAATTAGTTCTTATTTACACACAAAGTAAAATATTGGGAAATATTTTAAACTTTTCTTTTTAACTTGTACTCCTCCTAGTAATAGGCATTAGAGATATATATATTTTGATATGCATACTTTTGAGGATTAGACTCAGGTTTCTCTCTCCTACATTAATAAATTCTTTTCTTGGATGGACCAGAATCCATTCATCTTTCTGCCTTTTCTGTGGTTTCTGCAATGGATTGCATCATATTTTGAGATTTCTTATTTGACTAAATAATTGGCTTCTAATGAGTTCACTGAGGTTTCTGTGCCAGTCTACAGACTCTTCTGTAATAGACACAGAAACTGAATTTACCTTTAAGAAAAACATTTTGTTACCGGCCATCACTAACAAATGTTTACTTTCTTCCTCTCTCTTTTTTGCACTAGCAAAGAAATCTGTGTGGAGATATACATATTTCTCTTGGGTGAAAAACCTCTTGAACTGACTAGAAATTGCATTATATAGTTTTCCATTTTTCTTGGACCAAATCAAGGAGAAATGGCCTTTTCTATGCTATTGTAATTTGACTATAGGTAGCAATATAGCAATTGTCACTTTAGTTCAAGTCCAAAGATTGTTTCTAATCAGTTTTCCTTTTTCTGGCAACACAATTATTTCTAAGAAGCCGGAACTTATATTTATTGATTAGTGTATAAGAAGCTCAAAAACCAATTATTCAGATTTTGGTTTTCCCATCTATTAAAAAAAAAGAATGAAATAATGCCATTTGCAGCAACATGGATGGACCTAGAGATTATCATACTAAGTGAAGTAAGTCATACAGAGAAAGACAAATACCATATGATATCATTTATATGAGGAACCTAAAAAAAGGATACAAATGAACTTATTTACAAAACAGAAATAGAATCACAATGTGTGTTTTGTCAGACCGAGTATCTATTATTATGTTAGTGCATTAAGATAGTCATGAAAAATTCAAGATGAGGTAGGATAACTGCTTCCGGCTATGCTAGAGTACTTAAGGAAAATGATGACAAGCTCAAGGCCTGGTTCAAGGCACTGGGTCCAGGGAGCTTCTCTGACTCCTCTAAATGAACCTCTTATCTTGTAGTCACACGGCTAGTGTAACTGAGAAAAGGAGTCTTAGCTTGTGGATTCTAATATAAGATGAATGCGTATTCTTGCGAGACCTCTTATGAGAACTTAAAATATTGGTAGGGAAAAGTGAACCAGAGACTTGAAGTATGGCCTTTTGGGTGGATTTGGATGACTCTTAATACCTTGAACCACCAAATTGCTCTGTGCCACCCAAACTAGGGTGGCATCCCCTCCTTACCTGTCTGGTGAGGCGAGAGTTGCCCCACTTATGGTAGTTGGCCATAAGGGGTTGTCTGTTGCCCACACAGACAACCTCCATTACCTCTTCAAACCCACAAATGCCAACAAGCCTTAGGGAGATAAGTACAGATGTGTCTATGAATGAAATACTTATATAAGAAAATCATTCCAAAATTTAGCTAATATATATCAGAAGAAATCTGAAGAAAAGGCATGGAATAGAGTAAAATGATGCTAGACCAGGAAGGAAGGGACATAAATTTCAGGCTTACTTCATCAGTCTGGGTACAGTTACCAGAAATTCTGAATTCAATATAAGCTTGAGAATTGGGGTTCTGACTGTGTCAGTTAGTTGTCTTGAAACCTGAGTGTCCTCCTAAACTAAATGAAATCATGATTCCAGAAATTCCTTGGTCAAACATTGATGAAGGAATCCAAAGATTTAGGAGTGGATTTATCATGTATGACCTACTCACTCACTTCCTGACTGTGTATCCTAGAAGGGCCCAGAGTACACTTGTCTATACCAAGCAGCTGAGAAGCAGTGTGGTGAGGACCCATAACCGGAGCAGTGGCAACAGCAGCTTTGTAGTGATTGCTGTCCAGGAAGGAAGGTGTGACATGCTGCCATTGAAATGGTCCAACTGATTGAAATGGTCCACTTGATTTTAATGGGAAGGAATGATGGAATCAGTGTGCTAGAGGCCACGCGGCAGCGTGGTTACCAAACTTGGCAGCAGGGTTGGAATAGCTAACGTGATGGTTTGATCTGGAGGGATCTTTGGCAATAGTTGATCCTGGTACCTATAGTACTGGGTTAGATGAACAGCACAGTAAAGTCCAACCTGACTTACATAACTGCAAGTACGCTAGGTTTGGTGAACAGTGGCTGGTTCACCATACTTCACCCTAATTGACAGTCATACTTCCTCACTCATTTCCATACCTGAACAAACAGTCTGCCCTGAACCACTTTATCCAAAGTCTCTGCAAATGAAAAGGGAGCCTGATATTCTTGAGGAATATTCCTTGATTTTTTGTATGTGCAAAATTGTCTGTTGTCTTTATGAAATGACAGTTTGTCTGGGTGGAAAATCTTAGGGTCACTTTCTTTCCTTGAGGATTCTCTGGATGTAGCTACCTTATCTTCCAGATGTGGTATAGCTACAACTACACCATCTTCTACTGTAAACGGGCTTCAATATCTTTCTGTATCTTGCTTTTGAAAAATACGCTAGATTGGCATTCTCTCCTTTAAAGTCACTTGGTATTTTTGTCTGGCTTACCAATGCCTACTTGTATTTTTTTCTTTAAATCTTACTAGTTGCTGTTTACTAATGGACCAATTTTTCTTGGGACACATTGTTCTCTTTAGCATATAGATTCAAATTCTCTTTTATTTCAGAAAGGTTTATTGAGTTAAGTATGTGTATGGTTCCATTACTTTAGCTTTCTTCTTTGGGTTATGAAAAATTCCTTTTCATTACTTTATCATTTTTTCCTAATCCTTTTTATCTCTCTAGTTCCATTTTGGGGGATTGAGTTCCTCTTTTTATCTGCTCTGTCCCTACTGTACTTCAGCATGTCTATTTTCCCCTGCGTGCCCTCTAATTTCACCTTCATTTCTGTGATAATCTTATTTTTTCCTCTGTTCCTCGCTTGAGCTGTGGGCCCATATTTCCTTTTCTCTAGTAGTCTCACTGCTTTTTGAGTTCTTGCATCTTTGTACTGTAGCGTCATAGAAGCCATGACCTTGTCTAGCTCTTCAGATTAATGGTGAAAATATCTAGTCACACTGTTCATCTCCTTAGCGGCAGATTTTCTTGGAGACTAGTCTGTGTCCGTCATTTGAATCTCCTGCCCCTTTACTCCTCTTCTGTGAAGTCTGTGTGAGTGGATACTGTGAATGTTCTTTTCTGATAACCTGTCTTTGAATGAAGTGAGTTTTCCTCGGGCCAGCTATCTGTAGGAGGCTCCCCTGGGGGGAGTGGTCAGGGCAAGAGAGTTTGTATTATAACTCAGGCCTTTGTGTATAACTTTGGTTAGCCTTTAATTTTCTTAGCGAGATGGAAAGCTATTTGGGGAGGTCCTTTGAGTGTGTGTATGTTTGCCTGTTTATGGTGCAAAGTTTTCCTTCTCCCTTTCTTGCTCCCTGCAAATATGGCCTGTGTGTGTGGCTTCTCACTGATCCCCATCTTCTTTGCTTTTTGGAACCACACCAGGCACAGGGAAATTCCTGAGACCAGACAGAACTCACTCTTCCAACTCTTGCAAAAAGAAAGCCCCGGAATTTAGGTTTCACACGGATGAGTGCGCACCTCACTGCCGGGAAATCTACTTTGTGGGCTCTATCTTTAACCTTAGAGTCCTCTCAGCACCTTCCTCACCTTCCCTTGCTCCACCGCTACTGCTTTTGGGAATCCTTTCACATATTTTGTGATTTGCACTTTAGCTCTCTTCTGGTGGTGCTAAAGTGGATTTTGTATTTTGGATCTCATTCTCTTAAAAATCAGTTTTGTGTCTTAACTTAATTCAACTAGTTATCAGTGATAATCACTGAGCATTCAGTATGCGCCAGGAACTGGGCACATGGGGGCTGTAAAGACAAATTCCTTGTTTTGGAGGCCTTTTTAATACAGTGGGGCACTACAAATAAACAACAACGGTGACCAAAAAAAAAAAAGAAAAAAGAAAAAGAAACCCACACCAGAAGACACAGAATGTGTTAAGTGTCAAAGCAGAGGGTGGTTTAGACAACCCTGGGAAACAGGAAAGGGTGGCAGTAGATAACAACACCTGGAGGCTGGGAGCTCGGTACTCAGCATGTGGTCGGTACTTAAGAAATACTTAATGAATCTAGGAGATTCCTTTTCCACTGAAAGACCAGAGATCTATAAAAACCTGCTCCTTCTTGCATCACCCTTGAAAGTTCCCTCTCTGCCCTTTTCCAGCCTATCGCACTCCACACCACCTCTGCACAACCACTGTTTAGATTTCTGTAACGTCATATAAAGTCACATAAAAAGAGCCATACGGTATGTTCTCTTTTGCACCTGGCTTCTTTCACTCAACTTAAAGTTGTGAAATGCGCCCATGATGTTCTGTGTATCAGTAGCTTGTTTCTTTTTTCACTGAGCGTTACCGCATTGTATGATCACGGCACAACTGGTTATTCACTGGTTGATGGTTATTTGGATTTTTTTCTGTTTGGGTTTATCATGAATAAAACATCCATGAATTTTCTTAAAAAAGAAATCCTGCTCTTGGTACGGTTTCAGGAGGAAGCTGTACACACCATTTTAAGATATTCTGATTCATATAATTATTGATTATTCTTTCTTTAGCTAGATTTGCTTCTGGATCAAGTCATCTGTCTCAGGGCTGATATTCTTTTCATTAACCCTGAGATAGACTTTGGTGAATGGGTCTAATGTTGACAGATGCATACAGAGGGAAGAACATTCTACATGAAACAAAGGACAGGGCCAAAACTACATGAATGAGAAATCAAGGCACCATAGGAAACAGGTCTGGAAAATTTGTGGAGGGCTATATTATTAAGTGCCTAGGATGCCAATCCAAAATACCATTTAGTTTTCAGATAGAGGAATTTTGTTTCAAATAGGATCAAAGAAAACCAGATAAATTTCCCCTGAAATTCTCCATTTTTTACATCTATCCTGAAAGATATCAAGACACTGATTATGTCAACCTATTCCTTGACAATGTGAGGTTTAGTTTTATAAAGTACTAACTTTCTAACTGATAGAAGTAGATGACTTAGTTATTAATTGTTGGTAATCAGTGTTATTTGTCCTTTTATTATTTCAGTTTTCTTGATTAACTATCATTGATTGAAAATATTATTTGATTTATATTAGTATAATAAGCTTCAATACACTCTTGCCTTTTCCTTTGTTCCTTTCCGCATTTCTATACTCCCCTTCTCTCGTCTTTTCTTTTCTCTGCTCAGTCTATTACCAATCCATCAGTTATTCATGGGGGCGTGTACTAGATGTAACATAGCAATGATTATTTTTTTTTAAATGTGGTGCCGGGATCTTTATCATTTTGGGCACAGTGCTGCATTTTTCATACCATGTGGTCTTTGAAATATTTATCATGCTTTCTTTTGGTAAAACGGATTTGTTTATAGATGTCATAAAATCAAACATTACTTTGGGCTCACCTAATCACAATCACCACCAATACCACCATAGCAGCAGTAACCTTTGGGTTCAATAGACGAATCAATTTTATAATCTGTTATACTTGTCGTCTGATCTTCACTATCGTGGCTTTTATGCATTCATGAAAAAAGCAGAGAATAAAAGCTTAGTAGTTTACATGCTGTAAAAATTAAGATGACATGATTTAGGATTAAAGGAGGTAATGATTTAATTTTGGAGTTGCTGAGCTGAACTCTGGTGGTCTGGGAAGCTCTGGGGAAAATCCAGATATTGCGGTGGCAGATTTGGGTTGGAATATTTTGTGAATGCAATAGCAGATGCACTTATGCACGCCTTTTCAAATCAAGATGTTGCCTCACATGACCTTAGTGCATGATGGTTCTCCCAAGGCTCTAGATTTGACCAGAAGTTTTTGGTTTAGCCAAAACTTGAAAATTATTCCCCTTCACACATTATTTAAAGAGTTATGTAAAATCACATGGTTTGCAAAAACTATTAACAGAGTATAAATACATGGTCTTTAAGCCAGTAAAATCGATTTAAAGTCTTTAGACAGCTTGAATTAAGGTAAATATCCTTTATGGTAATTTTCTTGGGGCATCTACGTCTCTGTTATCTTTGCTTCCACTGGTGAACTTGAAATAGCAGAAACTGGGCCTTTTTGAGACTCTCAGGGACTTCTGTGTCTTCTACTTGGTTGATAAAAGTATATACCTTGGAAATTTTCAAGGATTCAACCAGGTATTAATAGTCAGAGTTAATACATTCAAAAAGTGTGAAAATTTGCACTTATGGTCTTTGATCTCTTGAATCCTTGATAGTGAGGCACCAGTGTATCTCTGTACACTGTACATTTGCTTGTACTTTTTATTAACTTTCAGGCACTGCTAATAAATAATATATGGCAAATTCACAACCATGTGTTGCTTGGCCCAGTTCATAATTAACCTATGGGAACTCTGCTATATGATAAATATAATCAAATACCATGAAAATATCTTACTAACCTCTATATCTTTATTTTTATTTTATTTATTTTTTTAACATCTTTATTGGAGTATAATTGCTTTACAATGGTGTGTTAGTTTCTGCTTTATAACAAAGTGAATCAGTTATACCTATACATATGTTCCCATATCTCTTCCCTCTTGCGTCTCCCTCCCTCCCACCCTCCCTATCCCACCCCTCTAGGTGGTCACAAAGCACCGAGCTGATCTCCCTGTGCTATGCGGCTGCTTCCCACTAGCTATCTATTTTACATTTGGTAGTGTATATGTGTCCATGCCACTCTCTCACTTTGTCCCAGCTTACCCTTCCCCTTCCCCGTGTCCTCAAGTCCATTCTCTAGTAGGTCTGCGTCTTTATTCCCGTCTTGCCCCTATCTATATCTTTAAAACCATGCAGTAAATCATATTTCTTGTAAAGAGTTTTACATCTCATTCTACAATATCACTTAAATCCCTGTTCAAGAATGGATTTAAAAAACATGACAATTCTAAACATTAAAAAATTAAGTAGAAATTTTGATTATTTGTTTAAATCCTGGGAGCTGCACATTGACAATAAGTATTCATACTTTGTACCAAGATCTTAATTTGACATGATGGCATGTTTTAGTTTTGTTTGGATTTACTGTCAAATCCTAAAAACATTAGTAAATGGTACCCGCACTTTTAAATCATAAAAAGAAGCCTAGATTTGTTTGCAGATTTTTAATCTGTTGTTAATATACTTGAAAGAACACAGCCCTGTCTAATAAACACATCAAACTAATGGGTACCAGAGCAGTTCAGAAGAGTGTTTGTTGTTTGGTGTTTAGAGTTCAGTCAGAATTAATCAACAATGGATGGGGCCCGCTGTATTTATTAGCAACTCAAATCCCTGTGATTTAATGCCAGGTCCCTTTGACTCATTCCAGTGAACGCTGGCAAGTTTACAGCCCTGATACATACTTACATCCTCGGGTCTTAAAAAGAAAGGGAAAAATAGAGCCTAAAATCCGACCACAGGGTTGGCAGGAATTTCCCAAGAGCCATTTTGAATTTAGCCCTACACAGGGAGCCTGTGAATAGGAAGCAATTGGTTCAGGAACTGTGGAGCCTTTTTTTTTTTGCCTGAAGACTTCAGCTGTGCAGATGGCCGCTGGCATAATCCCGTCGGCTTTTGTCTTTTATTTTATGTATTCGGCCACTTTCTTCTCACACTCTGGGGACTCTAAGCCTCCAAATTTCGGGGGCACTGAGAGGCTGCAGCGGTTCAGTGAGGGTGGCGGCGTGGCGTGCGCTGCCCCTCACAGCTTCGTGAGTTGCTAGGACTTGGCTGGCAGTGCCGCATGCTTGTCACGGGCAGCACTAGGGTGTTCTTTGTACAAAAGTGTCAACTTCTGAATGAAGCCCCTGGAAACAGACGTAAAGATTCATCTTGAGAATGCATGTTTTTCGGAGGCTCCAGAAACGTGCTGCCTTGTGCAACAGTCCTGGTCCTAGACATTTATGTTTTCAAAGTGATCTTATTTCTCAATTACAAAGACTTACATTCTTTACTGTTCATGTTCAAAAATTCCACAGCCCTTAGCCATTCCTTCTCCTTCCCACGTCTGGGGACTGCCTTCTGAGAGCAAATTATTTGTGGGAAGACATTATTTATCTGGAAACTCTTCAGCAAAAACCTGATGGAGTCATTGTTACTCTGGGGACCATCTATCTCCCTTAGAAGATAAGATTTGCCAGTCCTTCCCTCCTACAACTTCTTATGGGAAGATAGCAGACTTCTGGCCTGATAAGTAGTTTCACATTGAATGAGGCGGTGCTGTCTCATGCATCCTTCCACGTCTGTCCCAGAAAAATTTTCTTTCTGTCTTGCTCTAGGTCATATTGTCTTTTGGAGGAGAATTTTGAACAAAA
The DNA here is from genome assembly GCF_005190385.1 of Monodon monoceros. Taxonomy (NCBI): domain Eukaryota; kingdom Metazoa; phylum Chordata; class Mammalia; order Artiodactyla; family Monodontidae; genus Monodon; species Monodon monoceros. The sequence goes on from NW_021703777.1 coordinate 119,316,279, forward strand.
AAGTACACGCCAAAATGGGCATGTGTTCAGATATTTCCATGTTAACTGTGAGGGTAGATCTCAAAGTGTTCTGAAACAAATCTGTATTTAAAAAAAACCAACAACCACCTTGGGAATGTTAATTACACACCGCTGCTGTTGAATGATGTTTCCTTTCGACAAATAGAAGACTTTGCGGGAATAGTATGGACTATCTTTTCCTTTTCTTTTCTTTTCTTTTTTCAATTGTAAATGTTTCACACACAGAGAATAAATACCACAGAATCCACCACTTTGGAATGACTTGATTGTGAGTCAATGTCCTTATTTTCCCTCCTTAGAAATTGTCTTTTCCATTTATATGGGAAACATATGTAGATAGTTCCTCCTTTCTTATCATTAAACAATGTGTGTAATGCTTTTCAGCTGAGGATTTTAAAAAGCTCTGGTTCTTTAAACTTTTGTGTACAATCAGCAAATATCCTAACAGATTTTTTTTCCACTATTGTAATCATTCTCTATATACTCAGCACTTTATTTTGTGAGGGACATTTATTTTGGTACTGCCATACTTGATATTCTTATGGTATCTCTTTTAGATTATGTATCTCCATGGCATTGCTTGTCAAGAGGAACTTGGCTCTCAAGTGAAAGATGTTAAAATTTAAGACCAAATACAGATTTTTGACTAAAGATGGCAGAGGAAATGTGTCTGTAGCCCAGTTTATTCCTTGAAATAATAAAAAACAACATTGGGGCAAAAACAAGTAAGAAAGGCTATGTTCGATGAAACCAGGCATAGGCAAACTAGACAGCAAAGTACAGGTGCCAAAAACAGTGAAAATAATACCAAACTGAAATAGCTTCGGTCTGCCAGCACATACATCTCTGATGTCTGGCTGTAAGCAGAGTGATTTACAAGCTGGGGGCCCAGTCCTGAAAGGCCCAACCAAGGATTTCTCCCTGGAATCACAGAGTTTGGGGGTTTGGATTGGCTGCAGGAAGGTCATTGAATTCAGGCTTACACTGCCAAAGAGGAGGAGGGTCAGGGTTAAACAGAAGTACTCAGACATACCATTTTATCACAAGCAGGCTGACCCATAGGAAGAGGGAAGATGTTAGAAGGACAACAGGGTTTTTAGGAAATCACAGGCAGCTGAAGACATGTATAGTATGCTGGAGCCAGCTCATGTCTGCTCTCTAGAGCCAATTAGTAAACTTTTGAAATTTTGCAAGTCGATTGTTAAACATAGTCATTATTAAAAATAAAATTATAAATGTACAATACATTATATTTAAAAAGGTAATAAGTGCTCAAGATTCATCACTCCTTAATTACTATATTTTACTATTATCTATGTTCTTGAGGTTATTTACATCAATTGTATCTGATTGGTGAGAGGATTATATAAAAGTGCCCTACCATGCATTTCTTCCTAACCCTGTGGTCAGAGATATGACAGGTGTCATAGTGGTTTGAAATCAGCCACAGTGAAAGTATTTATACCATGAAAATCTGCAAATGGTACAAATCAGCCTTTGATTTTTGGTCTTGTTTATTTATTTTTTTAAATTTTTTAGTTTAATTTTATTTACTTTTTATACAGCACGTTCTTATTGGTCATCAGTTTTTTGTTTTTTTTTTTTTTGCGGTACGCGGGCCTCTCACTGCTGTGGCCTCTCCCGTTGCTGAGCACAGGCTCCAGACGCACAGGCTCAGCGGCCATGGCTCACGGGCCCAGCCGCTCCGCGGCATGTGGGATCTTCCCGGACCGGGGCACGAACCCGTGTCCCCTGCATCGGCAGGCGGACTCTCAACCACTGCGCCACCAGGGAAGCCCAGTCATCAGTTTTATACACATCAGTGTATACATGTCAATCCCAGTTGCCCAATTCATCACACACACACACATCCCCCACGGCTTTCCCCCCTTGGTGTCCATACATTTGTTCTCTACATCTGTGTCTCAACTTCTGCCCTGCAAACCAGTTCATCTCTACCATTTTTCTAGGTTCCACATACATGCGTTAATATACGATATTTGTTTTTCTCTTTCTGACTTACTTCACTCTGTATGACAGTCTCTAGATCCATCCATGTCTCAACAAATGACCCAATTTCGTTCCTTTTTATGGCTGAGTAATATTCCATTGTATATATGTACCACATCTTCTTTATCCATTTGTTGGTGGGCATTTAGGTTGCTTCCATACCCTGGCTATTGTAAATAGTGCTGCAATGAACATTGGGGTGCATGTGTCTCTTTGAATTATGGTTTTCTCTGGGTATATGCCCAGTAGTGGAATTGCTGGGTCATATGGTAATTCTATTTTTAGTTTTTTAAGGAACCTCCGTACTGTTCTCCATAGTGGCTGTATCAATTGACATTCCCACCAACAGTGCAAGAGGGTTCCCTTTTCTCCACACCCTCTCCAGCATTTGTTGTTTGTAGATTTTCTGATGATGCCCATTCTAACTGGTGTGCGGTGATACCTCATTGTAGTTTTGATTTGCATTTCTCTAATAATTAGTGATGCTGAACAGCTTTTCATGTACTTCTTGGCCATCTGTATGTCTTCTTTGTAAAGATGCCTATTTAGGTCTTCTGCCCATTTTTGTATTAGTTTGTTTGGTTTTTCAATATTGAGCTGCATGAGCTATTTATATATTTTGGAGATTAATCCTTTGTCCGTTGATTCGTTTGCAAATATGTTCTCCCAGTCTGAGGGTTGTCTTTTTGTCTTGTTTATTGTTTCCTTTGCTGTGCAAAAGCTTTTAAGTTTCATTAGGTCCCATTCGTTTATTTTTGTTTTTATTTCCATTACTCTAGGAGGTGGATCAAAAAAGATCTTGCTGTGATTTATGCCAAAGAGTGTTCTTCCTATGTTTTCCTCTAAGAGTTTTATAGTGTCTGATCTTACATTTAGGTCTTTAATCCATTTTGAGTTTATTTTTGTGTACGGTGTTAGGGAGTGTTCTAATTTCATTCTTTTACATGTAGCTGTCCAGTTTTCCTAGCACCACTTATTGAAGAGACTGTCTTTTCTCCATTGTATATTCTTGCCACCTTTGTCATAGATTAGTTGACTATAGGTGCATGGTTTTATCTCTGGGCTTGCTATCTTGTTCCATTGATCTATGTTTCTGTTTTTGTGCCAGTACCATATTGTCTTGATTGCTGTAGCTTTGTAGTATAGTCTGAAGTCAGGGAGTCTGATTCCTCCAGCTCCCTTTTTTTCCCTCAAGACTGTTTTGGCTATTCGGGGTCTTTTGTGTCTCCATACAAATTTTAAGATTTTTTGTTCTAGTTCTGTAAAAGATGCCATTGGTAATTTGATAGAGATTGCATTGAATCTGTAGGTTGCTTTGGGTAGTATAGTCATTTTCACAATGTTGATTCTTCCAATCCAAGAACATGGTATATTGCTCCATCTGTTGGTGTCATCTTTAACATCTTTCATCAGTGTCTGCATACAGTTCTTTTGTCTCCCTGGGTAGGTTTATTCCTAGGTATTTTATTCTTTTTGTTGCAATGGTAAATGGAAGTGTTTCTTTAATTTCCATTTCAGATTTTTCATCATTAGTGCATAGGAATGCAAGAGATTTCTGTGCATTAATTTTGTATCCTGCAACTTTACCAGATTCATTGATTAGTTCTAGTAGTTTTCTGGTAGCATCTTTAGGATTCTCTATGTATAGTATCATGTCATATGCAAACAGTGACAGCTTTACTTCTTCTTTTCCAATTTGGATTCCTTTTATTTCGTTTTCTTCTCTGATTCCCTTGACTAGGACTTCCAAAACTATGTTGAATAATAGTGATTAGAGTGCACATCCTTGTCTTGTTACTGATCTTAGAGGAAATGCTTTCAGTTTTTCACCACTGAGAATGATGTTTGCTGTGGGTTTGTCATATATGGCCTTTATTATGTTGAGGTAGGTTCCCTCTATGCCCACTTTCTGGAGAGTTTTTGTCATAAATAGGTGCTGAATTTTGTCAAAAGCTTTTTCTGCATCTATTGAGATGATCATATGGTTTTTATTCTTCAGTTTGTTAGCATGGTGTATCACATTGATTGATTTGCGTATACTGAAGAATCCTTGCATCCCTGGGATAAAGCCCAGTTGATCATGGTGTATGATCCTTTTAATGTGTTGTTGGATTCTGTTTGCTAGTATTTTGTTGAGGATATTTGCATCTATATTCATCAGTGATATTGGTCTGTAATTTTCTTTTTTTGTAGTATCTTTGTCTGGTTTTGGTATCAGGGTGATAGTGGCCTCATAGAATGTGTTTGGCAGTGTTCCTTCCTCTGCAATTTTTTGGAAGAGTTTGAGAGGGATTGATGTTAGCTCTTCTCTAAATGTTTGATAGAATTCACCTGTGAAGCCATCTGGTCCTGGACTTTTGTTTGTTGGAAGATTTTTAATCACAGCTTCAATTTCATTACTTGTGATTGGTCTGCTCATATTTTCTATTTCTTCCTGGTTCAGTCTTGGAAGGTTATACCTTTCTAAGAATGTGTCCATTTCTTCCAGGTTGTCCATTTTATTGGCATATAGTTGCTTGTAGTAGTCTCTTAGGATGCTTTGTATTTCTGCAGTGTCTGTTGTAACTTCTTTTACATTTCTAATTTTTTGCGGTACGCGGGCCTCTCGCTGTTGTGGCCCCTCCCGTTGCGGAGCACAGGCTCCGGACGGGCATGCTCAGCGGCCATGGCTCACGGGCCCAGACACTCCGCGGCATGTGGGATCTTCCCGGAACCGGGGCACGAACCCACGTCCCCCGCAACGGCAGGCGGACTCTCAACCGCTGCACCACCAGGGAAGCCCCCTTCATTTCTAATTTTATTGATTTGAGTCCTCTCCCTCTTTTTCTTGATGAGTGTTGCTAATGGTTTATCAGTTTTGTTTATCTTCTCAAAGAACCAGCTTTTAGTTTTATTGATCCTTGTTGTTTTCTTTGTTTCTGTTTCATTTATTTCTGCTCTGATCTTTATGATTTCTTTCCTTCTACTAACTCTGGGTTCTGTTTGTTCTTCTTTCTCTAGTTCCTTTAGGTGTAACGTTAGATTGTTTATTTGAGGTTTTTCTTGTTTCTTGAGGTAGGATTGTATAGCTATAAACTTCCCTCTTAGAACTGCTTTTGCTTCCTTCCATATGTTTTGGGTCATCGTGTTTTCATTGTCGTTTGTCTCTAGGTATTTTTTGATTTCCTCTTTGATTTCTTCAGGTATCTCTTGGTTGTTTAGTAACGTATTGTTTAGCCTCCATGTGTTTGTGTTTTTTTCCATTTTTTTCCCTGTAATTCATTTCTAATCTCATAGCGTTGTGGTCAGAAAAGATGCTTGATATGATTTCAGTTTTCTTAAATTTACTGAGGCTTGATTTGTGACCCAAGATGTGATCTATCCTGGAGAATGTTCCATGTGCACTTGAGAAGAAAGTGTAATCTGCTGTTTTTGGATGGAATGTCCTATAAATATGAATTAAATCTATCTGGTCTATTGTGTCATTGAAAGCTTCTGTTTCCTTATTTATGTTCATTTTGGATGATCTGTCCATTGGTGTAAGTGAGGTGTTAAAATCTCCCACTATTTTTGTGTTACTGTCGATTTCCTCTTTTATAGCTGTCAACAGTTGCCTTATGTATTGAGGTGCTCCTATGTTGGGTGCATATATATTTATAATTGTTATATCTTCTTCTTGGATCAATCCCTTGGTCATTATGTAGTGTCCTTCCTTGTCTCTTGTAACATTCTTTATTTTAAAGTCTATTTTATCTGATATGAGTATTGCTACTCCTGCTTTCTTTTGATTTTCATTAGCATGGAATATCTTTTTCCATCCTCTCACTTTCAGTCTTTATGTGTCCCTAGGTCTGAAGTGGGTCTCTTGTAGACAGCATATATATGGGTCTTGTTTTTGTATCCATTCAGCAAGCCTGTGTCTTTTGGTTGGAGCATTTAATCCATTCACACTTAAGGTAATTATTGACATGTATGTTCCTATGACAATTTTCTTAATTGTTTTGGGTTTATTTTTGTAGGTCCTTTTCTTCTCTTGCGTTTCCCACTTAGAGAGGTTCCTTTAGCATTTGTGGTAGAGCTGGTTTGGTGGTGCTGAATTCTCTTACCTTGTGCTTGTCTGTAAAGCTTTTGATTTCTCCATCGAATCTGAATGAGATCCTTGCTGGGTAGAGTAATCTTGGTTGTAGGTTTTTCCCTTTCATGACTTTAAGTATATCATTCCACTCCCTTCTGGCTTGTAGAGCTTCTGCTGAGAAATCAGCTGTTAACCTTATGGGGGCTCCCTTGTATATTATTTGTCATTTTTCCCTTGCTGCTTTCAATAATTTTTCTTTGTCTTTCATTTTTGCCAATTTGATTACTATGTGTCTTGGCGTGTCTCTCCTTGGGTTTATCCTTTATGGGACTCACTGCACTTCCTGGACTTGGGTGGCTATTTCCTTTCCCATGTTAGGGAAGTTTTCGACTATAATCTCAAGTATTTTCTCGGGTCCTTTCTCTCCCTCTTCTCCTTCTGGGACCCCTATAATGCGAATATCGTTGCATTTAATGTTGTCCCAGAGGTCTCTTAGGCTGTCTTCATTTCTTTTCATTCTTTTTTCTTCATTCTGTTCAGCAGCAGTGAATTCCACCATTCTTTCTTCCAGGTCACTTACCCGTTCTTCTGCCTCAGTTATTCTGCTATTGATTCCTTGTAGTATAGTTTTCATTTCAGTTATTGTATTGTTCATCTCTGTTTGTTTGTTCTTTAATTCTTCTAGGTCTTTGTTAAACATTTCTTTTGTCTTCTCGATCTTTGCCTCCATTCTTTTTCTGAGATCCTGGATCTTCTTCACTATCATTATTCTGAATTCTCTTTCTGGAAGGTTGCCTATCTCCACTTCATTTAGTTGTTTTTCTGGGGTCTTATCTTGTTCCATCATCTGGTACATAGCCCTCTGCCTTTTCATCTTGTCTATCTTTCTGTGAATGTGGTTTTTGTTTCACAGGCTGCAGGATTGTTGTTCTTCTTGCTTCTGCTGCCTGCCCTCTCTGGTCTTGTTTATTTTGACTTAAAATGATAGAGAAAATTGTAATCATGCTGATAAAAATTAGCAGTGTCATGGCTCTAGCACAAAAAATTAAGGAAGTATTCCTCTAGTGTTTGAATCTATTATCTAGTTCAGCAAATAAGTTGCTCAAGTCATTGACGAAGGAGTGAAGTTCCCAGATGTGCATCTTTGCTGTTTCACTTTCATTTGACTTATTAACATAAATGAAAACATCATCCAACATTTATGTTGAACCACGCTTGTTTGTCAGTCACCACCATAAGTTGGGTACTAGTTTGGCAAACTCAGTGAAAGCATTCTGAGAGAATCAGTTGGCTACCTGGACTTTACAATTACTTTATTATTTTGTAAATTGTTTGCTATAATCCTTTATGTTAGTAAAACTTAGAATAAGTTTATGTATGTGTGTATAACATGCAAGTATGTAGAAATGTATGTGTATATAAAAATGTATACACTACTTTTAGGATATTCAGTTAAGCACCCACAGTTGCTTTGCAATGCCCCAGCAAAATATCCTTACTCTGTGTTTGGGGACAGGACAGAAAAAATGAAGGTTTAGCAACTTGAATACAGGGAGCAGTAACTGGAGACACAGCGAGCCTCAGAATTAATGAGAAAATACTTTGAGATAATATATTTGAATTCAAGATACTTGCATTCCTAGTTTTCCTCCCTGGCTTTTCCCACACCAGTCAATCTCATCTGGTCCTGAAAGAATGATCCTTATTCAGAGATATCATTTTCTGAAAAGAATGAGCATGGAATTTATACACAGATATTGAAGAAAAAGAAACAGGAGCTAATCCATGTAAAGTGGCGTGTAGAAAGTACTCAACAAGTTAATATTGTTATTATTATTATTCTATAAGGTAGGTGATTAATTCACATGGGAATAAGGATTATGCCAACAAGCAGAAAAACCATTTCAAGACAGTATTACTTTTGTGACATGCGAGGTCAAGAAGAAAAATAATGACTCAAAGAAGAAAAAGTTAGGAAGGAAAGAAACTGTTCTCAGAGAATTTGAGAATTTTGGACCAAGTCAAGCTGTTTGAGTATATAGTACACAGATCATCTCAGAGATTAACAAATGCAAGGAATAGAATACTTATGCATCTTTCTTTGAAAATGTAGACGATAGTGAAATCTTAGCCATATATATACATATATGTATATATATATATATATACACACACACACACACACACACACAAATCCCTTGATCTGAAATCAGAGAAGATGGTCTCATTTCTAATGCTTTTGGATATTAAAATCAAACAAACATATAATATATCTGGGCACAAATAAAGCCTCAATAAATTCTATAAACTAGAAAGAGTGCATAATATTATAAATATTATAATAGATCATAATGCACTGAAACTAGAAATTTATTACAAAAGTAAAATTTAAAAAATCCCAGTCATCTAGAATTAAAAGCAACAATAACAACAAAAGAAACTCCCAATTTTTAGGTCAAAGAGAAAAATCAGAATTGAAGTCACAGAGCATGTGGAAAATAACAATAATAAAAACATGGCACAAGAGGACTTACGTTATAGAGCTGAAGCCATGCTCAGGAGAAAATTCATGGCCTTGAGCACAGATGAAAAAGTCTTTTAACAGAATAAGTTTGGAAAAGTCTGGCAAAACTATCTTATGAAAGCAGAAGTAAAGATTTAATTAAAATAACAACAAAATTAATAAATTAGAATACAGAAAAACAGAACTAATGAATAAGTGAATCTCCCAATAACACAGAAAAAAAAAATCACTAGTTAACCTAATTAAAAAGAAAAAAGGAGACAGTAAAAACACAAAATTAGAAACCAAAGGAAAAATAACAAGATACAGAGGAAATTATGGGAAATGTTTCAGGTTTTTCTTTTAACAAATACACTTGAAAACCTGGAGACATGGATGATTTTCTAGAAAAGTACATATGACCAAAACTGATATCATATGAAAGAGAAAACTCAAACAGAACAATTACAGAGAAGAAAATGAGAAAAAATTATGAAAATGCTATCCTTTTAGAAAAGGTCAAGGCTCATAGTATTTTAAATGTGAATCGTTCAGATCTTGAGAAGAGATATCAAAGCTCCCTTATACACTGTTTGAATTCAAGGTACTTGCATTCCTGTTTTTGTATCCATTCAGCAAGCTTGTGTCTTTTGGTTGGAGCATTTAATCCATTCACACTTAAGGTAATTATTGACGTGTATGTTCCTATGACAATTTTCTTAATTGTTTTGGGTTTGAATAGAAAACTGAGTAGAAAAATGCTTCCATTTTGGGCTTCCCTGGTGGCGCAGTGGTTGAGAGTCCGCCTGCTGATGCAGGGGACATGGGTTCGTGCCCCAGTCCAGGAAGATTCCACATGCCGTGGAGTGGCTAGGCCCATGAGCCATGGCCACTGAGCCTGTGCATCCGGAGCCTGTGCTCCGCAACGGGAGAGGCCACAACAGTGAGAGGCCCACGTACTGCAAAAACAAAAATGCTTCCATTTTATTTTTGCAAAACTACCACACTTTGAAACAAGATCCTGAAAAAAGGAGATTTCATACCTAGCTTACTAACCTGGAAATGACCCAAAGTAAAGTTAAATGCAGGTGGAATATTATGTAGCCACTAAAAATGAAAATGTATAGCTATCTTTATATAGATATGGAAGGAGCTTCAAATTTCAATATATTATTAAATAAAAAAGGAAAGTTCAGAACTGTGTAAATAATATGTGTCCATTTGAATAAAAATATGTATAGATTTATAATGGAACATTTGTTGAAGAAATTGTTGATAGTGGTAAGTGACACTAGGAGTGGGAGAAACTATCAGTTTTCATAGTATCCCCCTTTTGTATACCTTCTTTATTACATTTACATACCTTCTTTATTACATTCATTAAATCATTCATCTTATTCTTAACAACAAAATAGAATTTGCATAGTCAGTAAATTACCCTGCTACTATTCTTAGATTATACAACTGGCCTAGAATTGCAGACATGACATTTCTTTTACCAATGTGTTTTCACAAGATAGCATATCAAATAAGATTTTTTCCTTTCATCCTTTTTCTTAATAGTTTTAAATTTATTTATTTATTTATTTAATTTTGGCTGTGTTGGGTCTTCGTTTCTGTGCGAGGGCTTTCTCGAGTTGCAGCAAGCAGGGGCCACTCTTCATCGCAGTGCACGGGCCTCTCACTATCGCGGCCTCTCTTGTTGCGGAGCACAGGCTCCAGACGCTCAGGCTCAGTAGTTGTGGCTCATGGGCCTAGTTGCTCCGCAGCATGTGGAATCCTCCCAGACCAGGGCTCGAACCTGTGTCCCCTGCATTGGCAGGTAGATTCTGAACCACTGCGCCACCAGGGAAGCCCCTCCTTTCATTCTTTATTAATTGCAGTTTCCAAGTGGAATCACTGCTCAATATTCCATGGAAAACTTGACCTTTCAACCAGGGCATGAGATTTTAAGTGCACGTAACTGAGCTTTATCAGAAATTTTCATTATTTTAAAGGGATATTAAGCATTTAATTTTCATCATATATTTCCAGTTTTCTTTTTAGCTACTTAAGGAGAGTAACTGTTATACTGTCCTCTAGAACAAAACAGCATCAAGAGGTCTTGCTCTTTTTTTTTCCTTAATAAGTTAGGATTCTTGACCTTCCTTTAACACTTCAGTAGCACAGAGTTACTGAAAATCTTAGTTATCTGGCAAGTATACATTTATGTTAACCTTTTAGGCTGGTGTGTTTTTTCAGTCTGATGGGTACTATGTGAAATGCATCACGGAAAATTTATAGAGGAGGTTCAGTACTCCTGCAGGAAGCCATGGAAGCAGATGCCATCTGCTAATAACAGCATCTTCAGGGAGATGATTTTGCTTTTCATGAAGAAAGAATGTTTTGAACTGTTGTATGGGAATTTCAGTGCATGCAGCGTCCCAGGTGTTGCACTATGAATCATTGGATTAAACGGCGTACAAGCAATAGGAATTCTAGTAGACAGAAAGCAGAAAAGACCAAGAAGTTATTGTAAAAGTCTTAGGCTAATGGCAAAGTTTCGTTATTAGTTAAGGATTTTGGATGCACATGTTGCCAAGGTGGTCCTAGACCTGATGCCTATTTTGGTGTCTTTTCAAAGGAAGATTTGGATATATGATATCTGGATATTAAAATTTGTCCTACCTTGTTACATTTTTCCAGCTGACACCAGCTCTAGAACTCAATATGTATTCTTTTGGGGTTATAAATGACCATTGAAGCACAATGGAAGAATCCTCTTAGTTTTAGTCTGGGGATGCTTCCGAGGTCCAGAACTCCTTTCCAGCATTCTTGAGCCCTGGCTAATGAAGTGCTAATGGGGTGTTAGTACTGGCTACTAGACCAAGGCATCCAAGAGATAGGAGAGTAAACACTCTTTGAAGTGTGTGCCTAATCCTTTGAAAGTGTGCTTCTACTGGGAAGATAAGCACTGTTCCTGTCTTAGATATCCTTGGTTTGATGTCCTACACCCTATGGCATAGATACATTTGCTCCTTTTAGGTAGTACTTCAGGAAGAAACTGCATTAGAGGAGCGGTTCCAGGGCTTGGGTGTCTGATGTTTGACCTGGCTAACAGTGCCTCATATAGGAGACATCTAAATAATTGTTAACTGGTTTAGGTGATTTTTCTAATTCTATGCCCCCAAGAGAAAAATTAAAATATAAGGTATGTCATACCTGGGGAATATGAGCACAAATGCCACTAAACTTTTTTCCTCTTTGATTTCCTCTCACTCTCCCTTTTCCTCTTCAATAAACAAGGTCAGAACTCTCTTACTGGCCTTTTTATCCCCAGTTCCCAGAATAGTAGTTTCTAAACATAAGTACTGAATCTGTTTAATTAATACACGTGAACGAATTGGTTTATTACATGGACTAAAACGCTGAAGAAGATGCTCTACTGCATGATTCTTAAGGCTAAAAAGGTTCTCAACTTAGCAGAAAGCCAAATATAAGAAAGCTGTATATAGGACAATACAGTACTTTTTAACCTGTAAGTGTTTCGATCTTGTACATATTTTGTTAAGTTTATGCCCAAGTGTTTCATTTTCTGGGGGGTAAATGGTATTTTGGTTTTAATTTGAAATTCCATTGTTTATTGCTAGTATATAAGAAAGTGATTGACTTTAGTATATTAACCTTGTACCCTGCAACCTTTCTATAATTGCTTATTAGTTCCAAGAGTTTTTCTGTCAATTCTTTCAGACTTACTACATAAACAGTCATGTCATTTAAGAACAAAGACAGTTAACTTCTTTCTTCCTAATCAGTATGTATTTTATTTCCTCTTCTTGTCTTATTTCATTGGCTATAACTTCCAGTATAATGATGAAAGGAGTGGCAAGAGCGGATATCCTTGCCTTATTCCTGATCATAGTGGGAAGCTTCCAGTTTCTCTGTTAAATATGTTAGCTGTAAGTTTTTTGTAGATGTTCTTTATATTAAGTTGAGGAGATTCCCTTATATCCATAGTTTACTGAGAGTTTTTGTCATGAATGGGTGTTGGATTTTGTCAAATGCTCCATCTATTAATATGATTATGTGATTTTTCTTTTTTAGCTTGTTTGTGTGATATATTACACTAATTGATTTTTGAATGTTGAACAAGCTTTGCATACCTGCTATAAATTCCAGTTGGTTACAGTATATAATTTTTTCATACATTATTGGATTTAATTTGCTAATATTTGTTGAGGATTTTTATATCTATGTTCATAAGAGATATTGTTCTGCAGTTTTATTGCAGTGTCTTTGTTTTTGGTATTAAGGTAATGCTGACCTCATAAAATGAGTTAGGAAGTATTCCCTTTGCTTCTGTTTCCTGGGAGAGATTGTGGAGAATTGGTATGATTTCTTCCTTAACTGTTTGGTAGAATTCACCATTTGGGCCTGGTACTTTCTCTTTTGGAAGGTTATTAATTATTGATTCAATTTCTTTAATAGATATAGGCGCAGTCAGATTGCCTATTTCTTCTAATGTGAGTTTGGCAGATTGTGTCTTTCCAGGTATTGATCTGTTTCATCTAGGTTGTCAAATTTGCAGGCAAAGATTTGTTCACAGTATCCCTTTATTATCCTTTTAATATCCATGGGATCTGTAATGATGTCTCCTCTTTCATTTTTGTATTAGTAATTGTTGTTTTCTCTCTTTTTTCTTATTCTGATTAGAGGCTTATCAATTTTATTGATATTTTCGAAGAACCAGGTTTTGGTTTCACTGATTTTCTCTATTGATTTCCTGTTTTCAGTTTCATTGATTTCAGCTCTAATTTTTGTTGTTTCTTTTCTTCTTCTGCTTAGTTTAGATTTAATTTGCTTTTCTTTTTCTAGTTTCCTCAGGTGGAAACTTAGTTTTTTGAGTTTAGATCTTTCTTCTTTTCTTTAATTTCCCTCTAAGCACTGTTTTCACTGCATTACACAAATTTTGATAAGCTGTGTTTTCATTTTCATTTAGTTAAAAATATTTTTCAGTTTTCTTGAGATTTCTTCTTTGACCTATGTGTTATTTAGGAGTGTGTTGTTTAATCTCCAAGTATTTAGGGAGTTTCCAGCTACCTTTCTGTTAAATGTTTTTAGTCTAAGCCATAATCAATCTGGATTCTTTTCTCTACTTCCCCCATGTACCTTTGTGTGGGGAGCAGAAGGTTGCCATACATTTTTCCAGGTATCTTTTGGATGAATCCATCTGAATGACCCATGGTACCTCATAGTTAACAAGCTTCAATCAACTTATTTTCTCCTTACCTCAAACAGTTCTACCTCTATTATGCTCAGGATATGCCTTACTGGCAATTCTGTACCCCTGCCTCCAAGTCAGAAACCTGGAGATCCTCCCAAGTTCTTGGGAGCAAGAAGCCTCACACGTGCAATTGGTAATCAAGATTTATCAGTTAAATACTTGAAGCATTTCTTTATCCCTTTCTCTCAATTCCAATTTTCACTAAGTTCCAGTACCCCCATCTCTTACTTGAATTACTGGAGTAGTATCCTAATTCATCTTCCTGCTTTTAGCTTTATTTCTCCCATCCATCTTGCACTGATTTGCCAGAATAATTACATATTATGTAATTCATACATTAATTATAACATTACAACATTAATTATAACAATATAGTATTAAATACAGATAACATAAATATCCATCCATTTAATACATGTATACATATATGTATAATATACATATGTACATACATTCACTTTGTTTAAACTTCTTCAGTAGCTTAAAATTCTTTCTCATGCCTAGACGATAAAGTATAAATCCCTTTCCAGGACATATTTAACTCTTTTAATTTGACTCTGTAAATTCTGGCTCTTGCCTTCATTCCAAGAAATGTGGTTACTGTTCTGTAGGAAAAAGGCAAGCATTCTTCTAGATGCTCCTCATAGGTGACCTTCCTGTGAGTTCTCCCTAGATTCTCTCTCTCCCCCCCTCCTCCATTTAAATGCCCCCTCCCTTGTTTGTCCACAGTTCCTTTCCCCACTCCTTCAGTGCCTCTCCCATTTCACTCATTAGAGGTGCCCCTCCCCCCCCAACTGTGAGCTCCTTAAAGGTAAGAACTGTATTTTGTTTCTTTTTGTTTGTCTTAGCCCAGAACCTTGCCTTTAGTGGGCACTCAGCAAATGTTTGTTGAATGAAGGTTGAATGTGGCAGAGCTTTGTAAGAATATGGTGAAGGCCTCATCATGGCTTCATTAAATGTGAGCCAAAGGAAGGGAGAGTGTAGATCGTTAAAATTAGAGTGGAAATAAGCTAGAGAGACGTTCCAGTCTCATCCAAGTCCTTGGGGGCACATAGTTGATGTCTGTCAATGAATATTGTTTAAAACCTGATGTATATAAATCTTTATTATATTTCTCAGGGATTTCCCCCAGAGCTATAAACACTTACGTATTGTTAAACCGATCCTTATTCCCAAAGAAGAATGCCAATTTGTATTCTAATTGTTTGGAGTTGTGGTCTCTGTTTACTTCATTCAGTACTTTTTGTGCTTTTTGATATTTCAGTTAGCAGAATCTCAAGATATCAATGAAACCTTTCCTTGGCCATGTCAACAACTCGTACTTTCTTCCTGACCCTCCCATTCCCTCTGCCTTTTGTTTTCCCTCTGTTTGGTACTTCGGTAGCATTTCCTTATATCAGGTCTG
This sequence comes from Monodon monoceros, assembly GCF_005190385.1. Taxonomy (NCBI): domain Eukaryota; kingdom Metazoa; phylum Chordata; class Mammalia; order Artiodactyla; family Monodontidae; genus Monodon; species Monodon monoceros. The sequence goes on from NW_021703777.1 coordinate 119,331,535, forward strand.
TGTAGGTTTGCATCCACCTCCTCTAGACTATGAGTTCCAGAGGACAGTCATGCTGTCATTTCCTGAGTTTTCTCCCGCAGGGCCTAGTAAAGTGACTTGCATAATATAGATGGTCAGTAACTATTGGGTGAGTGTATAATTTAATAATGACAATGGCCTAATAAAGTCTTTTTTTTTTAAACTTCTTTATTGGAGTATAATTGCTTTATAATGGTGTGTTAGTTTCTGCTTTATAACAAAGTGAATCAGCTATACATATACATATATCCCCATATCCCCTCCCTCTTGTGTCTCCCTCCCACCCTCCCTATCCCACCCCTCTGGGTGGTCACAAAGCACCGAGCTGATCTCCCTGTGCTATGCGGCTGCTTCCCACTAGCTATCTATTTTACATTTGGTAGTGTATATATAAGTCCATGCCGCCCTCTCACTTCATCCCAGCTCACCCTTCCCCCTCCTCTTGTCCGCAAGTTCATTCTCTACGTCTGCGTCTTTCTAATAAAAGTCTTTCTAGATGGACACATAGTGACTTCAAGAGCAATTCAGAGATATTCTTGTTTGACAAGATTTGAGGAGGTGCTGTTGTTTAGACATTACATCATCTAAAGACTCAATTTCCTATGGCAACCAGTGCAGGGTTAAGAGCACATTCTGTGCAGTTCGGCAGTTTGAGGGAAGCCACAGCTGGAGAGGGGAAGGGAACCACTGTTTGGAGGGGGCAGTGGAACGAGATAGGAAATCCTGCCCACTTGTACTCCTGGAAGGAGTGGGGCAATGGAGGGAGGGATAGGAAGAAGGCTACTGTGGCAAAGAACTCAACTCGCCAGCCACTCAGAGCTAGCCACAGCGTTTGTGTGGGAAGGGTAATTTCTGATAAAAATAGAGGAGGACTTTTTTTTTTTAAGTTCAAGCACTTTAAAAGCAACTGTGGGAAGTTTTAATCACAGGGTGGTTCTTTCTTTTCTGGAAGAAGAAAAAGACATTTCACTTTTAAATTCAGGGGGTTGAAATGATTGTGTCATTTCAGCTAGAGTAGACCATGTCAACAAGCGGACATGTTTTCATTGTGGAAAGTATGACTTGAAGATGTAACATTTTAAATTAAAAAAAGCAAATAGTTTCTGTTGTGGGTTTTCTTTCTCCACAGGAACACTTAGAACTTAGCTGCATTTAGAAGTAAAAAGTAAAAATATCAGGCACCATATTTACCACTGTTTTGGAAATAGAAGTCTTATTATGTGGGCTGGGTTTCTTAATACGGTTAAGATACACTGAAAAGAGAACAAAGGTTGTCCCATAGGAGAGGTATTGTGAAACATTAGCCTACAAGTTTGTTTAAATATTTATGCAGTGATTATGGGAGTTATCAGATAAAAAGAGGAGCTGGGGGCTTCCCTGGTGGCGCAGTGGTTGAGAGTCCGCCTGCCAATGCAGGGGACACGGGTTCGTGCCCCGGTCCGGGAGGATCCCACATGCCGCGGAGCGGCTGGGTCCGTGAGCCATGGCCACTGAGCCTGCGCGACCGGAGCCTGTGCTCCGCGGTGGGAGAGGCCGCAGCCGTGAGAGGCCCGCGTACCGCAAAAACAAAAACAAACAAAAACAAAAACAAAAACAAAAAAAAAAAAGAGGAGCTGACTACATGGGAAGGTCCTTGATTTCCAGCTCAATGCCTTATTTATCACTAAAACACCCTCTATTGTACCTATTAGACATTTGACAAAGACTTGAATGAATTTTAAGATGTTTGGAATATAAGTATGCATTAATCATTTAATGATATCATCAGCCACCAACAAGTATTACTAATGATAATAAAGGTATTATTCATTAAAAGGATTAATATAGACACCAGAAGTTTGAAAATAATGATTTATGGACTTTTCTTCTTAAAATCAACATTATTCCATGTTTGAATTAAACTGTAGTTTGTGTAATATAACAATATTCAGGACATTGTCCTTTCATAGGGAAATCAGACCAATAGCCGGATGAACTCTGCTCAGATATGACTGACATTCAGAACCATGAAGCTGTCGAGGTTATTAGCTCTGAATTAAAAGTGTTGAATAAATAAACTCCTGGTCAGAGTAATTGGTTACTCTCTTTATTTAGCCAATTGAAAGATAAAGCTAATTAGATATTTATTTTACTGACAAGAGACCTTCTCCAAAGTGATTTTTCCACTTGCTCTGTCATAAATTTAAGCAAATTCCTTTCTTTTGTAGCTGGACCTCACATGCATGTCATTCTTTTTTCAATCTTTAAATTTTTTTTTTTTTTTCGGTACGCAGGCCTCTCACTGTTGAGGCTTCTCCCGTTGCGGAGCACAGGCTCTGGACGCGCAGGCTCAGCGGCCACGGCCCACGGGCCCAGCCGCTCCGCGGCATGTGGAATCTTCCCGGACCGGGGCACGAACCCATGTCCCCTGCACTGGCAGGCGGACTCTCAACCACTGCGCCACCAGGGAAGCCCCATTCTTTTTTTTAGATGGGAGGATATGTCTGTGTACATAAAGTAAGGTGTATTGTTTATAGCTTCTTTCTAGATCTGCAAAATTGTTTTTTCCCTGTGGAATTTTCGTTTACAGACCAGGATGGTTTGTTATTAACAAGTTATTTATGCTTGGAGCATGGTGGAAAACAGCACAGATGTCAACTGTTTTTTTAACATAGATATTCTGAAGAGAATTAAAATTAGTTTTTTTCTCTTTTCATGACATACGTGTTCAGGGAAGCCTTTTTTGGGGTTGTTATTTGGGGTTGGATTGCTTCAGTAAATGCATGGTTTCTACCTGGAATTTTTCTCTTTGGTAGAGCAACCCCTTTCCACTCAGGGGCCCTGGATTCTGACCCCTGGATTCCAATTCCAGTCCTGCCGTTTATTACCTGCATGGCTTTCATTTAGCGACTCTGCTACTCAACCTCTCTGAGCCTCAGTTTCCTCATTTGTAAAATGGGGAAAATAGTAGTAGGGCTGTTTGAGGATTTAATGAGATGCAGTTAAGGCCCTTAGCAGGGTAACCAGAGTAGCACGTTGTAACATTCACTGAAGATGGCTGACTATTATAGCTGGAGTTTGTATTTCCTCTTTTTTGTTCAGTCATCCTTCTTCTTCTTATGTTTTTCTTTTTCTCAGATCAACACTGTCACTCAATTTCCCCAAATATACTTGTTTTCACTTTTCTGGTTAATTTATTTTTTTATACATGGATATAGAGCATAGCCTATAAAATAGTTAGACTGGTTTCCACGTGAAGATTTTGGCATAGATCTCATTGTAATTACACCTCCTACAATATGTATAGAAATCACTTATTTAAGCATCAAAACAATATTTTACGTGTGGAACAAACTCTCTTACCATGATTTGTATGTTCATCTATGTGTTCGTGGATATTCACTGTCTCATACTTGCACATTTGAATGAATGTCTCTACACGTGTCTGTTCCTATACTCCTGCTTAATCTTTATTTCTCTGGTTTCTAGCTATGGCTATATTTCCCCTTGCCTTGTATTAGAATTAACATTTCTTCTGATGTTGCTTTTTTTTTTTTTTTGCGGTACGCGGGCCTCTCACTGCTGTGGCCTCTCCCGTTGCGGAGCACAGGCTCCGGACGTGCAGGCCCAGCGGCCATGGCTCACGGGCCCAGCTGCTCCGCGGCATGTGGGATCTTCCCGGACCGGGGCACGAACCCGTGTCCCCTGCATCGCCAGGCAGACTCTCAACCACTGCGCCACCAGGGAAGCCCTAATGTTGCTTCTTTGTGGCGCTCATTCACTTTTTATTGTGTCCCAAATACCTATGTTCAATCCAATGAGGCTGCAAAGGGAACAGAGTTAACATTAATTTAGGGATGGCAGCAGGAAGAGAAAGAACAAGCTGGTACCTCTTCGCCCCCTTCACCTCCACCACTTTCTGAGGTGGTAGATTCACGACAGTCCTGTGTGTGGTGACAAGGGAGGGACAGTGAAGGGACTAGAGGAGTTTTGTTTCCCAGGTGCTTCCCAATACCCTCTGGATAATATCCAAGCTTCTCAGTGTGGGTCACATGTTCTCTGAGGTCTGGGCCCTTGCAGCCTCTTCAGCCTTATATTTAAAAATTTATACTCTGGTATATTTTAACATTTATATACACTGGTAGTACTAAATGGTTAGCAGTTGCCCGCTCATCCCACCCTCTTTTGAAAGTATGTGTCTTTGCTTACGCTTTCATAACTTGGAATGTTCCTCTGTCCATCTTCATCTTGCTGACTACACATCTCCAGCCCATCCTTCAAAGCCCAGCCTGGGGATTGTCTCCTCCAGCAAGCCTTCCGGGACAGCCTTTCCCTTCTTCATACTGGAACAAGTGCCCGCCTTTTGCATGGATGCCACTGCACCCTGGAAATAACTGTCATTATGTCCTCCCTGACTTTGGAATAATTTATTCATGGGTCTGTTTTCTCTGCTGGACTAAATTCCATGACAGCAGGGACCAGAGAGTGTTCATTTGTGAATACGATCTCCCCTCTGTGTAGCACTGTGCCTGGTGCAGTATATGCGGGCCAGAGTTATTTGCAGAACTCTTACACTGACCTCACTGGGATCCTTGGGGATGGAGGTAGTGATGAGCTAACCCATACTTCCTTTCATGGGCTTGCCTAACTGTGGCCTCAACACTGGAATTCCTTCCAGACAACCGAACTGGCCGGATAACCTAACCTTTCTCCGATTTGTTGTATTATTCCAGAAGTGACTATGTTTTTCCTACTTTGAATTCATATCTTTACATTATTTGCAGACATTTTTCTTATGTTCTAACATAACTTTTTTGCCAACAACATGTATTTCCCATTTAGTCATTTCTTCTACAGGACACTTATTAAGATGACAGACCCTCTAAACACGGGAGAAAAATGCCTATAAAATGCCTGAAACAAAATGAGCTATGTGGCAGATTTTCTCCTAGAAGAAACCCGTAGGCACATAATAGAATGCCTCTCAGTACAAAAACAAACAAGCAATTACCTGAGCTGCTTCCTGTGGGAAACTCAGCATCCTACCGCCCATGGTGATGACTCCTGTGATTTTTTTTTGGAGGGGTTGCATCATTCTAAGGAAATTCATTTATATGTTTCTCATGCACATTTTATTTTCATCTAGACAAACTATGTGTCTTTGTTGAAGTTTATTTTCATCTTTCTCCTTTGCTTCTTTGGTTTTTTAAAAATAACTATTAAAGATGCAATTTTGAAAGGCAATACAAAACACTGAATGGTAGTTGTCACAGGCTTGATAAGTGGGGAGAGAACTGTGGGTTCAAGAAACATCTGGAATGTTTGTGATGTGGTAGTTGCCTGCATTGTCCTCTGGGCTTCAACATTAGTCAATGACTTCTAGAATTTAATTGAGTCAGGATATATTTAAATTGCAGATGTTCATTGTTATTAGTCTGGTTCAAATCATATTTAATGAACATGCTCTTGTTTTTTCTTTTTGTATTACAATAGCTCTTCCTTTCTTATATTAAACTAATGTTTTCAAGAATACTTAAGAATGGAACCTTGGAATAAGTCATATTTGGAAGTATCAGTGAGAATAGGTCTTGCAAATTCATCAAGTGAGATGATGGTACATCTAGACCCAGTAGATAAAAATCTACTGTGTGAATTGATATAATTCATTATAATTTTTAGAGTGATAAGAGTCCTGATTTTGTATTTTTTCCACTTTATATTAGGTAAAGTACTAGTCATTCTTTAGTAGTTTGTATCCCTTGGAAATTCCAATTCAAATTTTGGCATTAGCTTCTTCATGTTAAGAGAATTATCAGTTCATCTTGAACTTCTTGTCGAAATTTATTTGAATTAAAAATCCTCAAATTTTACTTTTCCCTGAAAACGGATGTATTTGTTATTTTCATAATGGCAGTTTAATCAATAGTTTCATGAATTTTAAGTTTAAGAAGGAATTACTAACTTCAAAAAGTAGATATACATAAAATTTTATATATATGGATTAGAGACAAATTGTGAAATATTATTCCTTTTCCATCCTGAACTAACTATAAGATTTTGATAAAGTCTTTATGTTTCATTCCATAAATAATATTATTTCAGGTAGCTACGGAAAACGATTTTACTAATGCTGAGAAGAAAACACTTTAAGGGGTCTGTGATTATTATTATTCTCTAGTATATGGTTTGTTTCTCACCCCTTCTTGGTGTTCGATGGTAGAAATAAAGTGAGATTCTTTGAATATGAGGCTGGATTCTAACAAAGACTCATTTTCTGCCCACTGCTCATAGACTTTAAGAGACAACATTTTACTTGGAGAGCTGGGGTCTGATTGAGAGGGGCTGTTCAAAAATAGCCACTTTGAATTTAAAGTTGGAGATTGTTGGGTTGGCATTTCTGCCCCCTTTGGTTTCGTATCTGAAAGCAGTTCCACATTTCTTCATCAGGAAGTCAGGCTGACTTGTGATGAAAGATGATGAAGACAAATCCTAAACAGGGCTTCCTGTTTGTTTAAACCTCCAACCCAAGAGAAAATCGCTTCCAGTTTCCCTGTACAATCATGGTAATATATTTTCTTTTTAGATTGTTAGCAGACTGTTCAGCTTGTACTTGGCATTTCAATCATAGTGAAAGAGGTGAAATCCAAAAGACTCAGTGAATTCTCATTAGGAATCTAAAATTGGATGACCTTTGCAATTAACCTCTGCTTCTTGTCCTTTTCTCATTTCTAACATATTATTCATATGTATTGATTATCTGCTCTATGGACAGGTTTGAAATAGTTACTATGATGGATATAAAAGAAGAAAATACAGCTTCTGTCCTCAGAGCTAACACTTATTAAAAAAAATCAGGTTAGATTACAGAGATAAATTTAAATTTAAAGATAGTAACTCTTTGAAAGAATGATTAGATTGTTCTCCTTCTAAGGTGAGTGCTTTTGCAAAGTGAGATTTTTAATTTTGTGAATGATCTTTTGAAAATAAAAATGTAGGGAAGAAAAGAAGAGGAGTTGGGGAAGAGTACAAAAGTTTTGGAGAAAGACTTAGCTGTTTTTCTTAGAATCCCGGGACATCCAAATCATGTTTGGGCAGTGGATTAAAAAATAGGAAATTGATCTCAGCTTTATTTATACAGTAAATTTTTGATTTAAAGAGTTAACTAAAGATCATTATTATATCTTAGGAACTAATTTGACTGTTACTAACTTTTTCTAATATTCTTTATATTATAGCTTTATGACCAGTATTAGACATTTTTTTAAAAAGGAGGAATGGCAAGATTTGACACCTAGAATAATTAATTTTCAGAAAATGAAAGATGAAATTATGTTAAAATAGTAATGTAAGTTCTATAAATAATACAAATGATCATGATACTCTTAATGTGAATTACCCTAACTTATGCTGATAGCTAATATGTATTGAACATCTACTTCACTTTATTTTGCTAAATGCTCTACCTGCATTTCCTCATTTACTCTATGGTATAGGTGGAATGCATCTTATAGAAGAAGAAATTGGGACAAAGGTTATGCAGTTTTTCCATAATCATCTTCAGTGTCCGTGCTTTAAACTTCTGCTCAAGTCTACACTTCCAAGGAACATTTTGATTTCTTCCTTGCTTTCCAAACTTTCATCCGCTTTCATTTCTTTTTCCTTTTCTAATTTCTATCATCTAATTTACTCTCTTGATTTTTTCACTCCCCTTTCACTTCCTCATAACACATCCCTAATCTGTCATGGATTTTCTCATTTGACAAATGGTTCACTGAATACTTCTGTTGATGTTGTACTCAAAGTGAAGTGCACCAATGATATAGCATTTATCACTTTTACAGTCTAATGTAGATATAAATATTCTGGATACATGTATTTTGTTTGATTAGAAACTGAAGTAAATATCAACTGAAGCCTGACATAACCCTTGTCCATAAGGGGGCAGAAAGCATATGAAGAAATAAAACATTTATTGCTCAAAGCATTTGTCTGTACGTACACACACACACACACACACACACACACACACACACAGAGCTGTTTTTCCTGGGAAACAAATGATAGAGGTTCTGTCCATAAAAGGTGGGCAGCATGATGTTTGGTCATATTGTAAAGGAGCCCAGCAAATTCTACCTACCACAAGTTAACTATCTATTAAAACAAAAGGGTTCCATGTTCTTTTCCATCAACTCGTGTCAATCTCTGACATCTACTGTGGCAGAAATGGTCTGAATTTTTAGCTTACTGAGATGTACAGATATTCTATCAGAAAAGTCTCTTTAGAACATGGCACTTTCTTTACAATTTGGAGTACTGATGTAACTTGGTCATAGTCAGTTACTCAGACCTTTAAACTAAGATGTTCTGTAGGAAACCCATTGTCACTTATGATGATCATTATTTTCAAATGGAACCATGATCAGGATGAAGGCCAGGCTGCCAATGAAGCAAATGTGCTGGGTTACAATTTCATTGGGAAATGTTGCTCTGCGTGGTGGCACAGGTAATTCAAAAGATGAATTGCCCTGATCAGACAAAAGAAAATCTCAAAAAATTGCTCTATATATTTCCTAGTGCTTCCAAAGCCTTGTTATTTTAATGATTACATAACAATTTGGCATATATGAATTCTCTGACAAGGTCCAGAATCTCAAACTGTAAAAATACCTTAGCTCAGAATCCCCTGTGAAACAGATTGGCAGAGCAAGTGTTTTCATATCATGCCTGACCCTGGCCACTTAGTCATTAATGATTTTGCTCAATATGGAATTCTGAGCCTAATGATTTCCCTCCTGGCGATCTGAATAATTTACCTAAAGAGGTTAAAAAATGTACGGGAATGTTTCTTAATTGAACAGTAAGCAATATTTACTGCCATATGTTCGTTACAAATGATGCAGCAGAAGTGTTTTTTTTGACCTAGGTTCTGTTGTCTTTCCTGGACAATGTATGAGTCAAGGATGGAGTGGGACCTCGTGAGTGGGATTATAAGCCATTGCCATGATGTTATTAGAACATGGCTAAGCTCTTACTAATTTTTTATATTCTGGGGTCCACATCCAATTTTGTTGAAAAAATAATCCTACTGCCCAAATTGTTTAAAAAATTGCTATAGTAAATGAATATTTGATACCATGGAAAGTGTCCACTTTATATAACCTGACAAAAAGCTGATTATAAAGCTAGAAGTTAAAATTACTTCTGTAAAAGAGAAAAAAAAAGCAAAACAAAACAAAGAAAAACCAGAAAAAACTAAAAGGCTGACTGTATTTACAAGATTTTTTTGTGTGTAAGCTAAAAACTGAAAAAACAGACACAAAAAATGTGAGTAATATGTTTGTACTGCTCCATTTGGCAAGTTCTTAAACGTTACAGGAAGAGAGTGTATTATTGCTTAAGATGATGAGAATTTATATTAAAAAATAAATACAGCATGTGAGCAAGAAGGGGAAATTGCCTCATTAATAACCTGGTTATCTGATTTATCAGGGCTCTCACTTTTTGGTTTTCTGGAATGCACAGCAGGCTTCATGAGAGTTGCTCAGAGTTGCTGGGGCAGCAGTTCTCCCAGCTGAGAGATTTTACATTCTGTGTTCACTCTGCATTTATATTTCATGCAGTGAGCGTCTGCCTGGGTGGGTTTGGTGCCAGTGTGAGAGACCACTTCTTTCAGCAGAGGTCCACCCAAGAAGGGGGCCAAGCTTTCTACCTCTGTGCTTCCAATTAGCACAATGCTTCCATCCTCGGCATCAGGGCAGTGCTTGACTCCATCCTACTCCATCAGGCGAGCTCTCGAATCCAGAGTAACTGAAGGGGAGTGTGGGTGAGATGATACTGGTTGAAGCCATTTTCCTCAAAGATCGTTTTGAATGATGTAAGCTCTTAAGTATTCAAGGGCCTATCCTCCAGCTCACAAGGTTACAAAGTGGTTACCTCTCAGGGGTAGATTTTATTCTCTTTATTTATCTTTAGTAGGAATAAGCATGTAGAAATTTTATAATTCTTGTAAAAAGCCTGAAGAATCTATATTTAAAAAGAGAAGCAGGGGCTTCCCTGGTGGCACAGTGGTTGGGAGTCCACCTGCCGATGCAGGGGACACACGAGTTCGTGCCCCGGTCCTGGAAGATCCCACATGCCGCGGAGCGGCTGGGCCCGTGAGCCATGGCCGCTGAGCCTGCGCGTCCGGAGCCTGTGCTCCGCAAAGGGAGAGGCCACAACAGTGAGAGGCCCGCGTCCCGCAAAAAAAAAAAAAAAAAAGAGAAGCAAATAATGCTAAAATGCAATGTTGTGTAAGTAATTTAACATATTTGCATTCCTTTGAACTTGAAGAAAATAAATCGTTTTGTGGAGAATTTTTCTTTCTTAATTTATCTTCAGGTTTGAACCTTAATCCCATTATCTTTTTCCTGAAATCTCTGTGTTCAAACCTAATTTCTGTTTCTTCATCTTCCAAATCTATGATACTTATGGATACAATTTGTATAACTTCTGAATGATGCAACTGGTAGCCTAAATTAATATAATACATTTTGACAATTAATGCCTTGTAAATCTTCCCTTGATCTTAAAGGATGAGGCTTTAGATCATTTAGGTTAATGGCCAGAAAGGAAAACAATCTGTATATCACAATAAAAATGATAAGCATGATAATAAAAATAGTTACAATATCATAATAGTAGTAACAACAGTAATAATAATTTTGATACTAAAATGTTCCGAATTTTGTGTTCTTTGAAAATGAACAATAAGGGAGGATTACTATATTTCTAACTCTACCGTCCCATGTGAGACATGTATTTCATAGAAACATATATTTCTCACATGAGTTTCTATGATGCTGGTATAGCCTACCTGTGCCACTATTTCAACACAAAATGACAGCTGCAATCAGACATCACCCACAGGCATTATATAGGATCACCTGCATTTTCTAAGATGTTTGTGTTTTTAGAAAACTGACATAAAATTGTTATAAGACAATTCTGGTAAGGTTGATTCGTGGTCCATTTAACAAAATCTACACTGGATGAACTGTTTACACTGGATGGCTACTTGATGTTGCTAAGCAACCAATAAAGTAGGAGGGATCAGCTGATAATAAATGTTATATATTTTATATAACATTTTATATGACCGCATATATTACCTCATTTCAATCACATATAAACCCTGTGAGACAGATGGAGCAGAACTTACACATTTTTACACAGATTAGTAAGAAGAGACCTAAACAAGTTAGGCAGTTTGACTAAGATCAACATTCTGAGAGTAATGAAAAGCTGGGCTTAGGGCCAGGTTATCGGACTTCAATCCAGAGCATTACTGTACCTGGCTTCCTTTCGCTGAGCTGGTGGGGCTCCTTCTGACTCCCCTGTCCTTGTTCTCAGTAGCTGTGCTGGCACCTGCAGCCCCTGGCCAGCACTGCATCTTTCTCTCCCCTCTCTAACAGTTTCAAATTTGATGGGAGGTTTTTTCTTTTTTTTAAATTGAAGTATAGTTGATTTACAATGTTGTGTTAGTTTCAGGTATACAACAAAGTGATTCAGTTATACATACATACATATATGTATGTATATATATTCAGATTCTTTTTCATTATAGGTTATTACAAGATATTGAATAAAGTTCCCTGTGCTATACAGTACATCCTTGTAGTTTATCTGTTGCATAGATAGTAGTATGTATCTGTTAATCCCAAATTCCAAACTCCTAATTTATTCCTCTTCCCCTTTCCCCTTTAGTAACCATAAGTTTGTTCTCTGTCTCAGTTGATGGGAGTTCATAAGAAGCTCCTCCTCATAAAAAAGTTCAGAATCCATTCTTTTCTGAGCCCCTTCTTCTTCAACAAGGAAACTGAGATCCCGGGGCAGAAGCAGTACTGGGCGGCAGGCTAAGTGCTTTTTCGGCTCCACCACATTAGTTGGCATCAGTGTGGCAAAGCGAAGCGAAAAAAAAAGTTACCTAAAAACACAGCTGATTACTGCTCCACCTTCCCAAAGGGAGGGAAGCACTTAGTGACTGGAGGTGGGGGCTTTTTATTTAGAAAATTGCCTTGTTGCATCCTTTGAATGGACATGGCCAGCCCTCTGTTCCCCCTCTCCTGATGGCGCTGGTGCTGGAAGTTTTAGGCAGCAAGGCATCTGGAAAGGGGTTGCTGAGATCTGCCAGTCCCTGGGAATGCTGTGTGGCCCGGGGTGGCAGAGAACTTGTAAGAAGAGGATGTGTCACAATGGATATTAATTCAAAGTGCTGTGATGCCACCTTCTTTGTTGAACTTAAGCTTCACTAAAATCCTGCCAGATGGACACTCCAGTGCTTTCAGTGAGTAGTGTCTGGTGGGGAGAAGAATGAAGAGGGGACAGTGGCTTACATCTGAGTCTTCATTGGAAAAATGGAAGTAATAGCTGCTGGATGTTACAGTAAAGCCTGGATATCAGTGGGAGTGGGGACACTGATGTAGACCATAGGGCATAAGCCACACGGGTCTGCCAAGATCTCGAGAAGGGCATCAGCCTTCCTATTTGACGTGAAATTTGCCAGTTGGTGGAAATCTCAAAAGTTATGGGACTTCAACTGACTTCTTGCTTACAGAAAGAAGAGGCAAAAAGTCATTATTCATTATTCTCAAGAAACTCAAGGAGATGCCACGCCAGTCAGGTATCCTGGGAAGGCTCTTGGATTTATGGAACTGTAGAAACTAAGAGAAACATTAGCTGGTTCAACCCTCCTCAACTTTCTTTTCCTTCTCACCCTTTTTGCAATAAAGGAATCCAAGCCCAGATACATCATCCAATGTACCCAAGGCTAGATGGCCTGTGAGTGGTCACAGAGGTAGGACTACCATCTGACTGAAGATTCCGAATCAGAAGCCCTGGGTTCTGGTCCCTACTCCCTAAAACAGAGTCACATTGGAGGACCACATACGTTAATGTAGGATCTGAAAACTGTCAAAGAATGTTAAAACATTTATTGACTTATTTAGGAGGTTAGGGATGGTGCCAACAGTTATATGGAGAGGATTATCTTGGCTTTCCTGAAAAAATCTGAGAACGGTCGCCGTGACTTCACTGTTCCCTGTGTACACACAGGTGTGGATTGAGGCAAGGGCACAGGCAGTGACATTTATCGAGTGTCTTCTGGGATAGTGATCTTTTGTGTTCCTGGTAGACTTTCTAAATAGTATGTATATTTTTAACTCTTTCTTTTTTTCTGCAAGAATTAAAGTAAAATCGAAAAATTCTCACGTTCCCTTAAGGAAGTTACGGATATTTCATAGTAAATCAAGAAGTTTAATCGCACCACCAATAGCAGCTTGAAGTAGACTCCTATTATGTTTAACTGTGCTTTTTGAGTGTCAAGGTCCGGGGGACTCTTGGTGGAGTGAGTCATGAGGAAAGGCACGACCACTGCATGCTCCCAGGCCACTGGCACCGTGACAGCCACTTATTGCCTAGTTTTCCTTGCCCCCATTCTGGCTGAACAGTACCTGTGGGAGAAAATTCTGGAAGGATGGGATGGGGGGTGGGGTGGTAGTGGGGAAGGAGAAAAAGGTTAGGGAATATTAGTCAATATGGTATCATTCCTGGGAGAAAACACTCAGATTCACTTTTATCTTCCCTAAATACTTTTGTATTTGGTGGAAAAAATGAGAAGGTTAAAGACATTGTTTATACTGATCGTGCTTCAGATTTTATCTTTACTTAGCAGTTTCCAAAACTCTTTTTAAGCTTGAGTATTTTAATAGAAGGAAAGTTTTTTTTTTTTTTTATGTGAGAGGGATACTGCCTACACATGTTTGCCTCTAGGGCTTGAGAAGAAAAGAATCTGTTTTACACTCTGAAGCAGCGCTTCCCCCAACTCCCTTCCGTTTGGCCGGTTGTAGGGAAGGACCTACCTCTTTCAACTCAGAGGTAAGAAAATAACAAAGCAGATGACTTTGGCAGGTTTGCTGGAGGCTGGCGGCACGTTGGCTTCCAGAGTTCAGCGTGACAGGAAGCTGGGGGCTGCCGCTCAGTCTGGTCATTAGGAAGGGCCGAGACTGGTGATTAGTCCTTGCAGCGCTGGAGAATGTACACATATCTGGCTCAGGGGACAGAGAGGTCCCAGAAAATCCCAGACATTTGGTCGTCAGCCTTTTCATTCCCCCATCACTCAGGAAGTAAGAAAGAAAATAAAAACAAATTAAACATTCTTAAAAAGCACCCAAGTTGTTTCTTTCATTTTCCATTTCCGTTTACAACACAATTTTTCAACGTTCTAATGAAATGCTAAGTCACAGATATAAGGGTGTCGGGAAGTATAATTGTATGTTCCACACAAATCTTAGCCTCCCCTGGGTAGCAGGAAACCAGGAAATGAATTATATTCTGATTCAACCTTCTCAATAAAATAAATAATATTAAGAAAATATCAATGACTTCTTAGACTTCTCTGAAAGATGAAGAAGAGCTATGACAGTCAGTGTTACCTCGAGATGATAGGGAGAAAGGCTGGTGGGGGGCTATAGGCCACTGGGTCTTGGGAATAACAGCAGCACACTGACACAGAAATAAGGGTCAGGAAACCAGCCTCCTGCACTTGCGGCCACTTCCTTCTGCTGTCTGCTTAGCTGTGCTCTGCAGACACACCATAATCACCCCAGCGGGTCTAGGGATCAAATGACGGCACTGCTGAAGGATTAAGAGCAATTCTATCCTCTTGGCTTGGACTTTGGAATTTTCATTAAAATGACCTTGGGTGTGGTGAGAAAGGAATTCATGCAACAGGGATCAAGTCTTATACATCTTACCTGGGAAAACAACCAAAGGGCCCCTTTCAGAAAGAGCCTTCTTTCTGGGCCTCAAGCAGAGCTGTCACACTTGTTTTTCTAAGTGTTTCTCACATGGGATTAGCCTCCAGATATGTGAAGAGTGAGGAGTTTAAGGGTCTTAGGTGGGCATAAAGAGGGGCAAAAACAAACTATAATAAGCTACTGGCAGGCCAGACCTCTTACATTTTCCAGGTTCTGTAATGGTTGACTTGTCCGGAGATTGACTTCCTACTTCCTCTCCTGATCCCTTGGCCTTGGATGGGAGAGCTGGTGATCCATCTTTATGACTCGTTCTTGTGAAGAGTCTGCTCTCCATGCAGAAACTGCACTGGTCTTGCAGAGGCGGTCCAGCAGATACGGACAGGTTGGCTGCAGGCCTGAGACTTAGAATACTAAACTGGAGAAAGGGTAGAGGCCTCAGGAATTTAATGATACTCCAAATGGGGGGACTCAGGGAGAAAAGCACTCTGTCGATGACTAACAAGTTTGTGAACAGAAAATGGATTTTCTCAGAGTGGCTCCTGAGTCATGAGCTGGTGGAATGGGCTAAGCTGAAGAGGGCTAAATCACAGCAAGGTCCTCTTATAAGGCCACTAAGGAAATCAACAGGCTCAGGCCAAAGTGGCAATGACTAGCAATTGGAATAGGGTTAGACAGTAGAGGTCTGCTGGACAGAACTGCAAGGAAGGTTTGCTGATTTCTGTCCATGCCCACTGTCTTAACTCAGGCTACCATAACAAAATACCACAGGCTGGGTGGCTTTTATGACAAATTTATTTTTCACAGTTCTGGAGGCCAGAAGTCTAAGATCAAGGTTCTGGTTGACTTGTTCATTGATGAGAGCTCTCTTCCTGGCTTGCAAATGGTGGCTTTCTCACTATGTCCTCTTATGTCCTTTCTGTGGTGTGTATGCATGGAGACAGAGAGACAGATCTTTTTTCCTCTGCTTATAAAGCTGCTAATCTTATCAGATCAGGGCCACACCCTTATTGGAGTGATCTTATTTAACCTTAATTACCTCCTAAGGCCCTAGTTCAAATACAGTCACATAGAAGGTTAGAGCTTTAACATGGATTCGGGGGGGATACAATTCAGTACACAGCACTCACCAAGGTGTAGATCTTGACATCTACCATGTCTGGGATCCACCCTGCCCAGTTCTTAAACCAATGGGGCCCAGCTTTTAAATTTGGCCCTTGGGATTCATGAATGATTATGAGGCTATAGGCTCATAATCTAACCACTACCACCATCACCATCATCATCATCATGATAGCTACTCTATGATGAAGTCTGTGCTGTATAAAAACGTATATTATTCACAATCTTTTCTGATTCGGGAGACCAAGGAAGTGAAAGTCCCTCAGATGACTGAAGCTGTAAGATATTACAGCTCAAGAGTTTTGAGGCCAGATTTTCAGCGATGTGCTTCAGAGAACTAGAGAAAATATTTCGTAGAGTGTGAGAGATAAGAAAGTAAAGTATAGAGGCAGGAGAAGATGGCCAGAGAGTAATGAGGGTTTTCTGAGCCACAGCCCCGATTTTGTCCATGGCTTTGTGAGACACCATTTTCCTTATAATAAAATTTCTGTTTTGCTTAAGCTACTTAGATTTATAACGCTTAAAGGAGTCTGAACTTATATACATTAATTAAGCCAAACCTTTTTGTAAAGAAAAAGTTACAAAGAAAGAGTAAAGTGACTGTAAAAAGTGTTACTAATAAGAGGATAAGAATAAGAAAAAAAATGGTTTACCATTCCATTCTTACCTAGAACAGTTTCCCAACCTGAGTTGGGATGAGATAATTTTATTACCTATTGCATACCAGATGAGAAAGAAACAGGCCTACACATAAATAGTCAAATGGTTTATGACACAGGTAACACTGGAGTATAGTGGGGAAAGGATGATCTTTTCAGTAAACAGTGCTGCCTTAGTTGGATATCCACATGGCAAAAATGTATCAAACACCAGTATATACAAAAATTAATTCCAGATGGACTGTGGATCTAACTGGAGAAGATGAAACAAGAAAACATTTAGAGAAAAAAAATATAGGTGAACATCTTTCTGACTTTGAAGCAGGCAAAATTGTTAAGGCACGAGTCAAAAGCCCTAACATGGAAGAAAATAGTGTACAAGAGACTATAATAAAAGTAAGAACTATTTACTCAAAGACATGATTAGAGACAAACTGTTCTTGTAGTACACGTTTCTAACAAAAGGTTTGTAATCATAAAAAATAAGGAATTCTCACAAATTGGTAAGAAAAAGATAACAACTCAATAGGAGAGGGGGCAAAATCTTCACAAAAAAGACTACAAAATGTACACTAAACATATGAAAAGGTGTTCTATTGTATTAAACATAGGGAGATTTAGTAAGCTAAAACCACGATGGAGTACCACTAAAGTGGCTAAGTGAAAATGATGAAAATATCAAGTGTTGCTGAGGGAATCAGATATCTCATCCACTTCAGGATGAAGAATAAATTTGGGACAAACTGCTGAGTAGTATCTACTAAATATGAGAGTATGCATATCCCATGAACTGCTACTTTTCCTTTTAGATAGATACCCAGCAAAAATGCATTCCTATGATCACCAAAAGATACGTGCTAAAATATCATTGCAGTCTAGTCATAGGCAACAGTTAGAAAAAAAAACCCCAATGTCCATCAACAGTAGAGTGGATAAGTATGGGTTACTAGGTAGTAGTAATGATGAGTGGTGTACACTATATGCAGCTATACAGATGTCTTACAATGTTGAATGATATAAGCTACAAAATAATATAAACTTGATGATTTCGTTTATGAAGTATGAAAACAGATAAAACCAATCTATGGTACTAGAAATCAGGCTGGTGGTACTTTGGAGAGGAATAAGTACTGAGGAGGGAGCATGGGGATAATGGAAATTTTGTGATACTGGTGATGATTTTTTTTTTAAAGATTTATTATTTAGGGCTTCCCTGGTGGCACAGTGGTTGAGAGTCCACCTGCCGATGCAGGGGACACGGGTTCGCGCCCCGGTCCGGGAAGATCCCACATGCCGCGGAGCAGCTGGGCCCGTGAGCCATGGCCGCTGAGCCTGTGTGTCCGGAGCCTGTGCTCTGCAACGGGAGAGGCCACAACAGTGAGAGGCCTGCGTACCGCAAAAAAAAAAAAAAAAAAATATTATTTATTCATTTTTGGCTGCGTTGGGTCTTAGTCGTGGCAGGCCTGATCTTCGCTGAGGCATGTGGGATCTTTTGTTGCGGCGAGCGGGCTCTTGCATAGTTAGGTTTAGTTTGTGAAAATTTAGCAAGTTGTAGACATATTGTCTATGAACTTTTCTTCCTATATGTTTTTCTTCAATGAAAACTAAAAAGACAGCCTTGGGGCCCTTTAAGACTTGCAGGGCATTTGGTGCTGTTCGAAATTGAGTAATTGTCTGTTCGGACTTAGACTTTTGCTACTGTAAGTGTGGATTGTGGGTCAGCAGTACCACCTGGGAGCTTGTTAGAAGCACAAAATCTGGAGCCCCATTTCAGACTCACAAAACAGAAACCTGCATTTTAGGAAGATCTTGGTGATTCCTATGCAGGTGATACGTTGAAAAGCATTGCTCTCAGGAATTGTCGTTGTGACAGAAGTTGCTGCCTCAGGCAGATGTCTTGGGTATATGGGTATCCCTGACCCTTTTTGGGAGGTAGCAATTGTGATGTTGAGTGGGGAGCCACAGAGTTTAGAATATTTGTACATTTTCTATGGGCTCATGTATGTTCTTCATGGAAACAAAACTTCAGATGGTAGAGGCTACTCTTCAGCATTAAATACTCCTAGCTTTGGAAACGACTCCATTTATCAAGGTGTTTTTTTTTTTTTTTTTCCTGGCTTTACTATTGGCTTCAATTCTTGCATTGTTATTTTTCAAATATTGTAGTTTTCTGCTCCCACATAGTTGGCAGTAATATATAAAATGCTTATCAATGATATAGTAAAAAGCTTATTTTCCCCTGTAATTTTCAGCCAAGATGAAGATAGTTAGATTCCCTTCCACCACAAAAATGGATTATGTATTATCTTTAGACTTACGTGTGAGAAGCACACACACATGCACTCACACAAGATAAAATGCTGGCTTTGTTATGCCTATAAGAAAACATTCAGAGAGTCAAGGTAGAACAGGATTAAATAATGTTGCTGATTTCCAAATGAGATTTAGCTAGCTTCAGTGTCAATGATTTTATATTTCCCTTTTTCTTGTTGCCCTGTAGATTTCTAATAAAATAGATATTATAGTTGTAGTTATACTGTTAATCCCATCTCTTGCAATGTTGATTATATTGGTTGCTTCACCCATTTTATAGATGGCAGATGGGAAAATGTTCTCTTCCCTGCATCATTTTTTGTTTCCATTTATTTACAATGCAGAAGCTTTGATAATTATTTTCTTTGGTGTTTTAAATAAGAGTGGAGTTGAATTTCAATCCCAGTGATGGCAAAGTAGCTTGTATCAGACTTACTCTCCTACAAAAAACAATCATAAACTCTACACAAAATATAAAAGAATAAAAGATCTCATGATTTGAAAACACTGGAGAGTCACCCAAAACAAGCTGACACTGAAGGGAATTTTCTCCCTCGAAAGAAGGGCAATTCACTGGGTGAGATCTACATTTTTTTTTTTTTTTTTTTTTTTTTGCGGTACACGGGCCTCTCACTGTTGTGGCCTCTCCCGTTGCGGAGCACAGGCTCCGGACGCGCAGGCTCAGCGGCCATGGCTCACCGGCCCAGCCGCTCTGCGGCATGTGGGATCCTCCCGGACCGGGGCACGAACCCGTGTCCCCTGCATCGGCAGGCGGACTCTCAACCACTGCGCCACCAGGGAAGCCCGAGATCTACATTTTATGTGCTTTTTGGTTGTTGTTCCTGAGTGCACAATCCAGAGTGTGGGGTATTGTCTGGGCAGCTAGACAATACTCAGAAGTAAGGTACAGTCTTATTGGCTTGAAGTATAAGAGGATAGAGTTTAGGGCTGTAAAATTGGCTAGAAATTTAGGGGGGAAATCTTGTAAATATTACACATTTATAAATTTTATAAAAGTTATTGATATATGGGCTTCCCTGGTGACGCAGTGGTTGAGAGTCTGCCTGCCGATGCAGGGGACACGGGTTCGTGCCCCGGTCCGGGAAGATCCCACATGCCGTGGAGCGGCTGGTCCCGTGAGCCATGGCTGCTGAGCCTGCGCGTCCGGAGCCTGTGCTCCGCAACGGGAGAGACCATAGCAGTGAGAGGCCTGCGTCCCGCAAAAAAAAAAAAAAAAAAAAAGTTATTGATATGTACTCCATTCTACCCCTCTCCTCTCAGATAATTGTCTCAGGTTATATGTAATGTAATTTTCTCTTTTCTTGCTGTAAATTCCTTGACCTTTGCAACTCTGTTTTCTTGAGTACCTATCTTTATTTCATTTAGTATATTCTCCTCTACACTCAATGATCTGCTAGTTGGAAAACATCTCAGGTTCCCAGGCTAGCTGTGGAATGCTAGTTCTTTGAGTAGAGTCCAAGTTCAGTGTAAAGGGGTGTGGGATGTGAAGCTCTGAAGAGGGCAAGAATAGAAGCAATCAAGTTCAATTATAGGAAGGATTCTTTTTTTTTCTTCTTCTTCTTTTCAAATTTGTATTAAGGAAAAAAAAAAAAAACCCAAACCCTACAGTTGTCCCTCTGTATCTGCTGGGGATTGGTTCCTGGACCTTCCTTGGATACCAAAATCCACAGATGCTCAAGTCCCACAATGGTTCCTCCAGACCCTTGTTCTGCATCCATGGATTCAATCAACCTTGGATCGTGTAGTACTGTAGTATTACTATTGAAAAAAATCCATGCGTAAGTGGAGCTGTGCAATTCAAATTTGTGTTTTTCAAGGGTCAACTGTACTTAAAAACTTCAAACTTAGAGGCGTTCTAAAGTGAGTTTTTTTTTTTGCCTCCAAGTTCCTGGATAATGTTGAACATGTTTCTAAGTCTTTTTCAACTGCAGTCTCATCTCTAAAATCAGTACAAAACCACTATGTATTTAAAAAATACAGTATAGTGATGAGGACAAAGTAAAACCAAACATTTGTAAAATCATGGGGTTAATTTTAAAATGTTGCAAATTTGGGATGATGATAATAGGTGATTCTTTACTTTTATGTTTGAAAGAATTGGGATCATATCCAGTTGAACTTTTTACATCCATCAGGAAAAGGACTGATTTGTCAGGCTATCTTGGTAACTTCGGGACTTAGAACTCCTAAAGAAGATAATTGTGTCTCATTCTCTAAAATTATAAACTTTAGGACACCATGAAAATCTTTGGAAAGATTTGTGTTCCTGTGGTTTTATGTGGAGAAAAGAGGTGATTGCAGTAATAAGTAGTACCTGATTTTATAATGATCGATTTTAATATCAGGTTCTTCAAATTGTTTCATGGTCAACTTGCATGTAAAGAAATACTAATGTATTTGTTGAATTTTTAAAAAGAAATATTCCTCCAGTATTGTTGATTCCAATACTCTAATGTTGCATACGGCTCAGAGATGAAGTTATTTGCTGACCTGTACTAATGCTACGATGCTCTCCAAAGGTAGTGGTTACCTACTGTGTAATTGTCATATTGACAATTACCACAAGGAGGAAAGGGGTATTGAAATAAAGTGAAGCAGAGTATTAAGAAGCACATACAAGTGACGCGACTCAGCTACGAGTTTGGGGAATTTTTCCCAGAGGCTTTGATATATGTGATGAGTCTTGAAGTCAACCAGGTGAGGAGAAAGAAAGAGGAAGGAGAGAGAGTACTTTAGTTAAAGGAACCATCATGGCTTTGGGTGGGCAAAAGCCCACTGTCTCTTAGATTTATTGCCTTTCCACTCTTTATTTTTTATTTTTTTATTTTACTTTCTTGTGGTGAGAACATTTAATGTGAAATCTATCCTCTTAACAAAAATTTCAGTGTATAATACAGTATTGTTAATTACAGTGACAATGTTGTACATCAGATTTTGAGAACTACTTCATTCTGCATATTTGTGTATCTTCTATTTTAATCTCATTTCTTTACTTCCCAGTATCTCCTAGGTTCCGTTCATAGGCACCTTAACCATCTCATAGATGCTTTGTTTTGAAGTGCTTTTGGGGGTGTCTGACCCTTAACATTTTTAATCCTTGGACTTGCCCTCTGGCTCCATGTACAATACTTGCTGCCCATCCTAGCATCTGGGTTCTGACTCAAAGAGCCAGTCTGCTTAGGGAGGGCCAGGAAGTAAGGCTGGAGAAATAGGCACCATTGTGGTTCATAAAGTCCCTTAGAAACTATGGTACCATGTTTGAAATTTATTGACAAGGTTATGGGAACCACTGAAGTTTTTGTAGCATTATTAGATTTATGCTATGTGAAGATCATTGTGGGAAGGTTGGATTGGAAGGGTCAAGTCTGAAGGCAGGAAAAATAAGCATGAGGCTACTATAATTACCTAGACAAGAAGTACTGAGGGCCTGAAGTAAGGCTGCGGTAGTTGGGAATAGAGGGAAGAGGATGGATGTTAGTTTTTTTTTTTTTTAAGGCAGAATAGAGGAACCCTAGTGACTGATTACTACCAAGGAAGGAATCTTTCAATTTGTTCAATGAATTTAGAGTGGCTGTTTTGTTTCTGTTCTTTCATTTTTGGTAAATTACATAAGATTCAGGTTCTAAGTCTCTAGCAGTGTGTAACTAAAAGAGCCTAGCACATGTCTGGGCATGCCCTTTAGTGTAAATGTTAGCTGTGCAACTGAAGAGGTAGGATATTCTAATATTTTTATCACATACTTGACTTCCTTTGGGAATGATCCCATTTCCAGTCAGTTACAGCGAGAAGATTGTCTGGTTTTAATAACTTCAGAGAACCTAGATTCTGTTGTATGAAGCCCTTTATATGACTACATGGAAGATCAGAATTCATCTTTGAGAAGCACTAAACCTGGAAGAGCTGTGCTGAATCTTTCTCATCTATGATCTTTTCAGGAATAGCTGAGTATGTCGTTAGAATTGTTTCTCAACCTTTCTGGATGGGAAAGAGGCAGGATGCTTGATTAGTACAAGGGACATGTGTTCTTTTGTCAAGGTGAAACTGGAAATTGACTCAGGCTCTTATTGCTTAGTAGTTCAATACCTCTACTTCTCTGTTCTGTTTTATCTGTATTAAAAAAAAATTGAGGGTCTATACAGAAGAGTTTGGTACATGTTTCATAGGAAGCATTTTCATTTGGGAGAGTAGTTTTAAAAGTAAAATATTGGGCTCCTGTAGCTGTCCTGATATAATTTTTATTATGTTGTTAATGGTTAAAAAAAAAAAACAAGGTCAGCCAAAATCTTTTTAATGGTAATACTAAAACAATTCTCCTTTATAGACAAACTTGTAAAGGAGAAGTATTTTTCTTAAAAGATGTTTTTTAGTTCTATGGACAGGCACATTGCTGAAAACAAAGCTAAAAAAAACCCCATAGGCACAAAGCCAGCTTTGAAAGTGGGAACCCATTGCAAACCCACTGACAATGCACTGCAGGTGGATACCACATGGGAGGATGAAAGAATGTGATTGTGAGGGCCCTGTTGACAGCTCCGTGTCCATAATCTATTCCCCTTAAATTTGATCTGTGCATCTGGTCCATATTTATGCATGTATTTTTTTTACTGCAGGAGCTTAAAGTTCTTTAAGTAGGTCAAGAGTGTGTGTGCTACAAAACCTCCTGTTGGGGAGAGGTGGCGTGGTGGTATGAATGGCTGGCAAGCACTGGTGGCCTTGGATTCTGCAGGGCTCTGTGAGTATTGAGGGTGCTTGAGGATCCCCACCTCTGAAAAGGGGATTACTGGGGACTCTGCATACATCAGGAAGGACAAGGCACATCCCACTTCCGATAAGCTGTAAAAGCCAAGGAAAGTTTCACTGACGCAGACTTAGTTCAGGACAGGAGTCAAAAACCACACTGTTAGTACTGAGCCAAAGGTCCTCTGCCATGACTGCCTATAACAAGCCAAGAAGAAATAAGTTGATAATGGAGGATCCAGAGACACATAAACTGGATAACCATTGCTTGCAGAGCGGAATAAGCTCTAATCAAGGACACGTTTTAGGGTTAGCGTCTTAGTCTGTTTGATTCACGTCTCAACAAGTGAATCATGAAAGTAACTTCTCAAAGTGTGACGATCATAGACCTGTCCAAGTTTTCATCTTTGTACTCGGTGAAGAAGCCCCTTAGGAGAGCTGCTACATTTCTTCTATTTCATAGTAGGAGCTATGGTTTAGAGTTTTATTAGAGGAGATGTGGCTTGGGTTTAGAAAGTGTGACCCAGAGCAAGAGGGGTTCACAGTCGTTCTTCAACTCAGATTTGACCGCTGTCTGAATGTCAAGGAACAGCTGATTGGATTGTTTCAACAGTTTCTAAGTTCCCTTCCTCACGCTGAGTCCTTTCACCATCCTACTGTCATCATCCAGTTACATTGATGGGGGTCTGCTTTGTGTTAGAATATGTCACATATCTCTTTTCTTAGTCTGTTTTTTCTTTCAATGACAAGCTTTCTAAAGTTGTAGTTTAGCATTCTTTGAGACATTTGTCATTCATTCACTTCTGGCATTTTGTGGCTGTTAGCCTCAGACAACTTATTAATGTCTTTTGTGCCTCAGTTTTCTCATCTGGGACATGGAGAAAATAAATGCCTTGTCGTGTTGTTTTGAGGGTTACATGAGCAAATACATGCAGGGCCCTTAGACCTAACTTAGGGCCAGTGCTATATAGGTGTTAGCTCTCATTTCTCCTTCTCCTATTGAGAAAACAATTCCAAGCTGTGTTGGAATTTTGTGTCAACAAATTTGTCATGGCTCTTCTATAATCTCACCAATGTTTTGGTTTTACTGCTTTGGAACAGACAGACCCAAGAGCAGATACAATCTCAAGCTGTTAATTAATAGGCCTTTATTAGTCATCTGTTACCTGTGTTGTAGAACCATGAGATACTCAGGACTATCTCTAAATAAAATTTACATCTATGTACCCAGTGCTCCCAGGCGGACGTATGAAGATGATTGTGTTGATGTAGACAAGTCTCCTGGTTCCTGGAACTTGAAGGTTGCCTGGTAGTAGTGATTGGTGGTTTCCTGCCATATGGAATCGAGCCTCACTCAGACTTGAAGGTGTATCATTGCCCTCTGAGCACCACCACAGCCAAGGCCTGGATGAAGTTTGGAGTGGAAAGCGTGTACCTGGCATTGTGAGACAGGGACTTACACCCCTATGGTCACCCTGGAGGCCATGAGCAAACCCCTCCAAAGCATCAGATAGTCCCTGGGTTGCCACTAGAGGGCGCAGTATGGACATAGCTATGAATTGTGCTCAGACTATGTGGCATGTGGCAGTGATTCTTAATCTAAGGCTGGATTTGGAATCTCTTTGAGGAGGTGAGAAAACTGCTGAAGAACAGGAATGACTGGGGAACCTAGAATGGAAAATTCTTTGAGAGAAATAATAGTGCTAACAGCTACCATTTATTGAGCACTTATTAAGAGGCAGGTATGATTTGCGTGCATTTTCCTCCTTGAATCCCCACAAGCCCCCAATGGAGGGCTTTATTATTCCCTTCACTGGATGAGCAAATGGAGGAACTTGCTCAGAGGCTCACAGCCTTTGTGTGGAGGAGCTGATGCTTAATCCAGACCTATGCGAATCCAAAGACTTCTTTGCTTGTGTTAAATCTTAACCCTGGTAGGTAAAGTGAGGAAGGACTACAGTTATCCCTCAAGAAGAGCAACAAATAACAGCAACCCGGCTGCTGGGAAGGGTTTCAAAAGTCATACAACTCTGAAACGTGTCTCAGCCCTCCTGTTCCTGGTGATTTAAGCAAAAGGCTTGGATTACAAACTCAGGCTGAATCTGTGGTCACAGAATGGGTTTCTGTGGAACCTCATCCATCTGCAAAAAAGGTCTTTGATGGGAGAAAGAAGTTAAGACAAGAACCTAAGAGAACTGGACCCCCTCATCTTCTTATCACTGAGTTTTCATAGATCTGGCAGCAAGGGGGGTGCCTGTGTTGGTGGGTACCCCTTAGGCTTGAAGTTGTGGTGCACACATTCACCCGAGGACCAGTGTCTCCAGGTTGGGATCTTAGAGACCTTTCCTCGTGGGAGTTCCATGGTTGGAAACCCCAGAACTGTCTCACTCTGTTGCCTGCCGTGAAGCCTCTGGAAGGGCGTGGTGGCTGGAATAGGACATCAGACAGAGACAAGGATTTCCTGGCTCAGTTTCTGATGCAGGTCATATTGTTATACCGTGCAGGTTTAACTCTTTTGGGTCAAAAACTATCAAGATACTTTCCCATTTTGACTGAAACCATTAGGCTCCGTTAAGACTACCAGCAACCTGCCTTAGGCCCCCTGCCCCCAATTCAGTACTGACGGTGTGCTCCAACAACTGAAAGTAAAAGCGAGGTTCCCCAAGCGACATGAATAGGCGCTTTACAAAGCTGAAATGAAATTTGTCTTTCGTATCAGACGGCAATAATTACAAAGACTAACATTCAGTGTTGATAGAAGGGTAGGGAAATGGGCACTCATATATTGACACTGGGGGCTGTAATAGCAGAACCTTTTGGGAGGGTATTCAGTAGTATCTATTAAAATTAAAGATATTCATTCCCTATGGCTCAGTTATTCCACTTCTAGGAATTAACTTTTTATTTCTTTTCCTTTACTTGTTCCTGATTTTAATGGGAGTATTTCTGATGCTTCACTGTTAGATATAACTTCTGCTGATGTTTTCTTTTCTTTTTTAAGGGTACTCATCATCTCTTTAAGGAAATACTCTTCCATTATTAGTATCTATTATGAATCAAACTTGAATTTCATTGAACGCCTTTACAGTATCTATTGAGATTGTCATATTTCCTCCCCCCCCTTAAATCTATTAAAGTAACGAGTTTTATTGATAGAATTACTAATGACAAATCATTCTAGCACTTCTGGGATAAACCAAACTTGGTATAACATATCATTTTTATTAATTACTGGATTTGGCTTGCTAATAATTGGTTCAGCATTTTGCATCAAAATTCATACATGGGATCAGCCTGTAGCATTCTTTCTTTGTATGTCCTTCTTTAGTTTTGGAATTGAGAGTGTAACAGTTTCATAAAATGAGTTGAAAACTTTTGCTTTTTAATTATTTTTGAAAGAACTTGTGTAGTATTGGAATTATCTGTTTCTTGAATATTTTGATAGAACTTATAAGACTATCAGATCCCAGTTATTTTATTTTTCCTTCATGGTAAATTTTTACCTACTCTTTTATTTACTTTTTCCTCAATTTATTTAAAGTTATAGGACTCTTTGGGCTTTTTCTTTAAACATACGGCAGTTTTGGTAAAATATGATTTTCTATGAATTTTTCTAGTTTGTTTAAGTAACACGCTTTTTCTTAGCGTTCTCTTTAATTTCTGTTGTATCCAGTAATGTTGTCCACTTTTCATTCTTAATGTTGTTCATTTGTGGTTCTCTCTCCTTTATTCCTCTCACTTCCATCTTGTTTAGTATTACCAAATGATGTGTACACTTCAGAGCTTCCCCTAACATTTGTGGGATCCATTGTAAAAGTATGAATGGAGGGCCACATATCCTATGTCTAAATATTTAACAGTTGTAAGCTAAACTGGTAGAATGTTAACTAAAATATGTTCTATCCTCCTACTTTGACAACTGTACCTTCGTAATGACCAGGAAAGTACCTTGGAATTTAGAATTCTTGGAATCCTTAAAATTCTGTGCAGGAATATGTCAGCACAGGGAGATCCGGCCCCTGGCGTATTTCTTCTTCTTTTCCCGTCCCCAACTCTATTAAAAATTGTCTATAAACTGAAGGCCATAAATAAGAAATGTTTAAATTTATGATACATCTATACTATAGAAATTTATTAGTCTGTCTGAAAAAGATGAGTCAAATCTATAAATAGTGACCTAGAAATACATTCATGATATATTAAATGAAAAGCCATGTTGAAGACATATGTATAGCATAATTCCATTTTGTTAAGAACAGCTAGAAATCTATAGGAGATGTATATGTATAATAATGAAGATATCTACATAGGTAAAAATTGAGGAAAATAGCACACTGTGAATATTAATTTCCTCTGGAGAGTAGATTTTAAAGGATAAAGGAGATTTATATCACTCACTTTTTAAAGTCAAAAATTCTGGATCAGGAAAGTAAGAGAAATATTTATTTATTCAGGGATTCAAACATTTGGATTTTTGCAATAAGCATGTATTACTAATGTAATCATAAGGAAACCCAAGATTTTAGACACACATTTGCGTATATGTGTGCATATGTATATATGTGTGTTTGCACGTATGTATATCATATATATTAATAATATATGAGTTTGTTATTTTAGATAAGTCACTGAATTCCCTCAGAAGTGATAAGATCTACAGATAGGTTCCCAGGATGGAGAGAGACAGCAGGAAGATGGTGTTAGTAAATAAAATACAACCAGTATGCGCCTCTATGGTAACAGTTTTTCCTGT
Organism: Monodon monoceros; assembly: GCF_005190385.1. NCBI lineage: Eukaryota > Metazoa > Chordata > Mammalia > Artiodactyla > Monodontidae > Monodon > Monodon monoceros. The sequence goes on from NW_021703777.1 coordinate 119,359,926, forward strand.
TTTGTACCTCTTCCCCTTATGACACGGAAACACAGCTTTCCAAGTTAGATGAAAAGAAGGGATATTTTAGCTTGATTACATTATAAGAATGTCCTGGAAAGAGTTATCCCTGGAGTGGTAGGGCCATGTAGCACTGGAAGCAAATACATGAATAAGATAGGTTCTTTGGGGCAAAAGAATGAAAAGAGAAAGACACCCTAAGGCACTCATTGGAAAATGCCCACCCATCAAAGATATAATCTCTCATACAAACTTGCATAAGAATAGCAAAATCCATTGTCCATTATTTTATTTTCTCTCCTTTTTGTTTTACAATATTTCACTTCCTTTCAAATTTCCCAAAACAGTCTTTGAGCACGTACCATGTACCAGGCATGTTGCCATGTGTTTGCATTGCCCGTAAGGGGTTCAGTCTAGGGAGGTCACGGAAAACAAGCCGGGACAATACAGTGTGGACCGCACTCTGATAGACCTGCGTCCAGGCCCCGTGAAAGCACTACTTCAGGGAATCTACATCATGGGCAGGGCTGAATCCCTGCACAGCTCTGGATGTGTGCTGGTCACCTTGAATTCCCTGCCAACGGCATCTCCTGGAGCCCATGTAAATGGTGCTTTCTGGAGTTGGGTAGTTAGATGGCCTGGACTGTAAGTCATCTTAGAATGAATACTAAATGAGTCCTAAAAATGAATGGAAAATCATCAGATGAGGGACTGGGTGGAGGGCAGGACATTCCACGTGAGGAACTCTGCAAGCACAAAGGTTTCCATAAATCGAGGAAGGCCCCAGTCAGATCATGAAGGTTCCTGCGCGCGGTATTGAGTGGGTTTAGATTCTGACCTCACGGTGAAGGGAAGATGGTGAGGGATGTTAGGCTTGGGAGCGACAAGAATCCAATTTACATTTTAGGAGCGTGGATGGTGTAACTGGTGAGAAGTAAACATTTATGCTATTGCTTTGCTACAGAGGAAATTATGCGAATTCAAACGAACACAGGCGTGTTGCAGAGGAAAGGAGGGAGATGGGCAGAACCAGGCAGACGTAGCACTGCTCGTCCTTAGACTTAGCCTAATGTGACTTCCTCAAAGCCCCAAGTAGGTTTCCTCACGGCATACCATCCTTTTAGCTCAATAAATTTATAACAATCTGTAACACCAATCCATTTCTGTGGTAGTTTTTTTTTTTTTTTTTAATGATGGGATTAGTGCCTTTATTTATTTAATTTATTTTTGGCTGCGTTGGGTCTTAATTGCTGCGTGTGGGCTTTCTGTAGTTGCAGCAAGCAGGGGCTACTCTTCGTTGCGGTGCACAGGCTTCTCACTGCGGTGGCTTCTCTTGTTGCGGAGCACGGGCTCTAGGCACGTGGGCTTCAGTAGTTGTGGCATGCAGGCTCAGCAGTTGTGGCTCGCAGGCTGTAGAGCGCAGGCTCAGTAGTTATGGCTCACGGGCTTAGTTGCTCCACGGCATGTGGGATCTTCCTGGATCGGGGATCGAACCCGTGTCCCCTGCCTTGGCAGGCGGATTCTTAACCACTGCGCCAGCAGGGAAGCCCCTATGTGGTAGTTTCTTTAACCTCTGTTTTGTCACTTGGGTAGGGAAGTTATTTGTTGTGTAGTGTTGAAATAGGGGAGAGGCAAATATACAGAATTTTTGAGTGAGTGAATGAATGAGTAAAAGAAGAGGCAAGTGTTCTCAGGTTTCTAGCTTGAGAATCTGGGTAAATGCTGGGCCATTCGCTACCTAGATAATGTATGAGGTGTGAAACATGTTGGGTTTTATGTGTTTGTGGGTGCAGTTTCTAGCAGGCATTGTTGAAAAGGAACTGAAACTTGTGAGGTAGATTTAAGCTGAAGATACTGATCTGATATGCATTGGGATGTGGGTGTAGCTATATTATAGGCGTAAGGGGGCTGGCCCAGGGAGAGCAGGGACGAAGAAAAGAGAGGAGGCTGCCTGGACTGGAACCTTGGGAATCATGAACATTTAAAAGGCAGGCAGGGAGGTGTCTTGAAGGGAATCTGGAAGATGCTTCCTGAAATGTGGAGGAAAAAGTGATGTTACCAGACAGAAGAAAGCATGGTGGTCAAACACTGCCAAGAAGTTTACTGAGATATGAACCAAAAAATGTTCATTAGATTTGTCAACTCGGATCTTGGCAAGAACAGTTCTAACTGTCTGAGCAAAAGCCAGATTATCCTGGGTTGAGGTGGAAGGTAGGGAGGGGAAACGATGAGTATGGATGGCCTTTTCTGGACACTCCTTTGTGAGATTATAGGAACTGTGGGTATGTAGGGTGAGAATATATATGTTGAGAGCAGAGCACTCCTTGAAGGTTTTCCAGCTAAATTATGACTCAAAAACCTGGGTAGAAGGAGATTATGAAGTGCTCCTGTTATATATTATATCCAGTTTAGGACTTCACTGTTTATGAAAAAGAACCTGGAAATGGTTCTGAGGAGAAGCACACAGATGGTTATTTGATCATAAATAAGACCTTGAAAATATTAAGTGGGACAACTATCTTAAATATGAGAAGTGCTGTTACTCAGAAGAGGGACTCTTTGTACTTTATCATCCCTGAGGAGAGACCTGGGAAGAGGACTTTGGCTGCAACATGAGGCATTTAATTTAGAAATCAAGATGACGTGACATTGTGATTGAATGTTCAAACAGGTTAGAGAAGTGGCAGTGAACTCTTCTCAGAGGTCTCAGAAATTTGACATTAATAGTTTTGAAATGAGACCTTGAGGAGGTAACATTGGTGATTTTGACTGAATCCTTTCTGAGAGAGACGAGTTGGCCGATGGCCCTGGCAGCCAGGGGATTGACCCCATATGTACTTCCCTACAGCTGCGGGGTGAGCCTCTTGCCAGCTACGTCGAGCCGATTTGACACAGAGCGGTTGTTTGTAAACCCCCGAGGCCCTTTCAGCATCTCAGACCCTGAAGCTGTTCACAGAGCTTCCTGTGGGCTTCAAGTCCAGACCTCAGTAAACTTGAAGAATCCATCTGGTGTTGGCTGAGTTTAGAATTCTGGAATGTAAGCTAATTTGGACAAAAGCAGAAGCTAAGTGGAAATCTCAGAGTACTATAAGTCCTTGTGAAGTTGGGAAGCCTAAAGCCCTCTTATTTTTCCCCTCAAATGGAGCTGAATGGATGAACAGCTTTGTGTGGTCTATATGCTATTAGTCATCTTGCAGCGCTGCGAGGCCCAGGCCACTCCCACCACCAATTATATTCTTTTGGTGGGAGAAGAATATAAACCAACCACACTATCTTCACTCAGTCTCCCGTTTGTTCTCTTAAAAATTTATCCTTGTGTAGGAAACACTTTGTACTCTTTTAAAGGAAGGATTTCACGAAATGTCTTTACAGTGACATTTGTATCATATTTTAAAGCTTTCATTGGCATTATGATTGTTGTGTCTATGTGTCTAAAGACCTGTGTGAAAATGTATCGACATAAAGGTTATTAAAGTCTAAACAAGAAAAGAGAGAAACTTTTACTTACTATGTGCTTTGGTAACATGATGGTCCCCAAGTTTAAAATTGTGGTAAGCTTAGAAAGGATGTTGATTTTTCTTTTACCTAATATAAATTGTTATTTAACCAGTTATAAACAAGATAAGTAGCTATTTCCATGGCTAATTATGTTTACATGTTTATCTTTGTACATGTTTTCTATTCCGTCTCCCTTTTTAGATTGATTATGTGCTTAAATTAGTTACCTTAGGACCTAAAACACTGGCAGTGCACCAGTTATGGCCAGAGTGAAAATATAGGTTGCTGCTGAATAGAAAAATTAGCTACTAGCCTAGATTAATTTGCTCGTGGTATAGTCACTTAGCTCATTTATTTTTCTCATTTATTTATTCATTTAGTGGCTACTCTGTGCCAGGAGTCATGCTTTGCACTGGGGATAAATAACACATATCCCACGCTTTCCAGAAGCTAGCAATCTGTTCAAGGGAAAGAGGCATGTGACAAAAATAAGGGCAGTTATATAGTTAGGACTCTTTGGGTTGCATGTGACAGAGACCCAACTTAAACTAGTTTAAGAGAAATGAGGAATTCATTGGCCTACAGAATCCAGTGAAGTTCTGAACTAAGCATGAAAGACAGGGATGCGGGAAGCCTTGGGAACAGCTGGCAGGGGTAATTTCCCCTAGCACTGAATTTCCCTCTTCTACCTCTGTGTTTTTCTTTACAGTGACACCCTTCGTTGTCCCTCATTGCAGGCCAGATTCATTCCCTGTGGTGGCGATCTCACTACTGCAACTCTTGACTAGCAACGTTATGCTTTCCACAAAGGAGAGGGATCAATGAACTTTCAAAGCTTTGGTTTAAAAAATTCTTGAGAAGTTCTCTGATCATACTGGCTTAGATCAGGGGTCCATTCCTAGATCAGTCAAGTGCGGCCATTGGGAGAGGGTCATGTAAAAATGTGGTTTCTCTTGAAATAGCTACAGGGATTGAGATGGGGAGGGCAATTCTGGAAGTAGAGTTCCAGAATGCCAAACCGTATGTATCCTAGAATTATAGGTGCCATGATAGAAATATGATCGGATATCAATGAGGGCATTAAATAGGGCTTATTCCACTTAGGGGAATCAGTCAACTTTTACAGGGAAAGTGTGATACTTTAACGTGGCTTTGAGACCTATATATTTATTCTGCAAGTAGATGATGGGGTTTGGGTTGGGAGAGTGGGAGGAGGGTATAGGACTGTGAAAAAGGAAGTCTGGCGAAGTAGGTTGGGACCAGAACTGTGAAAATCTTATATTTCATGTTCTGTCCTGTAGGCAAATAGTAAAAGATATGTTTTGAAAGAAACACCTAAAAGTTCCCTTAGGATGTTTTCCAGCTGAGGGAAGGAAACCATACATCTCACTGTTTTTCTTCTCAGTATGAATTTAAAAGACATAATTTTCTTAAGGCTGGCATTTTGAAAGAAGGCTTATGCGTGTGTATTTAAAAGAAGTATATGTGAAATTTTATAGCTTTTTAATAAGTTATATTAGCATATAGACTTTGTAATGTTGCGGAGTACCATTAAAGATACTAGAAATATGGTCTTGATACTAGTGTCTGACCTTTGGAGGAGAGAGAAGGAATGGACTAGAAGGTGGGGAAAGTGGGAAAAGCAAGTTAGACTGAGACGGGGGGTTGGAAAAGATGGGCAGAAGATAAAGATCCAGTATTAAACTGGAAATGGAGGCCACTTGCAGGAAGAAGTGGTTCTAGGAAGAGAAAAAATGGTTCCACATGTGGGTAGAAAGTGTGAGTGGTAACAGTAAGGTATATCGGTATTTCTAAGCCTATCCGTTAATTCCAGAATTGTATTATTTGAATCAGTTGAACTTGAGAACTGGAATTGACAGTCCATGGTATTAAATTATTACATTCTTATTAAGCTTTTTGAGTCAGGGCTTGCAAATACTAATAACTACCCAGTTAATTAGGCAGCAGTCATGAAGCCTGGAGCCTTGACTTCTGTGTCTTTCAGTGTGGCTGCCTCAGTGTTAAGCACATAGGAACACTGACCTATTGATTGATTTCTAGTAATTTTGCAAGTATATCTTACAGGGTATAGTACGTATACTTAGCTAAGATACATTTATATTAACTTCTCGACTGGAAAACTAAATTTAAGTAACCAGGATTTTCTCTAAATAGTGGACTGATTTCTTACCTTGACAATCAGTGCAGTGATTTTAAGACCACTCAAGACCAATAACATAGTGTGTGATTAGATATTTGTTTTTGGTTTGGGGAAGATTTGCTTAAAGTGGACCAGATTTCAGAATGACAAAACAAGTTTCCCTGGCAAGTTTGGTATCAAACTTTTGTTTTGTTATACTTGATTATGTACTTTGGCTGCATAAACCAAATATATGTTCCAGTCCAATTTAGTCTCTGCTCAGAGCGATTCTCCTTCTTTGTCCAAAAGTTTCGGAACTAATTTTTTTTTGCATTCACTCTGAGCATTCAGTCCCCTATGTAGTTAAGGGACAACAGACACCCCAGGGATGTGGGTTTGACTCATGACTTTTATAGTTAAGAAGCAGGACATGCTATTTTAGTCATTTTCAATGGTGGCAAGTTGGATGCCAGATGTTTCAAAGAATAAAGTATCCTACTCCTAGGGAACTACGTGCAATGTAGATTTGTTTTCCGACATAGAAGAAAGAAAAGTCACTCGGACTTCTATATGCTATAGGTTAAGCAAAATGCTTCCTGTTCATTGTCTATGCTTCCAGTGATCTCATGTCTCTCATGGAAAAGTCTTTAGCATATTCTATATTTTGCCTGAGAGAAAAGCGGCTTTAGAATCTCAGGTTATATCCTATGGAAATGGAAAAACAACCCAGTCTTTCCCTCCTGCTGTAGGGAAAAACCCTGTTCTTCCCTAGTATGTTTTTATTCCTGGTGTGTCTTCTTTTTCACTCATAGAACACTTCCCTCCTGACACCTCTGTTCACCAAATGTGTAGAGGTTTTTTTCCCCACAACAAGTGATTGCCTGTGACACCAGCTGGGTGTCCTACAATTTAAGTCAATTCTGACACTCTCTCCCCGGAGGCAGTGTCACATCCCACAGGTTAAAGGCCCAGTCCCACAAGATTGACCTTCCCCCTTCACTCCATCAGATGCCAGTCGCAAACTCAAGTTACCACCTGTTCATCTGACCAGCTGGCTAGAGATTGGCGGTTCCTATGACCCTCTCCTTGGGTTGGACTAATTTGTTAGAGTGGCTCACAGAACTCAGGGAAACACATTTACCAGTTTATTAAAGGATATGATAAGGGAAACAGAGAAACAGCCAGATGAAGAGATGTATAGGGCAAGGTCCGGGAGGGTCCCTAGCATAGGAGTTTCTGTCCTGTGGAGTTAGGGTGAGTTGCCCTTCCAGTGTGATGAGTTCGCCAACCTGGAAACTCTCTGAACCTCGTGCATTTGGGGTTTTATGGACGCTTCACCTAGGCATGACTGAGCATTAACTCTATTTTCAGCCCTTCTCCCATCTCAAGAGAATGTGGGGCGTGGCTGAATATTCCAAGCTTCTAATCATGGCTTGGTCTTTCCTGTGAGCAGCTCCCATCCAGGAGCCGAGCCAGAGTTGCCTCATTACAACAGAAGACACTTCTATCCCACAGCAAATTACAAGGGTTTCAGGAGCCCTGTGTCAGAAACGAAGGTCAAAGACCAAATATTAGAACAAAAGATGTTCCCAGTCTCTAATCACTTAAGAAATTACAAGGGTTTCAGGAGCTCTGTGCCAGGAACCTGGGCAGAGACCAATATGTATATTTTCTATTATCTCACACTTATTCACAGCTCATGGATTCAACTGTTTGACATAGGGACATGGTGAATCAAAAATAATTTTCACAAAAGAGCGTTGCATTATGTGCTTAATTTACAAGACTATTTCGGCGAATCATACAATTAAGGCAAAAAACAATTTTTTTGGCATGAATTCCTTCTGCATTTGTTAAATGGTTTTCTCAGTATTCCTGTTGGTTATATGAATCATGGGATTCCCAATTATTTGATATTTGTGAGTATGAAGTTTAATGTATTTAGACTTGAGAAAAGTCATCCAACAAGTGAGTCACAAGTGAGAAATATCCAATACAAATATGCTATTTCCCCTAAATTCTGACTAAGAAAAAATAAATATGTTTACCATTTTTTCAATTATTTTAACAAAGGGTCATAATGACACACTAATTGAATATGAATATTAGATTTGGACAGTTTCTAGAAATTCTCTGGTCCAAGTCGTTAATTTTCAGATGAGAAAAGCAGAACTGGAGAGTTGACCTTATGTGTGAGTATTCATCTGCCCAGGGATGTCAGCCACTCATATGTCAGAGAAGTCCTGTGACAGCCCATTACCAGACTCATGGCCGCAAACACCGTCATCTGTACACTGGGTGTTGTCATGTGCCAGACACCATATGTGTCTTATTTCATCCTTGCAATAATCCAACGAGGTCTTTAACACTATTATCTCAGTTTAATAGGAAAAGAGAAGGAAAGAGTGAGAGAGAGAGAGAGAGAGAGAAAGGAGAGTTACAGGGGTGAATTCACTTCCTCAATTACATGATGAAAGAGCTTTGGACCCTGGTCTCCCTGACTTCAAAATCCTGTCTGTTGTCAACCATTCCACCATTAAATAATGGTGCTATGGTGAACCAGTTGTCAAGTATGGAAGGTTTAAAGCAAGTGTGTGACAAGATCAATGCAGAATTTTTGGTGGAATGATCTAAACTGGGTGTGTGATTCTGGAGGGGAAGAGACTATTTCCATGTGTGCTGGAGTTCCTTCGAGTGGAGAATGTAGCCTACCTCCTACTTTATTAAGTGCGTTCTCTGCTTTAATTATCCTGATGCCTGTCCTCAGAGTCTTTCTCATTCTCCTCCCTGCTGTCATCCCGGGTTTAGGAGGATGGAAGAGATAAGCAGATGAATAAAAATAAGTAGGAAACGTTGCACTGATTCATTCTATAAACAGTTATTGCGTAAATTCATGTGCCAGATACTCTTCCTCTTCCTGGCCTCATAAAGCTTACATTTGTGTGTGTGTGTGTGTGTGTGTGTGTGTGTCTGTGTGTGTGTAGGATGCATATAAACAAGGAACTTTATTTGGCTGTAAATAGCTTTTCCCAGGAGAAGCTCCTCATATGAATGAACATGTTTGGGGAATACGGATTAATATTTAGATGTATTTTAAACTTTTTTTTCAGTAAGTTTCTAATGCTAAGTTCCAAGGCTGAACTTTTGATCCCGACGATATTGGTGCTGATCTCTGATCTCTTAATTAATCAAAGGCCTTGCAGTCCTGAAATGGCTGTTCTCAAAAAATTGTTTTCAAAGCTCTCTGAAGCTCCATAGACACTTCATTTTTGTATATGTTGTACCTGTTTGCTGAAAAATCCATCCTGTAGATGGCTAAAAACTCCAGGGTATAGACTGGGTGAGAAAAGTGAAATAGGATGTGGTATGAGAGTAACTGGCAAAACAAGGGAGAGGAAGTTTTTCCTCTTTCCTCTAGTTTTTCTTCTGCTTGGGAATAAATATGCAGGAAACTCTTATGTCGAGGGCAGCTATAGCTTTTTTTCTTTTTTCTTTTTTTTAAAAGCTATGGAGATATTTATAAAACAAACAAACTGCATCTGGAAACATTTCGAGCTAAGGCACTGTAAAAAATGTGTTGGATGATATATTGGGAGGAGAGTTGGTTTAAAGTAACACTAAAACTCCAAGTGAGATAGTTTATGTCTCTGTTGTATGTCTGGAGGAAAGGAGTCCAACGGTATTAGCAAGGCTGTGCTCTATGAAGCCTTTAGGGATCTAGGTGCCTCCTAGCTTGAGATTTCACCGCCTGCTTAAGCTCCAGCCATCATGCCACTCTTCAGGTAGCAGGTGGAAGGAGAAGGAAGGAGAGAAGCCCGTTCTCTCCCTTTAAGGATATTTATCATAAGTCCCACACATTACTTCTGTTAAGATCCCTCAAGCCAGAATTTAAACAAATGGCTATACCTAAATGCAAAGTGGCTGGGAAAAAGAGTCTTTATTCCAGGTGACAAAATGCCCAACTGACTCAGGAATTCTATGACTATAGAAAACAAAAGGATAGCAAGGGATAACTGTAGTCAGTTAACTGTACAGATAACTGTACCAGTTTCTGCCACAGATGACTCTCAGTCTTTTCTCTGCCCCAAGTTCCACATGTCTATAATTTGAAATCCAGAATGAGCATGCTTTCAATGAAATCTATTCTTTCCCAATTGTTTCTGAGATGCAAAACACCTTTTAATGCCCTGAGACACACTGTGGGTTGAGGCTGCTATTAGAAAAAGGGAATAGCAAATGGATTTGCAGCTTGCTCTGGGCCCACTAAAATTTCACAGAAACAGTAGCATCATCTCTGCATGACCCGCTCTTTTCAGAAGGATGCCTTTAAAGTTGCAAAACAATTCAGGTTCCTTCAGGCACCTGGAACCCTGGTGCGCCATTGCCTGACTCACTTCAAATTGAGAAACAGTTGGGACCTGGGACCAAAGCTCCTGCTGCCTGACCTCCGGAGGATTTTCCTTTTTGGAGTTTTAATAGGTGTCATCAGCCCAGTAGGGGAGACTCTTGGCAAACCTGAGTCTTTCTCCTTCCAGAAGCTCACTGATACTGCCTCTGTGAAAGGGCCAAATTTGTCAGTGGGAAAAGAATTGTAAGAAGTATCATGAAGTAAACTGTTTTGTCATGCTCTGAATATTGACCCTTAGTAATAAAAGCTTCTTACGTTTTCAAACATGGCACTGAATCATCTCTTTAAATAATTAGCAAGTAGGGAGACAAGATGCAGGAGTTCACTTAGCTCTTTGAAAAGGAAAATTTTAGTGGGCTTAGGTACACTGGGACAAAGTGAATCAAATAGAGGTGCATTCAAGTTAAATACTGGGATTATTTTTTCAAAGGTTTTATATGTGTCTGCCCACATAGAGGAGATTTATTCTTAGGCATTTTTCAAGTTAAATATTTGCTATCTTTAGAGAGTAACCCTGTTCTTCAATTATTTTTTTTTCTCAGTCTCTTCCCTCATCCTTAAAAATTATCCAAACGTTCCACTCACTGAGTGTGGGAAGGCACAGAGCAGAAGAAGGGAAAGAATGACAGAAACTCGGTGAAGGCCATCCAGAAACTCCTGCCAAGAAGCATTTTGAAGAGGTTAATAATGCTCAAACGTTAATAATGCCTTTACCTTGAAGACATCCAGCTACTGTGTGGAGCTTAAATGATCCATCTAAAAGCAGCAATTCAAAGTTTAATTGTCTACTCGTAGTACATAGAAATATTTGTCTGGACCAAGTTCATTCGCAGATGTTGGTCAGTTTTCTGAGTTTTAAAAAGTGTTACTCATTATACCATGTGGAGCCTCTGTTCCTTGTCCTTTCCAACCATAGTTATATTGGTTTCCAAATTCAGAACTGTGACAGCATTCCAGCAGAATATCCAAAGTTGTTTTTACGGTCTTTGACAGAGAAGAAAAGAAAACATATTGGATTAAGTATGAGAGAATTCTCCTTCTCCTAAATTTCCTCCCACCAAAAAGAAACAAAATGAAGACACAAAGGAACTAGAAAATAAATGTGTGTCTGGGAATCCGAAGGATACATTTCCTCCTAATATACCTGTTTCAGTAAAAGCTTGCACGGGAAATGTTTGCCTGTTCCTCAAATGTCATAGCTTTCCTTTGGTCTCTCTTGGTGGATCCAATTTCTCAGCAGTACGATGTATTCCTTGTTTCTAGTATTTTCAACGGACAAGAATCATCTGGTACATAATCCATGGCTGGGCTGGAGGCTGAGCACAGCTGGCCACAGCTGTGCTGGAGTAGCCTGAGAACTGAACTGTTCATATAAGGTGGTTTAACAAGGTATTTGCAAGTGGAGCAGACGGCAGGCTCTGGGCCAGTCTCAGCTGCTGGGGGTCAGCCTGCTGAGGGCATGACACTGGTCGTTGGTGGTCACAGAGATGGAGCTGAACAGAGAGTGGAGCGTTCACTACCCTGAAGGCCGGTGTCATCGCTGACTCTCTACCTCTCTGGGGTCAAGTCGACGTGCCTTGTAGAGTGAAAGGCCATGCCTTTCTCATTCCCGCCTTTTAAGGCTTTTCGCCACAAATCCCTCTTCGGAGAAATCTTAGCAGTGGCGCTGCATTTTCTTTAATATTTGAGTGTGTATTTATAGGGGCTCTTTAAATAATTTGTGTGTGATTGATTCTGAAAAGCATGTAATGGCTTGTTCGGGGAGTGCTAGGATGCAAACTAGTGCCAAATTGTCACTCTGGGGCAGCCCAGTAGATCAGGAATTATTAAGATGAACAGGACAGAGAGTAGTGAATTGGCAGGAGGGACTTGGTTTGGTTTGGTTTTAGACAGGCAAGGGAAGGAGCTTGAATTCACAGAGGAAGATAGCCCTGGATGTCAGAGATTAGAATGGGAAAAGGTCAAATCCAGAGAAGAATCATCAATAGCAAGAATTTTTCATTCCTGAGATATCAAAATAGGTGGGGTCCAGGCTCTAGAAGATGTCAGGGTGTAGCACGGAGGAGACAAGCTTTTGGCAAAACGGAGGATGTTTTCACTTTCCTTTTATGGACTTCTGACTACGTGTGGGTGCTTGTCGCCAAAGCGAGACTTGTGGGCTGTGCCCTCCTAATTTAGCAATGCCAGAGGTAGTCAACCTTCTGGGAAGGACCTACACACATCTGTCTGAAGTTGGTCATGGCTTTGTGACCATCACTTATTTTGAAAGTTCACTGCCAAATGAAGTTACTTTGGAACTTTACTTAAAATTCTCTCCCAGTATAAGCAGGGGATAATTTAAAATCATTTCCCAAATTCTAAGACGTAGTTAAATTGTCACCTTACCCACTGTTTCTTTGGGGATTGAATAAGAAAGCTTTAGAGTAAAAATGAAAGACCTTAATTTTGGAGCACTTTCCATTAAATTTAATGTCTTCTGTGGTATTGTAACATAGCATTTTCCTGAGACAGCTAAATAAATCACGCAGAATTGGCATGTAAAAGAAAATAGTTAACAGGATATTGTAGTTAAGGAAAAAAGTCATGAAGATAAAGGTTGCCTAAGGTTGAAATTTCTTGGTGACATTAATGAAGATAGTGAAGCTTCGGTGATATCTCTTAAACCAAATTGGTAGGGCTGTTGGCAAATGAGTGCAATGAGTATGAACAGAAGCTTGCTCTGTGGTTCTGGGGGCCCAAGGAAAGGGCTCGCAATCCAGGTCCAACTTTTGGCATCTTTCCTGACTAGGTCAAAGCCAACAGGGATAAGAGCCAAGGCTACCTCTCCCCTCTCAAGGGCTGCCAGGAGGGTCGAGGGCCTCAGGTAGCTCAGGCCAAGAATTTCCTCTCCGTGTCTGTCATGTACATGGCATATAGTTAAATGATGTGGGCTGGCCATGCTGTCCCCTGGGCAACACTGTTTTTAATTGCTTCACCATACTTAACCCTCCGTCTCCACCCAAAGAACAATTTAACCTTCTTTTTGAGTTCCTGCCACCAAAAGTTAGGAGAGTTTCATGCATTTTTAGAAGTGAGTACTCACTGAGTGCTTTTTGTGTACCTGGTACCAAACTCTGAGCTGTGGCAGTAGGAAGAGTTTATTTTTTATTTTTTTATTGCAGTATAGTTGATTTACAATGTTGTATTAATTTCAGATGTGCAGCAAAGTGATTCAGTTTTTTATATATATATATATATATATATATATATATATATGTATGTATGTATGTATTCTAGGAAGAGTTTAAAAGACATTATCCTTACCCAGTGAATGTCCTTACCCATACGGTAACGTAAAGCTATGTACAGCACTGTAAGAGGGTGTGGAGGCAGTAATTGCTGTAGAGCTAGAGCTGGGAAAATTATAAAGACAAGTTTTATGAGAACTAAACATTTTACAGACCAAATTTTCATGGACTCGGGTGCCTGTTTTATTTTATGCACCTTTCCTAATAGTATTGTAAGCCTTAGGGACGCAGGCATGGGTTAACATACATACTTATTCCTTTCCCACAGTTGTTTTCTCTTAATTTCATGAGGACATCAAAACTAGTGGGAAAAGGCCAATGAGGAAATTCTTGGGGGAAAAATACCCCACACATAATACTTGCATTTCTGATGAGAAAACCCAAAGGGAAAAAGGTGCTCAATACACAGGATGCTGGCAAAATATTTTACCAGGATGTAGTTTTGACCAGGTTACTATTTCCGCTGGGATAGAATGTGTTTTACTTTTTAAAAATTATCTCTTGATCTCCTTTATACACTCTCCATTATGGCCCCTTATGTAGAGATACGTACTACATGCTATTCTGCATTCATTTTAGGCTAGTTTGGAGAATTTCAGGGAGAACACATGCAATTCTCCGACCAGGCTTAGCTGTTGAGATCATAGAAATTCTTTTTTCTTGCCCCCAAATGTGAGTCTGAAGGTTAGAACCCTGACTGTTGGCCCGTGACTAGCTTTCATGGCCCAAATAGTCCATAGAAATGAAAGAAGTGCATTTCCATAGTCACATGAATCAAACAGGGGACTTGGTTTTATTCCTTACTTGGGGACCACTTGACAGTTTTTTTCATTCTAAGTGATGTGGCTTCTATATAGTCCCAATGCATTCATTTTCCATCCTCACTTTCCTTCCTCCCAAAGTATAAAAGGAACATGACAAAACGATCTGATACTTGCTATAGATAACAAGATTCTCTCTACGTATCTTTGCCATAGAAAGGCCCACTGAAGAATTAGGCCTGGTGTATTTTTGTCATTTTGAGCAATTATGTTGAATGGTCCTTAGCTTTGGTTTTGGCTTTATAACGTAATGCATAGCCAAGGTGTCAATACGGTGACTGTGCAGAGTTCAGATATCATTCTGCCTTAATGACTATAACATGGTGTGAATGTGGAAACCAGAAAGTTCATTTTTGAGTCTGAAAGCAGCAGGGAACAGATGAGGGTAACAGAGCAAAGCTTACTTCCAGCCCTGGCTACTTCTGGCAGGACCTTCTTCTCTCATTACTTCATACGGACCAGATAGGAAGCAAGGTGTTCTGCAGATATGATTCTTGCTAATCAGAAGAGCAGGAGATTTGCTTGCACAGTTAGTGTCACCACACATCACCTGTTATTAAAGACTTGCTGGCCATGTTCAGCTCTGTAGATTACAGAACTTCTCAAACTTCACCGTATCTGCAAATCTTTGGAGATCTAGTGGGTCTAAGGTGGAGCCCAGCTATTCTGCAAATTTAAAAAGCTCCCAGAAGATGTTGATGCTGCTGGTCTGGGGACCATGCTTGGGTACCAAGGCACTAGGGCATGATGCTGCAGTGGCCCAGATGTCAGGTCTAATAACAATACCAACGGGTTAATTTATCTCTTATCCCTGAATCAGCTACACTCTGAGTCCTAGTGAGACTCCTTTTAAATACTTGCTGTTGATCAAGAAGAGGATCTGGTGTTGACAGAAGAATGACAGGCCTAGGGCTAGAGGATGTATGGAATGGTCTCGGGGTACTGGGGGAGCCCTCATACTCCCATTCTCCTGTGATTCCTTAAGCTCTACCTGATAGTCATTTGTATTAACAAATAATACGTTTAAAATGTTAGATCTTAGTTTAAATTAGTTTCACTAGCTGGTTTACTGCTAACTGGAAACTGCTGATGGGAGAGATCGGTCATTGAGGAAAACCTGGGATAAGGATAGGAGTTTAAAGACTTGTGCAGGAAAAACACTCCTGTGTGTTTCCTTTACTCTCAATCCTATGTGTTTCCTTTACTCTCACTGCTGTGCGTTTCCTTTACTCTCACTCTCACACTTCACTTTATTTCTGACACTTCTGGTCACTAAATATGTGGAGTTTTTTTCCCCCGACACCAAGCAATTCTCTGACACCAGTAGAGTGTCCTATAATTTAACTTAGTTCTGACCCTATCTACCTGGGGATACTGTCGGATGCCGCAGGATAAGGACTCAATCCCACAAGACTGGCCTCCCCCGACTTCAGATGGCCACCGCAAGTCTTCTGACTGACCAACTGTAAGTCAGGGTTCCCATGATCCCCTTCTTGGGTTTGAGAGTTTGCTAGAATGGCACACAGAGCTCAAGGAAACATATACATGTACTGATTTATTATAGAAGGATATGGTAAAAGATACAGATGGGCATCCAGATGGAAGAGATGCATAGTGCGAGTCATGAGGGAGGAAAGCTCGGAGTTCCGTGACCTCACTGGTGCACCATCCTCCTGTTCCTTCGTGTGTTCAACAAGCTGGAGGCTCTCTGAGCTACATCCTTTGGGGATTTTTATGGAGGCTTCCTCACATAGGCATGATCGATCATTAATTCAGCTTCCAGGCCCTTACCCTCTCCCGAAGGATGGGTGGTGGATGTGCAGCTTCCAAACTTCTAATAAGCATGGCTTAGTCTTTCTGGTGACCACTTCCTATCTGGAAGCTATCTAATCACCTCATTAGAACAAAAGACACTCCTATCGCCCAAGAAATTCCAAGGGATTTAGGAGCTCTGTGCCAGGAACTAAAGGAAGAGACAAATACATATAGACCAATATTTATAGAAATGTATACACACACACACACACACACACACACACACACACACACACACATTCTTTTTCTATTATTTCACAGAACTGGAACAAATGAGGAAAGGTAGTTTGGGAGTATGTGGCATTTCAGAAAATAGTTGATCTGTAAGGGGCAAAGGACAGTCCAGGAGAGAATAGGAGTGTGTGCTGGTTGGTCTGGTGAGGACTGGGGCATCCCGGGGGCCCAGTTTGGGTGGCTAGTCCTGGAACAAATGGATGACATCACCAATGACCAGCTCAAAATGCACATTCCATTGATCATGAACCAATTGTATCATCTTCCTTTACGGGAAACAGCCTAAATTAAAAACAAAACAAAAACTCCCTGAAGGAAACCTTCTCTACCTTTTATTTTCAGATGTATTTCTCCCAGTTTGGCTACAAAGAAAAGATTTCTCACAGTGTTTATACCTGCTAGGAAATTGGGAATTCCAGAAATCTCACAGTGTCCAGATCAGTTTTCTTTCCAAATCTGGGATGCAGCACTCTCTTTTGAGTGACAAAGAGAGGTCAGTTATCAGATTTGTGCATTTATACTGGTTTTATGTCAGTGGTACCAGTGTAACTTGAATGCTTGTGAAGAATGCAGTTTCCTAGAAACTGCATTTAAGAAAAACACTTAAAAATATTTTGACGACTGTATGGTTGGGATTTTTAGGCTCAATGGATCTGGTGTACTTCATGGGCATGGAATTATTCCAATTGCACCATAATCTCAAATAAGTTAATTTTTTTTTTTTACAGCAAATTGTGAGAATGAGAAGCTTGGAAGGGATATTAGGGAAATGATAGGTGCTATGTGCCTCTTTATTGTAACTTATTATGTTTAATCATTATCATTACACTAGTGCATAACTCCGTTAGGGTCAAAGACTAGGTAATCTAATGAAATAAGAATTAGGAAACCGGGACCCTGATTACTATCTGAATTTCTACCATTTAATTACATCAGCTATATCACAAAACATTATCTAATGCTTGGTGAACATGGTCCATGATCTTAGTAGCTGTGTTTTAATAATAAAGATTTAAAAGTAACAGTTACCATTTATTGAAGATAAACTATATGGCTGGTACTACTTTAGGTACATTACAGTCTTAGCTCATTTACGACTTCCTTAATAACCTTTTTTCTGTAAAATGATGATAATGTTGGCCATTGGTTATAGCCTGCATGTATGTAATGCTTTATATTTTTAAGAGAACTTCTCTGTATATTTTCATTAACCTATTCAGTTTTTCATGAAGTAGTTCTAATTCCCTGATACAAAATTTTGCTGAGATTTCATAGAGAATCTTGACTGTGACTCAAAACCTCTTTGCATCTGGGGTGGAGAGAAAAGTGGAGATAGCATTGCTTTTTCCTTTCCAATTCCAACTGTGAAGAGTGAGACAGGGGTGTCTGTGTGGAGCCATTGGGCTGAAGATTTTCATCTACAAACCAGGTATTTGGGTTTCCTTCCACACTTTCCCCATTTCTGCTCTGCCTGTGGACTTAAGTTTCCCCCTCTCTATGGTACTTTTTTTCTTTCATTTTGTCTTTTTTAATTTGTTCAAGTCATGTTGGTTTAGATCTTCAGGTAGTTGGCTTATCTGACACTGACTGACCAGCTTTTAAAAACGCTCCTAATATCGAAGACAGATGCAGTTACCATTTAGATGATAAATGGCAGCATGTTTCACATAAGGAGGCCTGGTAGATATCCATTATTGAGAATTTAATAGAATTACCTGTAATCATATTGGCAGAGCAATTTCTTAAGGCCATCTGCTTATTTATTAAAATGATTTTTTAAACTATACTGGACTAGATACTTTTCTAGTAGCATTTCACCTGTATTGGACTATTTTTTAACTCTAAGGTATATTTTACATTACCTGTATATCCCATCCCGTTATCATCCTAGGATAGGATCCCCCAGAGTAAAGGTATCTTTTTTACTAAATCACTCTGCTCATTTTTCTATGGGCCGTGAGTTATCCTTCTACACGTAAATGGCAAGGTAGCATTGCTTATATGCTAACCTCTGTCCTTGTGAGATGCCTGAACCTCCTCTTTCAATATTTTCCTGAAGTTTTTCTTTCATAAGGATAATACCAAGAATTGTAAGCTTCCTGGTAGGCTAATAATCTGGTGCTATTTCAACCAATTATCTGTCCATCATTTATTTCATGGGCTGAGAAGAACCAGATTATGCTTTAATGAAAGTTGTACTAAATGCTATGTGGCATCCTGGAGATCTTGGAACAGTTAATGAGTATTAGTGGAAAAACTGGTGATTCGAATAAAGTCTGTGATTTGGTTAATAGTATTGTACTGATGTCCATCTCTCAGCATTGACAAATGTACCACGGTTCTGCCAATGTTAACATTCGGGGAAACAGGGTGAAGCTACAAAGGAATTCTCTACTCTTGTTGTGATTCTTCTGTAAATCTAAAATTATTCCAAAATAAAACAAATATTTTAAAAATCCCAGCCCTCAGATTGTATGCCTTTTCTCTATCTTCAGAATAAATTTATTATATGTTTTGAACACAACATAACATTTTAACATCCTTGGAATTTTATTTTATTTCACAGTTTGTCACGCACTAAGAGAGAATATTCACCAATGACACTCATTAAATAAAGGAGTAGCTTACATGAATAGAATGGTAAAGTCTTGTAAAAATACCTATAAAAGTTTCCCCCCCACCCCTGGATTATGTCAGCTAAACATTTGCGACATCTTGGCTTTTCTTACTCTAGTTTTCTTTCGTGTGATATTCCAACATCTCAGAAAATGTACTAAAGAACTGAACCCAGATAATAGATAAAAAGTTTAAGATATGGCTTACATATGGAGGAAATTTTAGACAATATACAAAATGTGTGAGAACATTGGCTCCAGATGAAGAACACTAGTAGACAAGGTCCCTAGTAAAGGACAATATTTCTAGGTTTAGGTAATGTGCTCCCAGCATCTGCATCACTGGTACATGCTGAGAGGTTAGGAAATTTTGGAACTGTGTAAATTGGGGTTCACAGTTTTATGCTGTCCTCCTACAAAAAATGTGTTTCCTGATTGGCTCAAGACGATAATTATGGGACTTCAGACTTTAGCTAACAGATGAGTCAGATATTTATTTTGGTGCAGGAGATTCTGAGGTCCTTAAAGCCCACCCCCGTCGTAAGTCTCTTAACTGAAGACGGAGCCTATACGGAAAACACCGAGTAACAGGTGTAGAGAGATCCAGCACTGGTTTTTGTCCTTGGAGACAAATCTCTTCCCACGTAGTGGAGAGTTGTAACTAGACGCACAAAGACAGGAGAACTTCTAACCTCGGCAGACATAACCAGCCATAACACTATGTAAGAGGGGAAGAGGTGTTCTCGAGCCAGGCTGTCCTGGATGCAGCGTCATTGTGGTAGGAACTCACCCAGTGACCTCTATACATGTTTAACCTTTCCTGCCACATAATCTATTTCATGACCAAGGATATAAACTAGAATGACTGACAAGAGAAATTATGAAATCTGTAATTAACATCAGGCATTTTTCTATCATGAGTAAGGATTTTTGAGTCAAAAAGAACTGGGTTTTTATCCTAGCTCTACCATTTGCTCTCTCTAGGACCTTGGGCAAGTTACTTACCCATCTGAGCTTCAGTTTCCCTGCTTCTAAATTGCAGCTAACAGTAATTATTTTATCTGATTGTTTCGTGGGCTATGAGAGCAAAGTGCCAAGGCCAGCACATGGCACCAAAGAACCCGTGAGAACCCGTTGTGTGTTCATTCTCCCCACCCGCACTGAGCTCTCTGTAGTGTAACTGAGGAACATGAAGGGCTTCGTGTGCACATGGACACACGTGTGTGCACATATAGACAGCTTCCCCAGGCTTTGGCCGTATGTGGAGTCCCCATTCCATTTCTGATTTTCTCTGAGACCGTGTTTGTATTCATTCTCCTCTTCCTCCCACTTCCTTCCTCCTTCTGTTGCCAATACCTTCCTTCGCTCCTTTTGCTTTCTTTCTCTTCCTCCCTTTCCCCTCCCACCCCAACCCTTTTCTTAGGTCCTGGTCCCTGCTCTCCTCCTCTCTGTCTCCCATTCCTTCTCCCAGCATTTTCAGACTTCTTAACAACAGGTACGATGGGGAACGTTCACACATATAAAGGAACTAGGATTAAACCTCAATGCTTAATCGCACGGCTGAAAATTCCAGACATTTCTTTTTTTATAAAAAATGCTGCCTAATACTGCATTAGAAGCAAACTTAGTCCTAAAGCAGCCCACTGACTGTAAGTAACACGAAAGCAAACGATGCCCCTCCCCTCCAACCAAAATGGCCATTCAAAACAGGAGGATGTTTGGAAAAGAATATATATGTTCCCGGATTACTTTGCTGTACATCTGAAGCTAACACAATGTTGTAATTTAACTAAAACATAAATTTTAAAAAATGGTTAAGAAAGCAACAAAATAGGAGGATGTGTCATTACTACCTGTAGAAAGACCACACCACCCCTTCTGTGGCCACATGCTGGACTATTTTCAGAAATAGTTTGGTAGTTGATGACTTTGATCAGGTTTTTATTTTTATTTTCCCACATAGCTAAGGGTGTCCTAATCTCAGTCTTAGGGGAATGAGGCAAGTTTTCTGAAATATTCTTATCCTCTGATGTTTCTGAAGGCTTGCATGACCCTCATTTCATTTTTTAGTTAATTTTTGATTACAAAACAAATACCCCTCCCTCCCAATCTCCAAAACTAAACCATAAAGGAGATTATTACAGGGTTAGGACAAGGTCATTTAGAGGAGAAAGCCCCGTGTAGAGAAGGGGAGAGGGCTTGGTGAAAGGGGTCTCGTTTATGGGGTGACCAGCTGACCCATGTCTGAAGGCACTTTTAGGACTATGCAGTCTTAACTTCTGCAGGGCTTTTTAAATCCCTGATGTGTTCTGAGCTCACAAAACTCAGACATTTATTTGTTAGAAAAATCTTTAGTTCCAAAGAGCTCAACTTATTCTCCAATTTCTGAAATTGACTGCAGTGTGACCTCTGGTTAGAAGCTGTTGTCCCAGTTGTGGACGTCTTTTAGGTCTTCAGGGAGCAGGTCCCAGATGTTTGATGAGGGCTGAGCAATTGATGCCTGCTTCTTGGTGCATATGTCAAAATTTTAAAATATTATCAAGTGTTAGGTGCAAAATTGCTCTTTAAGATCCTTACAGATAATACAAATAGAGAAATTCAGACCATTCGGATGAGTAATAATGTAGACTATCTATACTTGTAAAATAGTTGACTTTACATCCAAGAAGAGATATAAGTGCTTTCAATAAGCTGGTGAATGCAGAGGGAGAAAGTGCCTGTTTAGCAGAGGTAGGGAAAGCATGCCCAGGAAGGGCATGCTTCCAGTGCTAAAATGAGAACTGGGTTAACTTCTCTGAGAACAGGGGGCATGGTGGTGGCATGGATTGTGACTTGGGGGAAAGCTCAAGGGGAGTGGGGGCTCTGTCTAGATGGAAAGGAGACCGACGGTGGGAAGGAAAGGAACTACCTTTTGTTTTCTGATATCATTTGTCAGGCCCTTTGTGATGAATATGGAGATTGGATGCCTAGATCCCCTTCCACTGAGAGTCTGTGGCCCAGCCACTGGGAGAGCTGGTCACAGGCAGCTGTCAGGGATTTCCTCAGCTGCACAGAGCCACCTTGCCTAAGGTCACACCCTTCCCAGAGTGGCCGGCACCCTGGGAAGCACCCTGATCAAGCATCAGGTATAAAAGTCCAGCCATTTCGGCCTTACCTGGGGAAATTCCAATGGCTCATTTTAGCTCTAAAGCTCCCTGTGGGGTCAGCTGAAGCTGTTGGTCTGCATCAAAGCTCAAATTTCCCTAAGTCTATGAGGCTATTTCTGTTTTGTAAATGAGTTCATTTGTATCATTTCTTTTTAGATTCCACATATAAGGGATATCACACAATATTTCTCTTTCTCTGTTTGACTTCCCTCAGTATGACAATCTCTAGGTCCATGCATGTTCCTGCAAATGGCATTATTTCATTCTTTTTAATGGCCGAGTAATATTCCATTGCATAACCAACAAGGACCTACTGTATAGGACAGGGAACTTTGCTCAATGTTATGTGGCAGCCTGGATGGGAGGGGAGTTTGGGTGAAAATGGATACATGTATATGTATGGCTGATTGCTGTGCACCTGAAACTGTCACAACATCGTTCATCGGCTATACCCCAATATAAAATAAAAAGTTAAAAAAAAAGCAAAAGCTCAAATTTCCCTCTGCCCAATCCTGCTTCCTTCCTCCCCCCGCGCCCCCCGCCCCCCGCCATAGGTGCTGATCCTAAGAGCACTGTCTAATAAATGTTCTACACTCTAACTCCATCTCAGAGTCTGCTTCTTGGAGAACCCACCTGTGACACTCTTTCAGTGTTCTATGTTATTTAATCTTCCTAATAACTCCCCAAGGTTGGTATTTTTAGCTCTATTATACAGGTGAGAGGTGAAGACTTAGGTGAAATAACTCACCAGAAGTCACACATCCTGGCATCCACATTTTGGTCTTTTAATCAAAATATCCATGCTCTTTTCAGTGTACCGTGTTGCCTGCTAAAAGGATTAGCAGTAAACACACAGCTTCAGGCATGTACAGTAAAGACTGGATAATTACTTGTGTGCCCTCATTTAGTCAACAGCTATTTATTAAATACTCACCAGTGTACCAGAAATTTTAAAGTTACAGAAGGAAAAAACATGAACTGTGAGATGGATGTGCTATTTACATAAAGGGTTTGTAGACACTGGACAGAATCTTGCATCTGCTCTGTAATGCCAATCTTCAAGTCAAAGGTCAACTTGGACAGTATCTTTGAAGATCAGCCTTTCTCAGTTATATTTTGTTTTGGAATTATAACATTTAATTAGAGATTAAAGAAACTAATGGTACATGAAGGTGAAACAGACAAGTGTTGCTTTGAAAG
Organism: Monodon monoceros; assembly: GCF_005190385.1. Classification (NCBI taxonomy): domain Eukaryota; kingdom Metazoa; phylum Chordata; class Mammalia; order Artiodactyla; family Monodontidae; genus Monodon; species Monodon monoceros. The sequence continues at coordinate 119,383,090 of NW_021703777.1, forward strand.
ACTCAGTAAGGACTGATGCTAAAACTGCCAAACTAATTGGAACCAAGACAACTAAAATGTTGGAAGATGTATACACCTAGGAAAGATATGTACTTACATTGTTTCTCAAATATGTTTAAGGTTTCACTTTAAAGAGCACAAGTGGAATGCATCTTAGATGATGCATTTTGATTATGATTCATTCTGGAAAGAAAAAGAATGGAATCATACTAGAAAAAAAAATTTGGCCCAACATCAAAAGATTGGCAAATGAATACACATTTATATGTTTTGAGTTAGAACAAAATATTTAAGGTATGTATGCATCATTTTTTTGTGATTCCCTACTTTAAGCAACTTTTTCTGTTGGCCACACTTACTGTTAAACTGTTCCACCATGTTTATTAAGAACATGTATCCTCAAAATAGTATTTCTTATAAAGAATATATTCAATAAAAGTTTGTTACATGAGTGAATCACCCAAAAATGTATGAGATAAAAATTACTTTATGAAATATATCATATAGAGTATATGCAAGTACCACGTATAGATTTCTATACAATTTCTAGTTTGCTTCTTTGGGGACAGTATTCAACCTTTCTTCTTCTGGAATAAAGGTCAGATCCAGTCTTTCTTTGTTAGTGGCCTACTGAATGAATTTTGCTTTTTTACTTTTATTGTATTAATTTTTTAGTGAAACAGTTAAAATAGTTATACAATGAGGCAACACATTTGGAAAGACCAACTTAGCTAAAATAACAGCAAAAACTTCCCAGTTATAAGCTAGTGTTGATCAGAACCAGAACAAAAACAAATTATTAATCTCATACAAAACTGCAACTATTTAACTTTTCCTATAAATATACTTACCCTTATTCTATAGTGAACTGCCACCTTACTCTGTCTTTTTTATCTTTGACTTTTCTCCCAAATCTCTGGATAGTAACATCCTTCATTTCTTTTTTCTTTTTTTTTTTAAGAGTAACCACCTCTCTTTTTAAAAAAAATTAATTTATTTTATTTATTTATTTTTGGCTGTGTTGGGTCTTCATTGCTGCGCACAGGCTTTCTCTAGTTGCGGCGAGTGGGGGCTACTCTTTGTTGCGGTGCATGGGCTTCTCCTTGCAGTGGCTTCTCATGCTGCAGAGCATGGGTTCTAGGCGCGTGGGCTTCAGTAGTTGTGGCATATGGGCTCAGTAGTTGCGGCTCGCGGACTCTAGAGCACAGGCTTAGTAGTTGTGGCGCTCGGGCTTAGTTGCTCTGCTGAATGTGGGATCTTCCCAGACCAGGGATCGAACCCGTGTCTCCTGCATTGGCAGGCGGATTGTCAACCACTGCACCACCAGGGAAGCCCAACAACATTCATTTCTATTGTGGGCTCATCAGACTTTCCCACATATGTAATATCTTACTTTTAGAACTGCTCCATTTTTAACATACAACTGCATAAAGACAATGTCCTGTCTTGGCTTTCCCTAGGTTCATATTGATTTTCCACATGTAGTGGAGTGAGAAAGCAAACATGAAGCCACAGGACTGTATTTGTCTTGGTGACCAAATGGCTTGGGTTAAGATCTTTAGTTAGAATTCCTTGCTATATCTAAAATTTCGGAACTTAGCCATGTTTGGTGAGAAAAAAAAGAACGACACTGGTAGTAGGTGGTATTTCTATTCTACAAAGACAGATTTTTAAAATAAAATTTACAGCATAAATGAAAGTATGAATTTTGACTACACTGTTTTATAATTTAAATCAAGATTAAAATGAATCAAATGTAAAGAAATAAAATCATTTAGGAATATATTGTAACTATCCCCACTAACATCAATATTTAGTATCATTAGTTATCATTTTAAAGTTAAGTAGAAAAGAACCTTCATTTATCCTAAATCTTTTCTTAGGTCAAAACTTTTCATGGCTTATAGTTTAGTCTTGGTTGGTAATAGAAGAGCTTAAATTTCAAAATAATTCAATTAAAAAAAAAAAACAGTTCCAGAGGTAATTTCATTTGGCAAATATTGAGTAAATAAACTGAATTTTTTTCGTTAGTAATTATTTGTCTTTAATATATTAATATGCATCATACATTTCCAAGAGAGTGAGGGATATAGTGTATAGTGTTTTATAAACATATGGAAATGAAAAGGAAGGCTCAGACAATAAATATCTTGAAGGATAAATTGATGTGACTTGGTGACTGATTAAATACAGGAAGTAAGAAAGAGTGTAAACAAAGGTAAAAGATGTTGAAGTTGGAAATTTATAAAAAATCTCTTTGCTGTTTCATTGCTATCATTTGTCGAGCTGCTATTACATGCTGATGAGGAACTGGGACTCAGAAATTTAAGTAATTTGTCTAGGGTCATATAGATACTATGTGGTTGTCACAATAGTACAATCACAGTGTACTGAAATGACTGATGGAGAGATACCAAAGACATGTGAAAGGATGTGAGGTTCCTTTAATCACAAAGATGTGGAAGCTTATGGTACCAATTACACAAAGCAGGAGGCAACACACTGCCCTCCCAGATGGAGGTACAGGTGCAGCCAGTACATGTTACACAGTGTGATGGTTCTGCCAGATGAGCTTTTCTTTCTTTCTTTGTTTTTTTTTTTAATCCATATGACCATCTGCAAGTCACTGGTACAAAATAACGCCTCCAGATTCTTGAGTGCTTATTGTGGAACCAGGTGAATAAAAGGTCAGTTTCCCAGAGATGGCATCTCTTAGAAGGCCCAGGCTATAGGCCTATCTGAGGTTCATTCTTATACATAGTAACTGGTAGAGCCAGGATTGAACTCCAGATCTACTTTGTTTCAAAGCCCCAATTTTCCCTCTATGCTTGACTGTTGATTTTGTTCATGGATGGAAGCGTGGTGAAGCCATTAGAGCACCACTGCCGATATTCCCTGTCCATGTAATGGCCATGAAAAGCACACTGTAATACTCGTGTCTGTTTTGATTTGGTCCCTTTGTCACTTTTTGTTGCTGCTGCTATTATTTTCTCTGCCTCTTGGAAATCTTATGAGGCTATTTCTGCCATCGCTCCCATCTTCATCTTGAGACTTCTTTTTTCTTTTTTTATGATGCTTAACCTTGATGCCCTTCATTCAGTGACAAAGCCTGTCTTCAGGGCTCCTTTCTTTGGTCAGCACTCTGATGGGTGTGAGGCAATGTCCTCCCCTGTAGTGTTATGATACTTTTACCTTTTCTTTTTTTAAACCATGCACAGGTTATTACAAATTTTTGAAACAAATATTCTCTTTCCTTCTGTTGAGAAACTTATACATGTCTTATTGAGAGGTGGAAGGATTTGGTAAATATTCAAATTTGTCCAAAATCTTCTCTCCATTAATGACTTTTATTATGAGTATTTTCCTAATTCTCTAAATTGCATCTTCTTTTTTCCTTATAAAACTAGCATCTATTGATCTCCTACTGTATGCTAGGTACTATGCTAGGTACTATGCTACAACATAGAGATAAATAAGAAAATGTCCTGATCTTCAAGTGCTCGGCGTCTCAGAAGACAGATGTATACAAATAAATAATTGGTACAATGTGAAAAACGCAATGCTAAAAGGATGTTAAAAGTACCTGGAGGGGCTTCCCTGGTGGCGCAGTGGTTGAGAGTCCGCCTGCCGATGCAGGGGACACGGGTTCGTGCCCTGGTCCGGGAAGATCCCACATGCCGCGGAGGGGCTGGGCCTGTGAGCCATGGCCGCTGAGCCTGCGCGTCCGGAGCCTGTGCTCCGCAACAGGAGAGGCCACAACAGTGAGAGGCCTGCGTACCGCAAAAAAACAAAAACAAAAACAGTACCTGGGGAATAAGGAAGAGCTAGAGAAAGGGCTTAGGATTCGATGTGGGGCTTTGGGAAGTAAGCAGGAATTTGCTAGCTGGAAAAGAGAACAAAGGGCAAACTAGGCAGAGTGAGCTGTCCATGCAAATACATGGGGTTGTGAAATGTACATGGTGCACTGGAGGAATAAACTGACTTCTGATATTCATGAAACACAGAATGTATGTAGAAGACGGAAAGCAGTGTTCCTAGACCAGCCTTATATGCCACGCTAGAGTTGGGGCTTAAGTCTGTAGGCTGTGGGAACCCTTTTTTTCCAGGTTCAGTCTTTGTACTAATAACCTTCATTGCTCCAAGATCTTCCCTTAGTTCCTGCTCAGTAGTAAAGCTGGGCAGACTCAGCAGCCAAGGCAGCATCTGATTTCAAGAAAAAAATGCATTTCCTTACCTTTCAATATTAGAAAAATTCCTAGCCTCTACCGAACAAACCAGGAATGATCGTGGTAACATTTGTCAGGCCAGACCGGTTTCTCTCCCTATTACACTGCACAGTTTTCAGAATCAGTGTGATTCCAGACATGGAATACTGGTTTAGTGAAGATGAGGGATTATTTGCTAAAGCCTTTTTCTAAGTGAGCCTCTCTAGGTGACCCTTGGAAAGAGTCCACTTCGTGAGTGTTTGAAACATTAGTATAATCCTTGCCCTTCCCCAGATCATTAAGCATGTAGGTCTAAAACCGTTCCTCCTCAGAAACTATGTACGTTTTCTGGAAAGGTTGATCATTTTCTTTTCAAATTAATGAGTAAACATTTCTGCAATTTTTTGTTGTTGTTGTTGGGGTAGGAGTTTATTAATTTATTTACTTTTGGCTGTGTTGCGTCTTCGTTTCTGTGCGAGGGCTTTCTCTAGTTGTGGCGAGCAGGGACCACTCTTCATCGCGGTGTGCGGGCCTCTCACTGTTGTGGCCGCTCTTGTTGCGGAGCACAGGCTCCGGACGCACAGGCTCAGCTGCCATGGCTCACGGGCCCAGCCGCTCTGCGGCACGTGGGATCTTCCCGGACCGGGGCATGAACCCGTGTCCTGTGCATCGGCAGGCGGACTCTCAACCACTGTGCCACCAGGGAAGCCCTCTGCAATTTTTTTCAAACTTTATCTTGATAGTGTCTTTATCAATCCATTTCATTGCCTGTCCTGATCACATCCTTTTTTAGGAAAACTTGTCATACCATAGTCCTGGGAAAGCAACATGACCCTGTGACCCCTGCTAACTTCCCAGTCATTGCATGAACATTTGACCCAAAGACAACGAATCCCTTTGCTCATCAGTGAAAAAGCAAACATCTCTTTTAAAATTTTTTTTTATTAATTAAGAAAGTTTGAGTCTGTAGACAGTATGTAGACATTGATTCCTCCTATCCACTCTTATGTTGCAATAGCCTTCCTTACATTTCTTCCATCCTATCCCTTTTAGACAACTGAGAACACACACGTACACACACACCCACTGTGCTTTTCTGATGTCTGTTCATTAATTTAGCAGGTAGTTATTTTGCGTTTCCAGTGTGTATAGTCCTGAGTTTATTGTCACAAACCCTAATCCTCTAAGGCATGGTGTGGAGAATTTCTATGTAAACTTAATGTCTATACCTGTTGTTTCAGGGTGGTGGCACAAGTACAGATTAAATACTTCCCATATCAACTTATATTTACCATGTTATTAACATGAGGACTATTGTCTGCCTTAAATCAGGCGTGATTGTTAGCTTTGTATCGTGACCAAATAACCGGTAAAGTGAGCTTTCTGCCAGGTGGAAGGGACACATACAACACACACGCCTGCATACTCACTGTACGTCTGACTTTTTAAAAGGACAAAATAATAATGACTAAAGGTGGTTGAAATAAGCACGGCCTGGAGGTACTGCTTAATTCATTTTTCTTACAACGTATATGGATTTATGTCATTCCAAGAAACTAAGTGAACCACAAAGTTGTTAATGCCTTGAGGGCTTCTGTGTAAACGAGGAATCACATAGGAGGGAGTCAATTCATGCCTTTTCTTGGTGTTCAGCTATACCGTTCACTGCCGCTGAAATGATTATCCAGCAATTTACACCCGTTGTGCTGATGGGAGGGTCTGCTCATTCCTCAATTACGGACAGCTACCACTTGCTCTTTGTAGCGTTTGAAGGAGAAGCATAGGACACCGTATGACACAGACGAGTGCTCTCTATTTTTATCTTTGCTGAATGGAAGCTAGTGCTGGAGTGTTCCATTGAGCAACAACTCAAAGGTAGTTGTTTCTGTTTTTTTTTTTTTCTTTCTTTCTGAGATTGCATTTGGGGCATTTTAACCTCAACTTTTCCAAACTGTTTTCCTTCTTTGGATTTAGGAGTTCTTTTCCTATACTTCGGAGATTTACCTCACAAGGACATGACAGGCCCTCAAGGTCCCACTGAGTTATGGTGTGAGGCCAGCAGACGGCTCTGTGACTCACCCCGCCGCATGGCAAGCTCCCAGTGTAGACTGCGCCAATTGCGTGAGACAGCCTACAAGACCACATAATAGAGGGGATTACACGAGAACAAAAATTTCTTTGCTTTATTTATAGTATCATTGTGGAAGGCTGAAAAGCTGTGATTCAGCTTTGCCTGGGTGTGGACTTGCAATAATCCACTCAAAACTTTGATTGTTCCCTTGATTTTGCCTTGTAAAAGCTTCTGTGGCTCCTGTGGATTATTACTTCATAATGCTTGGACAAACATCAATTAACAGACATCAAAACGTTCCCATTTGTGTCCCTCTATGAATGGAGGAGACCCAAAAGACCCAACGGGTTGGAAACACTCGCATGGAGATTACCGGAGGCCAGCCTGCACGGAGGACACAGGTGTGCTGTTCCGTGTGTGTTGAAAATATTGCATTTCCTATGGAGCTTGGAGTAATTATCAAACCAGACCTCTAAAGAACAGCTTATTGGAAACCTTAGCTATTATAAGGGCTATTTTTTTAAACCTGGGAAATTGGTTGTTGAAAATCAGATGAAGCCAATGAATCTGGCTGTTGAAATTGGAGGCAGCAGAAATTATATTAGTTTTCATAGTCACCTGAGAACTTTTAAATTTTTTTCAAAATTTCTCAGAGAGTTTAAGATGGGAGTTCTTTCAAACAATATGAATAATAGAAATATACTCGACATAAATGTTTGAAAATATTTATATAATAGTTAATGTACAAGAAAAATATTCCCATAGCATGTTATATTATAGAGTTTTAAATATATGCCATTCCTTGCTGTCTGGTTTACTCTTGTAGAGACTTTTTCTACTCATGATGTCAATACTGTATGCAGCGGGAACAAATTCATGGATAAACTATTGCCTTTATTGTCACTTATAAAAAATTGACAACGTGGGCTTCCCTGGTGGCGCAGTGGTTGAGAGTCCGCCTGCCGATGTAGGGGACACAGGTTCGTATCCCGGTCCGGGAAGATCCCACGTGCCGCGGAGTGGCTGGGCCCGTGAGCCATGGCCGCTGAGCCTGCGCGTCCGGAGCCTGTGCTCCACAACAGGAGAGGCCACAACAGTGTGAGGCCCGCGTACCGAAAAAAAAAAAAAAAAAAAATTGACGACAGATTTTTTGTCCAGTGTGACAGTATTACATGAGTGTCAGCTCCAGATCTCTCTCAATGTGTGTTTATCTGATAATAGTGAGTGTATTTATGTGGAAAGTCGTCAGAACATATTAATGTTGCTAGTAAACACTGTAAATGATTTGAAGATGTACAATGGAATAAACCAAGAATAACCTCATTTTTTGGATTATTTTATGTATTATTACATAATACAAAGGCCTCCTTTCTGGGGAATTTCATTAATAAGCTTCAGTAATTGTACCAGGTCAACTTACTGTAATTCACAAATCCATGTGGCTAGAGAGGTATTAAAGCATACTCATTTTCTTCGACTGTCTTATAAATTGAACTGAAGAGTTCTCTTTTGCATTAATTTCTTTTGCAAATATTTGTTTTAGCAAAAATTGCACTAATATTCTAGTGTTAAGGAAATAGATAATACAACTGGGTTCTGCTCAATAAGAAAACTCTCCTTTTGTATATGAGCAGAACTTTTTGAAACACAAGAGTCATTTACTTGGTCTGTTACTTGGTCAGGTGGTCCATCTAGAGCACAGGGAGAAATCTTGGTGCCCTGGAGGGACAGAGCCGTAAACAGAGTTACCTACGGTTTATGTTAAAATAGAGGTGACTCTGACCTTGCAGACACAGCTGATTGTGAGGTGGGATAGCATAACCTCGGCATCTTTCACATTCAACTGACATTCCTTAGCCCCCAGATGGGTAAAGTTGCCATTGTGCGCTTCCTCGACAGCAGGCTGGCTACTGGGGATACATGATTCAGGCAAAGGCCTCACGTGAGGCTGCTTGTGCACCCTCTGTCCCCTTTCCACATTTAGACATCCTGAGACTAGACTTCTGCTTCTCTCTTCTGTACGTAATTGCAACTACAGGTGACCTCTTTCCATAGGATCCTTTAAGTCGATTAGCTTCTACTATCTGTGTGGATGGGATCCTATTTTGTAAAATCATTGGGTCGTATTTGTATTGAGTATGACTGACCTTTAAGGGACATGCTTCTGATTTTGGTTCCGTTGACTGTGCAAACGTGTTTTGCTCACTCACTTAATTCCGCTGGAACATTGGAACTCTGTACCTTTTTGGAACTCCAGTAGAGCCCTCCAAAGGAAGGAAATTTGGCACGGCAGGAAAAACATGGGCTATGAATTTGGGATGACCTGGATTTTGATGCTGTCTCTGCTGTGTCTAGCACGAGCTTGTTAGTGACAAGGATTAGTGGCAATGCATGACATGTCCAGTGCCTTTTTGGGCATTTGTTGCAAGCCCAATAAGAGGTAACTGTTATGCAAAAATAGTCTCATTTCAGCTCCCTAATCTTGCAGTTTTAGTTCCATTTATCCAGAAATATTAGGTGGCTTGATCTTCTCCCATTTACCTTATTTGACTGTGGATATAGAAGGAGCAGAGTGGGAAGAGAATAATAAAAATGTGGAAAACCACGGAAGACCAATGAGATAGTAGCCATTTCATAGCCATTTATTTGTAAGGTTCTTTTAAGACTTGTCACAGAAGGGAAGTACATTTAATTTAGCCTAACAGGCAGTTGTGTTTCTTGTGTGTTTATTACTCTATCACATGGATAAGGGGTCACTTTGATTATCATAAGCTTGGGTGAAACTTTCTTACATGGCTTTGAAGAGGGAGTCCTGACCTTGTTAAATTTAAAGTTTAATCTATTTTGATAAAAACATTTATTAAAAAAGATATTATACTTCGAAGGCCTTTTTCCATCAACTTGCTTTTTTTGGTTGCCTATCACATGGCTATATCATTTTTAGATACTAAACGAAAAGCATGTGTAACAGAGCACAGAAATGCACTTCTGTCCATGTTACCATGAGTAACGTCCAATATGAAATATGGGTTTTCTTGAAGTAGAACACACTACTTTAATTATTACATTCAGTTTGGAAACATGAATATTTATACAATTAGAAACTTGGAAGCATTGCACAAATTCTTTAGAGTTGGACTCTGACATAGGCATTTTTCCCCCCTAATCTGTTCTATAAATGCAGACCAAAAGATGAAATACTGTAGTAGGCTTAAATTCTAGAAAAAATGCTACAAAATTGGTTACATGAAATAAAATTGTTTGTTAGCATTGAGCTCCAAAGTTGCTTGGACTTGTTTTTTCTGTGTGTGTGTGTCTATTTTCAATTGAGTGATAGTAGGTGCTTTTGTTATTCATGACTTGTTTTGTTCATTTCTGTGTGATGAAAATGAAATCACACAAGGGGTCTATGTGGCTTATTAGAATATTTGAACAGTGCACTTAAGACTGTAAATCAGGTCTCATTATAGTCCTCTCTTAATTGATTTTTTTCATATTTTTCCCTTTGGGTTCTGATTTTTCAGTGCAAAGATAGATCTTATATATTTAAAAATATTAATTTGACTCATATGGAAATGAATAAAGCCTATCCTCTCCACTTAAAATACACATACATATACATACACAAACACACAGAACTAAAATTCAAAACATAAATCATTCTTAGAACTTTAAGATCATGGGATGTCTCTATCTTGTCTTCGTAAAGAATTGTAACTCTACTAAGGGTTTCATTTTAACATTTCCTAGATAAAAGTAGTTGAGAGTTTTGATTCTCTGCTAGTTTGATACGTTGTTTATTTATTGATGTTAAAATAAATTTACTTGAGTTATTGTAATATAAGTTGCCCACTTTGTGTAGATTGTTGCATCACGCTTGAAGATTTCTAATGAATCTTAAATTGATAGTAATTCTGTATCTGATTATCAGATTGGTAATATGAAAAAGAACTCATGCCAGACCCTGAATTTAGTGCAGTTTATTAAACTGTTTTGTACACTGTGTGAATAAAGCCCCAAATCACCTGTTCTTAAGGATAGTTTGGGGTGGTGAATCAGTAGGAAATAATCATTCTTCTTGAAAATATTATTCAGGTCTATCAGTGGCTACAAATACTGAAGTCAGATAAGATGTTCTGAATACCACTCACCCTCACTCTCCTTGAAATTTTCTGTAGTCGTTTCATTACTTGACAGTATCAGCAAGGGGAAGAGAGCCCAGGGCTCGGGGAGAAAGTTCATGCAATAAGCAGGTTATCACATATGGTTCAGTGAACACTGAGAGCCTATGTTGTTTCAAGGATATATTATTCTACGTCTGTGAGAGATGTTACATTTTCTCTGTCTTCACTAACCCGTCACCAAGCAGGACTGCAACTGCTGGAGAGCTTAAAAAGTTAGGAAAAGGAATTTTAGATTTAAGCCAATAGGCAACAACATAATCTGGCATCAGTCCCCTTAAAAATGTTGTCTCGCTGCGGGTATATCCTTAATATTATGGAAAATATGTATCATCTACACCAAGCATCTTTGCTTTTGACTTAAGACATTAAAGAAATCTGAGATCCTTTTAAGGCTTCCTGTTTTAATCAAATGCTTTGAAAAGATTTCAGAAACAATAGATTCAAATAATTGCTCCAGAGGAGTAGCTGCATGGGAGAGTCTTCACGAAACTTTTGTAGTTAGAGGAAATTTTTTACAAGAAGGACTTTAAGGAGAATCATGGGTAAAGAAATAGAAGAGGTTTATCACCGAGAAGTGGGAGGCCACCTGAAACCCGTGGCAGTGGGAGAGAAGCTATGCGGGACTGGGGTGGGAGGGAGAATGAGTCCTTCCTTAGGCTGAACTTGAAGCCTCAAGCCTCCCTCCCTTACCTATGCTGCTGGGAATGTAGAACAGCTGCTCACATTGATACCATTCCATTATTTAACCTGCCAACTTTTTCTGGGGGTGAAATAATACTGATTCCTTTAGGCTTTCATCACGGTGTCTGTTTTTTTTGACTCTTTAATCATTTTCAGAGTTTGCCTCCAACTCTCCTCGTCACAATTAAGATTGGAAGCTCCAGAGGGGGACACCGCCTCCCATTACACTGGGTGTAATGGGAACATGACTAAAACCACCTTTAAAGCATCCTCCATTGGCAGGGTTAAATCACTCTACTGTCTTCCTTTGTTTCTTATATGGTCTGATTTCAGTAACTGGGTTTAGAGGAGATATTGCCTAAGGAAAAGGGAGTCACTGATTTTAATTGATTTTTTTTTTTTCTGAAAGCAGAAATTTTAGTAGTGGTTTGTATTTGTCTCTCTTTAATTGCTCTCTGTTTTTTTTTTCTAGGCTATATTTTTCTATTTGTCCAATCTTTATGGGCAAATGTATTGTATTCTACTTGTTTTGGTTGGAATTAGAAGTATAGTAGTGACTCCTGTTGACGATGACATTCATATATCTAGTCATTCATTCAAGCAGTCAACAAATATTTTTGAGCTCATAGCATATGAAATGCTGTATTCTAGGTGGCACAGTTGAAATGGTGAACAAAGGTAGACATAGTCTCTACTATTACATTCATAAATAAAGACATTAATGAGTAATTGTATAAGGGATTTTATAGTTAAAAATTGAAGTATGTGACATAAAGGAAAGAGACAAACTGTATGTGAGTATAAAATAAAAGAAACTTACTTGGGATGAGGTAAGGCTTCCCTCAAGAAAAGAAAGGCACTTGAGCTGAAATGTGTGTCAAGAGCTACATCCTATGTAGAGGGAATACCATGTTCAAAGTATTTTATGTTTATCGTGTGGTCAACAGAATTGAATTTCCTTAAACTTGTGCTGACTCCTTGAGACCCTTTAAGTTTGAGTCGCATGTTTCCCTTCACTTTATTGGAAGGAGTCCCTCACTTGAGAGTTTCTGCTGTATGCTAATCCTGTTAAGGGATTTGGATGTTGCCTGATCAAATAACAACATTTTGTATTGTGTTATACCATCTTTAATCTCAGAGCTGAGTGAATTGATTCGTAAAATGAAGTGGAGAATTCAAGATAAGCTTATGTAACAGGCAATCTATCTAGCTCAGGTAAATCTAAGTGTGGCTGAAACTTTTCCTCTGAATTCTTTGTCTGGTGTCTTTTGGTGGATATTTCTGGGACTTTGACATATGTAGCTCATCAAAAGAATTACTTTAAAAATTCATTCTAATTTTTTAGAGCTCTGCTGTGGTATTCTTGACTCAGAAATAGCATTTAGCTCTCACCTTCAATTGTAGACTTCATGTTTCACTTACTGAACCCTCTATATCTGTGTAGACATGCATTGTCACAGAAGTGCACTGCTCTTTTTGCTGCTTGTGGAGAATAGATGCTAAGGTTCCCAGGATTCCCCAAATTCTAAGAAAATTTTATTGAAAAGGACAGCCTCCTTATAAAATGGCAATAACCATATATGTTTCACTAACCAGATTCCCTGCTTCCGGCCCTCCTGCATATCCCAGTGGATTTATAGTTCTGCTTTGATCTCTAATATCTGCCTGATTAATCAAGACTCTCCAAGTTCCTTACTTTTGCTTGAATTCCATAGTCCCTAAAATTTGACTTATTCACCCTGGCTATTGGCTACTGCTGAAGTATCTTGATCCTGAGCCCTAATTAACCATCCCTGCACAGCTATTCTTTGAGTACAGAGTAAATATTGCAGTCTTATGCACCTTGGAACTACAGTGATTGTTTGATGTATATCAAGTCATCCGTAGGGGGGAAATGCATGAGACACAGTGGAAACATAGGAGAGTCAGAGTATCTGCACCTGCTGTTTCTTGAGTGCCTTTCATTCAAAATAATCCACATGCCAAAGTGGCATTTTTTGGTGTGACATATTCCTGTTTCCCTCAATATATAGCTCTCTATATCTGTGTAAATGGTTTAATGCTTTGAATTAGAAACTTCTAATAATATTTCCTTTTGAGGGAAATTTTGTATACCATATGCAAAAAAAAAGGGACAGAGTGAGGTAAATCACTTTTAGAGGTATCATTATATATATAATATAATTTGGCAAACTTACCTTAAGCTTGTTTTATGGCAGAATACCCCCAAATCTTTTGTTCATTTATGGATACATTCATTTACAATTTAACATTTATTAATTGAGTACCCAGGGTGTGTCGGGCACTGTGCTATGAATTTTGTGATGAAAACAGCATGTTTCCTGTCTTTGAGGGGCTAACATTCCATTGTGGGGAACAGTAAGAAAAATTACAATACAATATCAGAAATGCTGCAATAGCTGTGAACCAGGCACTGTGGGAACTAAATCACGGGTCAGAAGTGGCATCCCGGAAGCAAGTTTCCTATGTTTGTCACATCATATGTACAGTACTAGACAAATTCCAATGTAAAAATCAAAACTTAATCATATAGGTTGACATAAAGTACTTCTCTGTGTAGCCACTAAAATGGAAGTTGCTAGTACATTTATGGCTCCTTTTAAAATCATCAAACTGTTTCATTTAACAAAAAATTATGATTGTATTTTTTCCTCAGCTGCCAACAAAGACTTCTCTTTGTATCATGTCTCCAAGGAAGTTCATCTTATTACTAAATCTGTTTTGAGGAGAAACTACGTGAATGGAATTCATTACTCCCTAATTTTGTCGTTTCTACATTCTATTCCAGCAAAATCAGGATTCCTCTTCCTGGTCATCTATGAAATCCAGTGTCTTGTTAGCTTTCTAATCATATCTCATTAACTTCCCCCATTACACAAAAATTCTCTGTGAAACTGTACATTTAAGACCAGGATAAGAAGGGAATCGTATATTTTGACATTTGATTAAATATTGTTAACATTTACTGTATGATATTTCTATTGCTTTTATTATTTCATGTGTTAAAACTTTAGCACTCTCAAACCTTAGCAATACGATAAAGTCCTTGAAGGAAAGTATCGTGTAACTTTATATACACAGTAGCTGCTCAGATATTATTGAATACAGTAATACAAATGCAGTTTATTAAAAATATATCCTCTTAGAAGACTTTGCAAACAAATTACATCAGGATAACATGAAATTATGACGTGATATTGGATACTCCTCAGTATTTGTCTTGTAAGGTTTTCTTTGCAAGGTCTCTAAATATACGTTTTCCACTCTATTTTTGACTCGAGTCTCAAATATTAAGAAAACGTTATCCAGAAGTTGGAAGTAAGGCAAATAGATAATGGCATGATTTTCATCAGTAAGCGATGGCGTTGTCTGACAAACTCACCCAAAAGTCATCTATCTTAAGAATGTATCTTTCCTTGAGTTGATGTTTAGTGGTATCCATGAGAACATTTTACAACTTTGTAAACATAAATATTAGCTTGTAGAAAACAAAGAAGGTGCACGTTTATTTTTCCCAGTAGTAATGCAATAGTTTTAGCCCAGTAAAGAAGATAATCCAAAGATTATGATGTCTGGCCCTTAAGGAAAATAAATCACTTTTGCTGTTGCTGTAATTTAGCAATCTCATTCAAGTTCTTTTTTTCTTTCACTGACTCTACATGCATTTGTTAGCGTGTTTTATTTTTTCAGAAACTCCGCATTTTTTATTGAGATATAACTGACATATAACATTATACTATTTTAGGTGTACTTACAACATAATGATTTAATGAATGCATATATTGCAAAATGATTACCATAATAAGTCTAGGTAACATTATCACCACATATAGTTACAATTTTTTTCTTGTAATGAGAACTTTTAAGATCTATTCCCTTAGCAACTTTCAAATATATAATACATACAGTGTTAAGTATCGTCACCATGTGTTAGCATGCTTTAGTATAATGAAGCAGCAAGATAGACTGGCTTTGTATCCTGCCATTTTCCTTACTAATAAGTTCAGTGAAACTTTGTGAATCTGTATGAGAATTATATGGTCTTACGATTTTGGAAATTATATGTTTGACAACAGTCTTATGACCTCCATTTTGAATTATTATAATAGTTTACCAAAAGGTTTCCTTCCCCATAATCCCTGCTGTAACTCCCCATCAATCTTGGATCCCACTTTTAAACCACCTCTACGGCAGAATAAAATCATTCGCCATCAGAGTGAGCCTTGACTCAGTGTGGAACTCAAGGTCCTCTTTGTTAGTTTCATAGGGCTGTCATACCAAACTACCACAAACTGGGTGGATTAAAGCAACTGAAATTTATTCCTTCACAGTTCTGGAGGACAGAAGTCCAAAATCAAGGTGTCAGTAATGCCATGCTCCCTCTTCGAGTTTTAGTGGAGAATCCATTCTTTGTCTCTTCCAGCTTCTCGTGGCTGGTGGCATTTCTTGATTTTTTGTGGCTGCAAAATTCCAGTTTCCACATCAGTCTTCCTAGTGCCTCTTCCTCTTCTCTGAGGCTGTTCCTCTGTGTCAAATATCCTTGTGCCTCACTCTTATAAAGATACTTGTCATTGGGTATAAGGCTTACCCAGATTATCCAGGATGATCTCCTTATTTCAAGGTCCTTAACTTAATTACATTTGCAAAGATCTTTTTTTTTTCCCCCAAACAGGACACATTCACAGGTTCTGGGAATTAATATATAAACTTATCTTTTGGGGGGCTACCATTCAACCCACTTACACCATCCGTATCCAGCCCCAGCCCAGCTGTCCATCCTACTTCCCAACAGTATTCCAACTGTACTTCCCAACTGTGCTTCTCAACAGTATTTCTATTTATTTCTTGATCCCTACCCTACCCTTAGCCCAGGAACTTTGTTCATTGCAACTCATTGGTTTTGTTGTTTATTCAGCTTCTCTGCCTAGCATTGGTCTCCCTTTCCTTCCCACATGTCTGGTGTGCAAGCTTCCTTCCAACGAACTCCCTTCCCACCCCCATCCCCTGCTGAGTCTGGTGCCTTCCTTCTGTGTTCACCTTGCACCGTAAACATGTATCTATAGCGTACAGAATTTTCGTGTCTTTTGTCCCTCTGTGTATGTTTGTGTCCCCCACAGATTTTTTTGGTAAAGAATATGGACTCTGTCATCTTTGACTTTCCACAACTCCACATGGTGCCAATAAACAATCGTCATTCACTAAGGGTGGAATAGGAGTCAGTGAGTCTCTAACTCAAGACCTATTTGTTCTTAAAATTTAGCTAACGACTTTTAAAAGATATTCTCTAAAACCCTATTCTGTTCTGTACAATCTAGCATTTGGATTACAGATTAGTTAGTGTTCTGCTAGCTCCTCGTCTATCTTGCTTATGCCCGCTTGGTTCACCTAACATATACCTTGAAGGATAGAGTTCACGTCTTTTGTGGTATATGTTTGGTAAAATGGAAATAGCTTGCTAAAGACTTGTTACCTTAATCTTCAGTGGAAACTAGGATACAAATGTATCTTGGGAGGAAGATAGCCTGGCTTATATTTATCTTTTACAAGTTTTCCCCGATAGGGAATCAAACTCTACTTCTCAGCAATTTACTAATGTTTTAGAACTAAGATAAATTATGTTCTTATTGGAATTTCTAGTTCCTGGCTTTAAAACAACTGTTAGCCTTCATGAAGTCAGTTTATAGAATTTCATTTTACTTCCCACCTTATGTCTTAATCACAACCACAGTATAAATTATCCATTGCTTCAAAACCTCCATTCACTCACACATTTTATCCTTATTGACCTTGGCTTATGAAATTTGGATGGAAGAAATCACTAAATAGGAAAGGAATATTTGAACTTTGATTCCATGTTACAAAGTCTTAACTGAGACCTCAGCCACATGGAAGCGTGAAATTATTCTGTGCCTACTTTGGGGAAACCACTAGTTTAAGATACAAATGAATTGTATCATATAAACTTACTCTAAGAGACTTTACTTTCTGTCCTTAAAAATCATCAAGTGAAAATTTTCGGCACTGGAAAATTTTTTTCTGTAGCCTTATGAAATCTTAGAATTAAAAAATTCACCTGGTCTCAGGTGTCATTAAAAAGTATATCTTTGTGCCAGAATAACTGAAAAACTTGGCCCCAGATACAGTGGGGAATTAGGGCCAAGCTTTAGGCAAACTTGGGCATTTCTTTATTTTAGGTGGAAAGAACAAAATTCAATGGATTCTTGCCCTCTGACCTAAAACCAGCTAAAGTTCAACAATTTGGCTATGATTTTTTTTTGAGATTTTATATGTTTTTTTCAGCTGTAAAATGTAAGCCCAGGTCAAGAGGCATATAGTGAAGCCTCAATTTTAGCAATAAAAATATTTATGAACTGAAAGAAAAATATGAGACTTCTACAGAAACTTGGTGACTAAACACAAGACTTTAAAACTGAACCAACTTTGAATATTTGCAAGAAGTGAACGTTTTATAAAATTTTTTCTCATTTTGTTTCTCTTTTTTTCTATAGTTCTAGCTATAGAATTCTGCACAAGTTCGTCTATGCTGTGCTACATTTTTTGGGATAGGTTCTATAGAGGAACTTCTCTTAATTTTTTTCTTTGTCTTCAATGCTATGACTCTTCAGTTAGAATCACCCTTTTATCTTTTTTTTTTTTCAAAGATCTTCTTTCATGGGGAACTTAGCAGAGTTTCTTTAAGGGTTGACTCATAGGGCGCTGTGAATGGACCCAATGGTAGTGCACGCTGAAGCTGTCTTCCTTGTGAACACTGTTGTGATCACTATCATTGGACAGGACACAGCTTGGTGACATGCCCCCAATGAAGGATGAGTTTCTTGTATTCGATGGGAGCAGGTCCCAAGAGGTGAGGAGGTGGCCTCTATCTCTCCCCTGTGTCTAGACCTCTCAGTCTTGAAGCTCCCAGTCATTTCCAAAGCATTTTCTCAGTGCTCTTCCTGGAACATGTTGAGCCCTTATACAA
Source organism: Monodon monoceros (assembly GCF_005190385.1). NCBI lineage: Eukaryota > Metazoa > Chordata > Mammalia > Artiodactyla > Monodontidae > Monodon > Monodon monoceros. The sequence continues at coordinate 119,401,234 of NW_021703777.1, forward strand.
ATAAAACCTCCAGAGGTCTGCCTAGACTTATCCCCAAAGCCTCTTAAAGATCCTTCATGTGGAGCTTTCCTTTCTTCTCTTCTCCTTTCCTCCCTTTTCTTTTTCCAGTGATCTCTTTGATCCTATCAATGAAAATTTCCATGTCCTAGAACAATATTGTCCTCATGTTGAAGAGAGGATAGAGGGAAGAAGATGTCTGCCACTCTCTGTTATAAAACAATTTTTCTTTTCTATCTCCCAGTATCTGTTCCTTTACGACGTATCTCCCACTATTCTATTTTATACACTCCATGGTCTAGTTAAATTAGATTTTTAACTATCATTCATTCATTTCTTCATTCAACAAATATTTATGTTCTAGGTGCCAAAGACATATCAATAAGCAAAACAGACACACTCTGTGCTCTCATGGATCTTGTATTCTGACATGGATATGGGCATCCCCAGCTTTGTACGTTTGCCCTCTTTGGTGGTGACTCCTCACTGTTTGCCCAATCTCATCTTCGTTCAGGATTCTCTTAACTGGTACTTGTATTTCAAAGCTAAATTCATATTTTCCTTAACCCATAAAGTGCCCTCAAAACTAGACTTGCTGTTAACGTTTGCAAGGCCTAAAGTATGAATGAGAGCCACGTACCATTTGTCTAAATATATAAAACATAAATCTAGCTAAAAACCTTGCTAGGTAGATAATGTCAAAATTGAAAACTGTATAAGACTACAGTGTTGCTAATATCCAAGATTACTAAATTTACTATTATTGTGCATAGCTGGGTATTCAGTGTTGATCAACTGACACTTTTTGTTAAGTAATAAAATATAAACATAATGAATAATTATTATATATTTATTTCTTAAAATTTTTTCTTGCCTTCATTTCAACAAGGTCAGTAATGCAGTTATAATCAAGATTTTTTTTACATACTTGTGTTATATTGTCAGTGATGCCAATTTAGAAAGCATTTCTTCAGTCACCATAGTTCTTAGACTTTTGTATTTTTAATTTCCAATTTGGAGAATTCTATTAAGGCTATCATAACTGGAATTGTCAATAGAATTCTTAAAGCAGTATTTGATTCTAAATTACCATAAACTTTATACACTGTGTTCAACCATTTTAATAAAGAGACATGACAAAATAGCATCATCACAGAAAAATTTTATAATTATTTTAACTTCCTTGAATAAAGTGCTAGCAATAGTATATCTCTTTGATCACCTTTTAAAGCAATATCTAAATCCATATGGTAATATAAACAATCAGTATCACAGGTGATGTATATTACTCCTAGACCTACATATACTAAAATTTAAGAAAAATTTGAAATGTTTGATAGTGCAAACTGTTCCTCACCTTCCGTGTACACCTATTACAAATATGCTGATTTACTAAAGTAGGAGTATGTCCAGATGCCACACCTGGAACATATGGAGAAGAAAATGGGTGCTCAGCAACAGTTGGGAAAAGAGGCTTCATTTCGCAAGAATCTATTGCATCCACGCTGAGAAGGACAGGACCAGTTAATGCATTTGTGTTTTCTCTTACTTAACAGATTCTGCTCCTCTGGTCTTTCCCACATAACAGAGCAGTATCAACTCTGAAGTCCGGTGAGGCATGTGAATGCACTCATCTTTTGTTTTGGGGACAAACAGCAAGAGATTCGTAGAAATTATTTTTGGGGAACTGAAAGAAGTTTGTCATAAGAGCTAACATTTAAAATTGCAGGTTGGGCTGGATCAGCTCTGTCTGCTCGATCTCAGGTGCAAGGGCATCCAGGTGTCCTTTTATAAATTTAGTTTGTATGTTTATAATGGGCAGAGCTCCCTAAAGCGTAGGGCCCAAAGAAAGGTATTCTTCTTAACCAAGTGTAATACTTTCTAAAAGAAAGTGTACTTAGGTTAGGAGTGATGTCTAATTCTGAAATCTCTAAACACTTTGCATTTTTTCCTCCGAATGCCTGGAAAAATGTGATAAATACAATAATAGTTCGCCCACATGTTGTATCTCCTCATTGAGAAAACAAGTTCTTTATGACCAGTGAAAGATATCTTTGTTTTTTAAATCACCACCTGTGCCTAGCACAGTAGATTCACGATTGTAAAGTCTCAGATTCACCTTTAAAAATATTGAATAGCTAAACTAAACAAATAGAAGAAAAATACAACAAACTGTAAATCATAATCCTTGTGATTTGTTTTTGCTTTTGTTTTAGTTAGGAATGCATTATACATACGTGTGACAGGGTAATTAACAAAACCAATACTAGACCAACCTAGATCGGAGGCTGGATCACTGAGAGAATAATGATAGTGTCACAAACTGAATTGTGACTGTTAATTGAAGTGTGGGTGGGAGAGGAGTGATGGAAAGAAGAGTGGAAATCAGTTTAGTTTAAGGTGAAATTGGTGAATATTAATGGAAAGGCTCAGAAGGAAATAAGAGATGTAGGATTAGAATGCAAGAGAGAGATTGGGGTTAGTGAAAGATTTTTGTCTTGTGATCCAGAAATTATAATGATATTTGGCTTTGTGATGATAATCAGTATATTTTATGTGTTTACTGTGTGTCAAGCCTTCTATTAAATGCTCTATACCTACCAGCTTATTTATTTCTTAGAACTACATGAGATTGATATTACATGACCCTTTTCTTTGAAATAATGTAAATGAGGCTTTGAGATGGTTACTTGCCAGCATTTCATTGCTGGTAAGTAACAGAGCCAGGGAGTAAACCCAGATATGTCTGATGACATAGTTTGCTCTTAATCACCAAGGGCATTTGAAACCATGGGATTGGATTCCAGCTTCTTGGCAGAAGGTAAAGGGAAATAAGAAAGGAAAATGACACAGGGCATGGTAACATCTGGCAGAAGGAAAGGAAGCTTTACTAATTAGTCGATTTAACTTTACTAGTGAAAGAAATCACACCTGAATTGGTTTAAACAAAAGAGAGGATTTTAATGGGAAGATAAGCTGTGAAGTAGTTGGACAACGGTGACTGGAGAAAGGCCACACTCTCTCATAACATTGGGAATCAGGGACCAGAGCATCAGTCTTCTTTCTTTTTCTCTTAGCTGTGCTTCTCTCCCTGTGTCAAGTACATTCTTCTCTCTTTCTGTAAGAGTTTTATTCATGTGGCAAGAATTCAGGTAGCCAAACATCCCAGAATTTCATAGCTTGTGATTTTACCCAACAGAGGGACAACGACAAGACTCTCTGGGACTCATGTCCAAAAATTCAGGGCAAGGCTCTGATTGGTCCAGCCTAGGTCAAGTGCCATATCAGTTAGGACACATTTTGCTGTATGACAGAGAAAATCTAAATAACCCTTTATTATATATTTTTCTCACATCACAAGAAATCTGGAGGGAGATGGCTCTGGGGTGGGTTCAGCACTAAATGATGTCAAGGGGCAGAATATCTAGGATTCTTTCAGCATTCCACTCATGATAGAAAAATGGCCACTGTTTCTACGATAATCATATCCTCATGGCAGCATCTGAAGCAGGAAGAAAGGGGGCAGAAAAGAAAACTCTCGGTAGGACATTCTCTTTTTGTCATGAGGGACACTACTGCATTGTAGGTTTACTGGGGCCTGAACAAATATAATTTTGGGGATCTTCTTTAAGAAAGACAGAATAATATTAAAAATACAAAATTAGGCATAGAGTCTTGGCTGGGGTCGTTGTGAGTATGGAGCCCTAAGCTGAAGCTTCATTAGCTTCCAAGTAAATTGTCTCTGTTGAATTTCCTGTGCTGTCTCCGTGGCTGAACTGAGTCATGTAGTCACTCCTGGCTGCAAGGAGCTTGGGAAAATGAGTATCTGGAACTTGCAGCAGCTAACTTTGGAGATAGGTATCTAAGACTAGGGAAGAAGGGGAGAAGAATGGCTGTTGAATGTGGACCAATTTATTTCCACAGATATCTATCATTGGAATGTTTATGCATAGCCAGAGGTATAGACTCGTAGTATAAAACATGGCTGTTTTTTTTAAAGTAATTATGTGGATGGGTATGGTGGGATGAACAGTATCCCGCCCAAAATTTGTCCACCTAGAATCTCAGAATGTGAATTATTTGGGTATAGGGTCTTTGCAGATGTCATTAGTTAAGGACCTTGGGATGAACTATAATGGATTTAGGGTGGGCCCTAAATCTAACGGCTGGTGTCCTTTTAGAAGAGGAGAGATACACAGGCACGCAGAGAAGAAGGCCATGTGAAGATGGAAGCAGAGATTGGCGTTATGCTGTCACAAGCCGAGGAATGCCTGCAGACACCAGAGGCTGAAAAAGGCAAGGAAGGATTCTCCCCTAGAACCTTCAGGGAGTGCATAGCCCTGTTCACACCTTCATTTCTGGCCTTTAGCGTCTAGAATTACGAGAGAACAAATTTCTGTTGTATTAAGCCATCCAGTTTATGGTTATTTGTTACGGCAGCCACAGGAAATGAATACAATGGTATAGGGTAGTTATCAGAAGCTGGTGCTGGTGCCCATTGCAGGATTTATAAAAGGAGTTTACCAGCAGGTTGAGTCACAGATACAGGATGAGAGTCAGGTTGGTGTATTGCTTGATGGTCATGATGTGCCACTGGAATTTCAAAGCTACGAAGAGGTCGTGTGAAACCCAGACAAGAGAGTAGAGGATATGAGACAGGAGGACACGTACTGTTCCATCCAGACAACTAATCCCTAAGCATTTCTACCTTTTGCTGTCTGTCCATAAATGCTCTGCATCAGAAATGTCCCTGTCCTCTCACTCTTGCCTAGGTCACTCACTTGCTTCATTCACTGTATCAGCTTCTCTCTGTGAAACGAACATGGAAGGCGCACTGCTCCTTTTAGGCCTTCCAGTCATTGGTGTGGAGTGCTGTGTTTGTGAGTGTGTGTGTGTGTGTGTGTGTGTGTGAGTGTGTGAATACAGTGACGTTCACAATTTTCCAGTTTTAGATATTAAGTGATAAAAGCAGAATCTCTGTCTCTTTGGTTTTCTTTTCTGGAAGAATACTCTTGAAGTTATTTAAGAAGTGCTTAAGTGAAATTGATGGCATGTAATGTATATCTTATGGAGTTTGAGCTTAAGAAAAACAAGAGACACTGATATTAAGTTCTTATAAGTCTTCTGTATTTAAATAACAGTAATCTAAAAAATCTGTTATTTGGGGACAATGAGGTATTTCACATTTATTTATTTTGGACATAAAGGAAATCAGCTCTTCTGAAGGAGCACAATTTCTCATTCTGTATTGTTTTGCTGTGAGTACACGGTAAATGTATATACACTTCCGTGAATTCTTATATAGACTGTATCTCTTCCTTGATGACTCAGTGTCAACGTTATGCACATCCATTATCGTCCTGTGCTGCAGTGTGATGTTCTAGGACCCCTTTCCTAAATGCCCTGGACAATCACGTTGCTGAACTGTTGCCCTTTTCTCTTGCTATGAGCCAGCCAGCTGTGCTTCTGGTAGTTGCCAGCACACTTTCCTCTACCAAAATGCTGTTTTTCTTCAATGTGCTGTTTCTAATCCACTGTGGCCTGGGAATCCAAATAACACAGCTTGTTAGAAGTGATCTTAATGTAAGAATGAATGCCCCCAAGCAAGCACGTGTGTCCCCCAAGTGAGTTTCTTTAGGAATCTATTCTTCGAGTTAGATCTAATCAGTTTTAGGGCACGGACGGCCAGAGTAATTTTTTCTCTGCTTCTGAGCACTCGGATAGATCCAGCTGGCCAATGAGGTGCTTGATAGCATCCAGCAAATTCTCAGGAGGAATCGTTTTTCCCCCTTTACATTGTTTTCCACGTCCTAAGTTATTTTTAAATATGATATGTGTGTTCTTGTTCATTTTCAGATATTGATGGGATGCTATTAACTGGAGGAATAATTCTTTACTTTTAAAGCCTCCATCTTGGGGAGTTACCTTGCCCAAACTTCGGATAATGATAATGTGTGGTTTATTCTGGGCTGGTTAAGAGTCTGTGTTGTTAATGACTGACACACAGCCACCATGTGTGGCAAAACCGGGTTAACTCGAAAGGAAAAAACTGCGAGAATAACCTGATGGTGCCAAGAAGTCATATTTTAAACATACAGCCAGCCCTCTATAACCGCGATTTCCTTATCTGCAACTTCAACCAACCAGAACCTGTTGATATGAGAGCTGCTGCACTACACCATTTTATGTAAAGGACTTGAGCATCCCCGGACTTTTTTTTTGTATCCACGGAGGTCCTGGAACCAATCCCCCCGCAGATACTGAGGGGCAACCGGACTGTACATAGAAGTAGCAGAAGTCACAGGAGAAGAGCCAGTGTTTCCTAGGATGTCATATTGTTTGTGAGTCAGGTTGCAGAAGGTCTTTGCGTCTTGAGATGACATTTAAGTCAAATTGACAAGAGTAGGAATTTTGAGGTCCGAATCAATAAGGCATGCGGATAATAGTCATTTGATTTAAGGAAAGCGAGTCTTTAAGCAGACCTTGTTTCTCGTAGGTCCTTTTCAACTGCATTATATGCAAACTCTTGCTGTAAGAGAGTAAATGGTGAAGGGCATAGAATACATATAAGACGGAAGAGCCAAGTGTAAATAGTCACAGTCTTTAAAAATAATGCAGGTTTAAGAAAATGAGTGCTTCTATAAATCACTGGAAAACTCGATGATGATTCTAACTGCAGATGGGCTTTAAAACAAGTGTGTGAGTTTACTGCAGCTTCTCAACTCCCAACTGGATACTAAAAAAAAGGCTCTTTCTCAATTTCCTGTTCTTGTGCCTTATTAAAATCATTCTGTTGCTCTGACCCCCGCCCCCGTTTCTTTCTTCTTTTCACATCTGTGTTTGTGTGGGGAGGATGTTACCCACAGTTCCCGGCCATGAGGAATGCATGAAAGTCATGAAGATGAGATGGTGACCCAGCTACAGCGTGTGTGAAATGAGTGATGGGAAGAGAGAGGGAGAGAGCAAGCCGTGGTGCAGGGTTATGAGTTGTACAGTTATTTCTAGCTTTGAATTGTTTCCAAATCTCATACATTCACAGACAGCCTCGCCAAAGCCCACAGCTGTCATGCATTTTCAACAGATTCCACAGGGCCTAGATGAGGTTTGAAGGCATTCCTTTGCTCTTACACATTAGCTAGAAGGAATTACCGTAACATCTGATATTGTGGAAGTGGGATCTTTGCCATCCTGACCTTGCCAAAGCAGTCCGGAAATAGGGGTCCAAGAATGTATTATCTCATACGGCCTCTAAAGGTCACTGGGGGCCCCTCGGTGGCATTCCAGCAAAACCCAAGCACCCAACATGCTCTGCTTTTGGAGAAACTGTGCTGCTCTGTGTGGACACAGTGGGCAGACACGTGTTCCCATTGTTATTTGGATGTTTGTCATAGGGAAGGCATGTTCCACTGGAGAAATTCCCAGCTGTCAGTAATGTGCTGATACACCACAGCCAATCATCAGAGGGCGAGCCAAATAAACAGGATGTGCATAATGTGTGTGATTGCATGAGTGTGTGGCAAAACTTCTGCCCATTTCACAGCCTCATAATGGGATTGACATGCATTGCTTAAGCTGCATCTGTCTGTTTAGGGTAGAAACACATAAACACCATGGAAACAATGTGTTAGAAAGCCCTTTCTTTGGCTATATGGGCTGTTGGTATGATGGGATGAAATCTGTATAAACTGGGAATGAATGTGGCTTTAGTGTCATGGGTTTACTTGCTGGGAAGTGCCTTCAAGTCATCCAAACACAGAGGAGAGGAAATGATCAGATCATCAGTGGCTATTGTGGATTGACCAAGGGGCTGAGTCTCTATGGCTATTTTTACATACCACTGGAGTCATCTTCATCCTTTCTTCTTGTAAGCCACTCTTTAGTTCCCCCATCTGTGCAATAAATTGTAGGGAAATAATAATTATCTTGTAGGATTGTTGTTAAGATGTAATGAGAGAATACATGTAAAATGTATAATATGCACTTTCCATCACCCATCTTTGTATAATTTTTCTCCAAGGTCCTCATCACAGTCAGACACACTGGATTATATTTGTTAAATGTTGTCTCCCTAAACTGGAACATAAGCTCCACAAAACTGGGTGTGTTTTGTTCTCCGCTGTATCATTGCCTAGACCAGCAGCCTATACTAGGTGGGTCCTCACAAATATCTGTTAAATAAATGAATATTAGTTATTATTATTATTACTATTATAATCATCTTTTTCAGACTCAGATACCATGCTTTTAAAAAATTCTCAAAATACTGTTTAGGTTTGCATAGTTACTGAGAGGCTTCAGATATATTTGATATGTAATCATAGAATTTAATAACTTATAGAAACATCAGAACATATTGAGTTTAACCTCTTCAGGTTATGAGAGAACTTAAAATATCCCGTGGCCAGTGATACTAAGTGATGTTCCCTCAGTCAGGAATTACCTAGTGGCAGATAAGATCTGGCATTAAAGGCCTGTGGCACCCAATGCAGTACTCATTCTTCTGTGTCCCACTGACTTCTAATTTGGGTGCCAACATGGCTCTCGCCTCTCAGTGGACCAAGCCTCAATCCAGGTGAAAACCCAGGTCCTATTTCATCATTGTGTGTTACTCCAAACTTCTCATCACCTCTGGTTGATTGGTCATTGCTGTCTTCTATGTTTTTCACAGTGATGGAATTTCTTAGTTTGATGATAAAATGTGCTTTAGTCACATGTCATATACAAAGATGGCTGAGAATTACAAGGGGCCAGGGAGAGCGGCTCCTCTCCAGATCACTTAGTGAAAAGTTGTGCACCTTTTATCAGCTCTATCTGAAGTCCTTCCCTGGATTTTGAGATCTCCAGGCTGTTCCATTTGGGGAGAAAATCAGAATAAATAAAAGCTATAAAGGCTATAGCACTTCCAACTCCAGAGCTATCTAGGGGAAAAGAAGGTATAAATTCATCCAACAAACATTTATCAAGTGTTTGCAGTACGGTAAGCAATGTGTATGCGTGTGGATGGAGTTTACAAATAAGTTTTAATTTTCATCTTTCCTCAAGGAGTTTACAATCTAGCTGAAAACAATTTTCCAAAATAAATCCTATAGTACGTAACATTGACAACAGTTAGAACATGAAGAGTGAAGATGAAAATAAAAATTTGAAGGAGCTTAGAGAAGGAAAAAAAAATCACTTCCGGGGGTGAATGGGATGTCCATGTAAGAGGCAACATCTTATATAGACTGTCATGGATCAGTAGTATTCTTCAAAGTCCATGCATCTTAGGTGAAATATACTTTAAAGTTGATTACTTAGGCTCTGTTTTACCTCACGACATTTTATATTCTCATGTATGCCATATAATAGACACATCTATATGCAACATAATGCAACCACAGTAGCTTATTTCTCAAAAAGAGGCTTTTATTAGAGGTATTATTACATATATTTGCATAGCCACAATTATAAACATTTACTTGAGTTTATGAATGATAGTATACTCCTAAAAGAAAAAAATATCGTATCTTGCACATACACATGTACAATATTTGGAGTATCTGTACATAGCTAAGAATTAAACAGACCCTTTTTGGACACTGATGATTTAACTCACATAACTGATTATGGTTGAAACACAAAAGGTTTGCAAACCAAAGTCAAGTATGATGTAGTGTGGAGTACTAAAGGGACCCAGGAGCTGAACCTATGACTTTTACACTAAAAGTCCCAGAAAACATTTACAATTTCCTCCACAGACTTTTTTCTTTCCCCTTGTGGGTGTATCTTTCTACTTAAAATAATTGTACCGCATTTATTTTAATAGTTGATCTCTCTCCTGATCCTTATTTTCAAAAGTAAATATAATGGTGGTTAAGTAAGTATTTTTTTACATCTTTATTGGAGTATAATTGCTTCACAATGTTGTGTTAGTTTCTGCTGTGCAACAAAATGAATCAGCTATACGTATACATATGTCCCCATATCCCCTCCCTCTTGCATCTCCTTCCCACCCTCCCTATCCCACCCCTTTAGGTGGTCACAAAGCACGGAGCTGATCTCCCTGTGCTATGCGGCTGCTTCCCACTAGCTATCTATTTTACATTTGGAAGTGTATATATGTCAATGCTACTCTCTCACTTCGTCTCAGCTTCCCCTTCCCCCCACCGTGTCCTCAAGTCCATCCTCTACATCTGCATCTTTATTCCTGCCCTGCCACTAGGTTCATCAGTACCGTTTTTTTAGATTCCATATATGTGTGTTAGCATACAGTATTTGTTTTTCTCTTTCTGACTTACTTCACTCTGTATGACAGACTCTAGGTCCATCCACCTCATTACAAATAACTCAATTTCGATCCTTTTTATGGCTGAGTTATATTCCATATTAGATGCCACATCTAAATAAGTATCTTTAGTTTTGCTAAATATTTTACAGTGCCTTAAGTGCTACATGTTAACTAAAATTTGAAAGTTCTTTTTTTTATTGAGGTATAATTGACATAGAACATTATGTTAGTTTCAGATGTACACCATAATAATTCGATATCTGTATATATTGCAAAATGATTATCACACTATGTCTTGAAAGTTTTGACTAATTTTATTAATTAAACCATATGTTATATTTTCTTTTGACCCAATCAAAAATTTTAAAAAATATGATTTATAGAGGAATGAACGACAGGAATGTGGTTTGCCTCAGTTTAGTGCAGTGATGGCTCTTCATTTTCCATTCTTCCCTGCCATTTTGACTTTGCGTGTCCTGCCCAGCAGAGAAGTTGTTGGCTGTGGGCTCTCTGTCCTTAGCGTCCATGCCATTGGCCTGTTGGTTTTCTGACTGTGGGTTGCTCTAGCCACCCATTCTGTGTACTGGCTCCTAAAGCTACGACTGCAGCCTTAGTTTTTTGTTTCTCATGCAGAACATGCTGACAGATGTGCTCCTGAACATTTTATTTTAACCACCACACTTACTCTGGCTTCTTCTGAAGCTGATGAAATTACCAAATCAATTTTATGCTCCTCGAAAGAACAAAGGGAAGGCAAAACCAGAAAGATGGATCAAACAGAGCCACTCTGGAAGATGTCTCAGAGCTTTAACAGAGCATAAGAACAAAGGTGTTCAGTGGCTTTGGGGGGCCATGTTCTCTCACGATGAGAATTGAATGAAAACAGCCTACTCAAAGCCTGTGTACTGTGTCTCACTATAATTAGTTTTTATACTACTATTGGATCTTAGAGCAGATTAGCCATTGCTATTTGTGCAGACAGGTCAATCAAATTTTTGGAAATATCCTGAGACAGGTTTCCTGAGGTCATGAAAATATGACTACAGCAAAAAGAATGATGTATTACCAAATATTTATTGAACTGTTATTATGGGAAGGAGACATTTAAATTGTAAATATTTATGCAATACACAGTCCCTGCCCAGGGGACCTTGTACACAGTTGCTGAAACTGGTGTGGAGCCTTCTATGGCTGAAGGACATCAAGAGCATAATCAAAGATAAGAGGGTTTTCCAGTGGCTGATGGAATATTAGATCTGAAAAGCCTTTGAGAAATCATCTACTCCTCCTTATTCTCTGCATATGATAACTGTAAACGTGACCTGCTCAAGATCACACAGAAATTTAGCGGAAAGTCAGATATAAACATCTTTCCTCTAAATCTGCTACGTAATTTTTTTCATTATATGCCATATATATTTATACTGATTTAAGCAAGTCAAATGCAATTGAATTTTACTTGTATTAGTTTAGTGCTTATTGTTGATTGTTTTAATTTGAACGTGCTTAATGTGTTTTTCTCTGTGTTGTATATTTTAAGGCATTGGAGAGAGGGCAAGAGAAAAACTTCTCTATTTTGCACTTTAATTTTTTTCATTTTTTATTAGTACTAATTTGAAACTTTTCATTATATAAGTAATACATGCTGATGGAATGAAAATATAGATAAGGAAAAAGAGAAAATTAAATTCAATTATAATCCAGTTCCCTAGAGAAAAACACTATTTTATATATATATATATATTTTTTCTTTGTTTGCAATAAAAAAATGGGATCACATTTAACCTACTATTTTATACTTCATTTTTTCATGTAACTATTACATGGACATTTTTCATGTGAGTAAGTGTGTTTAGAATATCACTTTTATTGGGACTGCAAAATGGTCTGTTTTATTCATCTTATATTTTGGACATTTTACTTATTGTCAATTTTTGAACATTTTGAGAACAAATATTTTGTTGTAAATATTCTGAAATGAAGATGCATATAATTACATGTTTATAGGTAATTATTTCCTTTACATTTTCCGAAGTAGAGTTCCTGGATCAAAGGATTCACATATATGCTAGACTTTTGATGCAAAGTGGGACCACCACCAACACCTTTTATTCCCGATTTCAAAATTTGTGCAGTAGTTTCTATTCAGTGCTGCAGGACTTCAAAATCTGGCAAGGGTAAAGAGGTCTGTTTAAAAAAAAAACACAAAACTCTCCAGCAAGGTATGTAAGGTCACAATGTCTTAATATCCACACAACAGGACTATCATTTCCTGAAACATATTAAATAGATGGTATCGATCAGACACTCATGATAAGTGTTCAACATAGATGTCTCCTCATTTCTATCCTTCAAAGGCAAGAGGATGATGATCCTAAATTTAGAGGTGGCATCAGGAGGTGGCTTTTGTTACATCTTCATACCTCCTCACCAGAGTTCTCTGACTCACACCTGCTAAATCTGGCATGTAAACTGGATACATGGTTCTCTAAGAACTTGGAAGTCTTCAGATGTTAACTAGAAAGCAAATATTGTTACTACTTAGAGGACACTGTGCTTCTCTTACTACTTTTTTGAGTTTACTTTCTGTGTGTGATTACTTATCGATATGAGAATAAGTAATAGTCATTATTTTTCAACTTAGTTTGCTAAAAGCTGCTAGATGTATATAATGAAAATACTAAATTCAGTGAGATTTGCATGCATCTTTTAAAAGTAAGAATATACTTTCTATTATAAAAGCATTTTCAAAATGAAAAATGCACACACATACTTATTTTTTGCAATGATAATCTTTCACATTTTGGTGCCTTACAGAGTACAAACTCTTTGGTTTTCTCCAATAAGAAATAGTTGAGCTAGTTTCAAGCATGTTGTTTTGTGATAATGTTTTGAGATAATGGTGTTTTGTGATAATAGTTGTAGAGAATTTCAAGCATGATGTTGAAGAATAGAAATTAACACCTACCTCTGTTTCTGAAACAGTCTAAACATTCAAGGGAAAATATTATTGCATTTGTTTTATACCATCTGTGATTAAAATTGTTTATATCATAAATTAAAAAATATCTCCAAAGGTAAAATTTTTTTCCAGCTAAGTATTTTGTGACCTAAGTAAATGTTTATATAACTTTAGATTATACTATAACTCAATTCATAATATTTTCAATAAATACATGAGCAATTATTTTACCATATATCTCAAGAGTGGGTTAGTTCATTCTTTGGAAATGGACAACTGTCGCTTTCAATTTTTACTTTTTGTTTACAGGTTGTGTTTCACTTGATGAGTGGATTCTGGGATAGCTCTAGGAAAACCGTTGAAATTTTATTGGTACTTTTGTGGGATAATGTGGATTTTGTACTTCATAACTACACTCATACTAGTAAATATTATTTTGTCAAATGAGCTTAGTCTGCTTTGAAAACAGAGAGGAGGATATTGCAGTACTGAGCACAGGAAAGGCCTACTTTGATGGAATGGAGAGAAGGGAGGGAAACTTTTAAAAAAGCCTAGAGCATAGATGAATTCCAGCTCAGGGCTGACTCAGGTATTGACTGTTTGAGAGTTCTGGGCAATCAGGAAGAATGAAAGTCCTGAGCACCTGCCTGGGTGGGTGTTTGCCCACGTTAAGAGCCATGTTCCACTTGACCTTGATACTCCCTGTCAACCCAAATATTTGCTCTGGATAACGTCTTTCCTCTGCTTCATCACTTCCTTTCTCTCCTTCAAATTACAGTTTAGGGCCCACTTTGTCCAGGACAATTTCTCTAACATCCAGTAACCTCCAAACCACCAACATAATTCTGGATCCTCTAGACTACTCATCACTTTTGGAATCATTGCAGCTCCTATTTTTATAGATAGAATATGTGTCTGTGCTGCTTCCCTTATTAAACTATAATCACGCAGCTGAGACCAATTCTAATCTTGACTATGCTCCCTGAAACACTAAACAAAATAGTTACATATCTGAGCATTTCTAAATAAACGTAGTCCCAAGGGGAGTTTATACCGATTTTTTAACCAGTAAGTTGAAAATATTTCTATTAGTTGGATTAAAAGGAAGGAGAGGAAAAATGGAGATGACTCTGAGCATTGAGATAGTTCTGGAAGATTTACTTCGTGCTGGACATTATACTGAACTTTTTTTTTTTTTCTTTACACATTACCTCATACAATCCTCATCACCACTCTTGGGGGAGATACTGTTAAATTCATTTTAGAGATGAAGACATAAAGAATTTTTTTCTGATGAGGCTCAGAGGATTCAGAGACTTGGTCTAGGACGCATAATTAGTAAGTGGAAGGACTGGAACAAGAATACAAAAAATGTGTGACAAGAAACATTCTCTTAGCCGATTCTAGCATCTTCATATCCATTTTCCACTGACCTGATTCTAATGATGTAAAGTAATGCTTTCAAACTTCTTTTCTTATTTTAAACTTTCCAAGCTCTGGCTGGTGCTGAAAGTTGCTATTTCGGTAATTGATTCTACTGTATGGATTGAGAATTTTAGGATGTAGGATCGCACAGTAGGTTCTTTACTCACCTGATCTATAAACATAGGACCATTGCCTTTTTAATCTGGAAAGAACTCTAGGGATCAATGTATTCTTTAAGTCCATAGGGCTTCTCTGCTTCTCACAAAATATCCAGTTGAAAACTGTTGTGAAAATGGGAGTCAAAGGTCTTTCTTCTCAGTGTAGGGCTGAAAATATCACGTTATTATTATTAATATTATATAAATATAATATTATATTGTCTTTGTAGGCATGCCAGCTAATGCAGTTACTTGGTTGTTATATCTTATATGAGGTAATAGTGACTATTATAAATTTTTTTCCTTTACAACATGTCACATATTTTTTCAAATGAAATGTGACTCAGCCAATTCTAGTCAAGTAATGCCTAAATTGTAATATTTTACAATGTTAGACACAATTTCCTACCAGCATGGTATAGAATGTAATATCTTTTTGAAATACTACCCATGGAGAAAAACGTGATGGTTGCAGAAATATGTCATCAGAGACTAGGCCAAATTAACCGACACAATAATTTCCTTCCAAATGCAAACAAGCTTAACTTAAAAGAAAGATCTGCTTCATGATGTTATAAACATATCCTTCTCTGGAGCAGCCTTGATAATTAATGCCACATATTCATGGTGAGAAATATATATGAGCTTGGTCATAAATGTTCTCATGCATTTTAAATGTCAATAAAATGAATAGCCTTTATTATTTCCGAATGATAACTTGTTCCTAGACACTGCTACTTTGCAGGGGATAATGACTGCGTTGGCACATAATGAAATATTACAGGAACATGCCTTAAGCATTTGTAAGACACACCCTTAGTTCTGAATCAATGCAGTAAAAGCAACATATAAGGACACAAGGAATATGCTTGAGGAAATCCAACCCCTGCCCTGGCTTCCACTTCCACTCTCATAAATCAGTCTAGGTGAATATCTTAAGCTCAGCTAGAAAAAAAATTTTGAAAAGACAATGCTCCTCTTTCTTTGGCCTGCAGGACCAAGTGCTCTATTCATGGTCACCCCTGCTTTCTAGACACAGCTTTTGTTTGTTTTTCAGAAAATCTCCAAGGGCTTGACTTCTGCGGGCAATTTTGTTCCACATTAAGAGAGAAGGACTTATATGTATTCTTACTTCATGGCACATTAAAAACATGTGAGGCTGATGCAATAGGAATGGATAAGAGCAGTTAGTTGGTGTGATGGGAAGAATTATCTACTGAATAGAAAATTAAAAATAGGACTTCTGATTTCAGTTCCAACATCTAAAGGGCTTGGAAGTGGTCACTCCTGTCTTTACAATGATGAAGCTAAATACACTTCAAATGGATGACTTTCCTTGGACCCATCAGAGAATAGGGGCTGCAGGGCCACTTTGCCACTTTGAATTTTGGCAAGATGGGCAAATCCAGAGTCACAACTGAGATCTACTCACCTGGACTGGAAGTTGCTAGTGCCATAATCTGGTAGTGACACTTACATGGTAATTTTGAGGAAATTCTGGAGGCTGAATATGAAGTAGGATGAGAGTGAGAAACTTGTGGGACTGCAGCTTTATGGGTCTCTGGTGAGCTTTAAGCTTCAGGAGCCCAACTCGTCTCACAGGGAAGATCTAAGAAAGATCCTTTTGTGGCTTTGGCATGGAACGGGGAAGAGTAATCATGGTGAAATATTCCCAGAGAGTTGTCCATAACAAAGGCATATGCTTGAGGAGAAAAGACTTTACCAGAGCCTTATCCCAGCTGGGGGAAGGGCATCCTTACTCCAGCTAGTTTTCTGGTCTCAACTAAGGGGAAAAAAAGTTATACCATGAAGAAGCACTTGTGAGGGGCACAGCCCAGGGACCCAGGCATACTAAAAACTGAGATTTAATGATAAGACTACATAATGCTCCCCTCTCCCACACTTTATCACCACACCAACCAGACTCCAATGTAGTGATAGTGGATTATAATGCAAAGAGCTGTAAAATGCAGACTGTCTCTGAAGAAGAGTACGTAAGGAAGCCCAAAGTCAACAGGGAAGATAAAAACAAGTATACTAGAGGAAATTGAATACTCTGGCACCTACGTTTATAGGAAACATTAGTACAACATGCCTGGCTTTCAAAAAAAATTACAAGGCATGCCAAAAAGCAAGAAAAACACAGTCTAAAGAGAAAAGGCAAGAATCAGAATCAGATTTGGGTATAGCACAGATGTTGGAATTATCAGAATTTAATATAACTATGATTAATAAGTTAAAGACTAAAGGAAAAAGCAGACAACATGCAAGAACAGATGAGTAATGTAAGTGTAGAAATGGAAACTATAGGAAAGAATCAAAGGAAATGTTAGGAATCAAAGACAGAAAGGCAGAGTGTCTTTGATGCACTCATCAGTAGGTTGGGTGTGCCTGAGAATAGAGGTACTGAGATCTAAGATAGGTCAATACAAATGTACCAAATTGAAACGTAAAGGGGAAAAAAAAGTCCGAGAACGTCCAAAAACTATGAGACAACTGTAAAATTGTAACATATGCTTAATTGGAATACCAGGTGGAGAAGAAAGAAACAGAAGAAATATATGAAGTCATAATGGCTGAAAACTTTCCAGAATTCATCACAGACACTTAATCACAGATCTAGGAAGCTCAGAGGACACCAAGAGGGAGAATTACTGCATGCTCCCTCCAAAAAAATCAAGAAACTACACCAAAGCATATCGTATTCAAACTGCAGAAAGTCAAAGGCACAGAGAAGAATTTTGAAAGAATCTAGAAGAAAAAATACACCTTACTTATAGATGAACAAAGATAAGAATTATAGTGGTCTTCTAGTCAGAAACCATGCAAATAACAAGAGAGTGAAGGGAACTACTTAAAGTTTTGAGGGGAAAAAAACATCAATATGTAATTCTGTTTCAATACAATCATTCTTCAGGAGCAAAGAAGAAGAAACTTGCTCAAACAAAACTCAAGGGACTTTATCACCAGAACTGCCCTGAAAAAAATGTGAAAAGACGTCCCTCAGGGAGAAGGAAAATGATATGGGTCAGAAACTCAGAACTACATGAAGAAAGGAAGTGTGTTGGAGAGGTAATAAATCAAAGTAAAATGAAGTCTTTTACTTTTCTCATTTTTAATTGCACTAAAAGATAATTTTGTTTAGAACAGTAATAGTAACAATGTATTAGGTTATTATGGCATATGGATAAGTGAAATGAATGAATAAGTGAATGAGATTTATTTTCGTAAGGAGGGAGGGATTGGGAATAACTGCATTACATATACATAAAGAGGTATAGAGTTATTTGAAGGTGGATTTAGATGGGTTAAAAATGCATATTTGAAATTCTGTCAACTACTAAAAATATTTTTAAAAGAAGTAGAGTTGATATGCTAAAAGAGGAGAAAAAGTGGAATGATGAAATGCTCACCTGAAACTGGAAAGGCTTAAACAGAGGGGAATAAGAAGAAACAAAAACAAATGCAATAATTAGAACAGTTAAACATGGTAGATGTTAATAATCACTTTAAATGTTTATCTACATCAATTAAAAAGACAAATTGTTGGAGTGAATTAAAAAATAAATATGAAATTTTATCAGTAAGATAATGGTAGCTGCTGTGACAAATAGTCTTTACGATTTCAATGGCTTAACAGAATACGAGCTTTCTTCTTGCTCATATAAAAGTGGATCGGGTATTCCTAGGTAGTGTCAGGGACCAAGGTCTTTCTATCGCATGGCTTCAGCTTCTCTAGTACTTCATAGATTATGCATCCAGGTGGTACAAAGGGGAAAGAGAGAGCAAAGGGTAAGAATTTACAGATGTATAATTCACAATTTTTTTTCCAAAACAACTTTGTGAATGACAACTTAAAAGACATTTATATATTTGAAAGGGAAGGTATAAACCACTAAGGCTTAGAGGAAGATACCCTATGAACAACAATTTACAGCACTCTGTTATCTAAATGTAAAGTATAATCTCTAAAATGAAAATGTAGTCTTTTGGATAAATTTGCCAAAGAAAACTTGAGACTTAAAGAAATGTGGAAGGAAAGCACTTGAGTCATGTCTAAAGAAATTATTTGGACAATTTCTGGAAACCAGTTTTAATAATTTTTTTTTAATTTGGCAAAAAAAGTTTTATGTTAAGTGTTAAAAAAATGGACCAATTTGGTGAATGTCTAAATCTAAACTGGTTTAAATGAAAAATGCTGTTCTAAACTACTTACCTCTCTTCTAAGTTTATGACCCTTTGTTTCCATTCAGTCACCACATATTTCCATATGAATGGTCTAGAAGATAATTAAACTCATATGTCCAAAATTTAAAAGCAAAATAAAACATTAGGGTCTCCACTAAAAGAACTTCCAATATTGTAAAGAGAGAATAAAGATTATTCAGTCAATTCATTAGATGTCAGGAAAGGAAAGGAGAACAAACAAAAAACAAAAATGACACAACACAAAATGATACTGGGGAATCCAAGTATACTAAAAACATCCTAGATGCAAACTGATTAAACATAGACCAGTTAAAGCACA
Organism: Monodon monoceros; assembly: GCF_005190385.1. NCBI lineage: Eukaryota > Metazoa > Chordata > Mammalia > Artiodactyla > Monodontidae > Monodon > Monodon monoceros. Next base: position 119,420,571 of record NW_021703777.1, read on the forward strand.
GAGATTTTAATTCTTATTTTTAATTTATGTACTTATTTGCAAGAAACAGTAAAGCAGTGACACAGAAAGGCTGAAAGTAAACAAATGGAAAAATTGATACAGCCACTGTGGAGAACAGTATGGAGGTTCCTTAAAAAACTACAAATAGAACTACCATATGACCCAGCAATCCCACTACTTGGCATATACCCTGAGAAAACCATAATGCAAAAAGTCATGGACCAAAATGTTCATTGCAGCTCTATTTACAATAGCCCAGAGATGGAAACAACCTAAGTGTCCATCATCAGATGAATGGACAAAGAAGATGTGGCACATATATACAATGGAATATTACTCAGCCATAAAAAGGAACAAAACTGAGTTATTTGTAGTGAGGTGGATGGACCTAGAGGCTGTCATACAGAGTGAAGTAAGTCAGAAAGAGAAAGACAAATACCGTACACTAACACATATATATGGAATTTAAGAAAAAAAAATGTCACGAAGAACCTAGGGGTAAGACAGGAATAAAGACACAGACCTAGTGGAGAACGGACTTGAGGATATGGGGAGGGGGAAGGGTAAGCTGGGGCAAAGCAAGAGAGTGGCATGGACATATATACACTATGAAACGTAAGGTAGATAGCTAGTGGGAAGCAGCCGCATAGCACAGGGAGATCAGCTCGGTGCTTTGTGACCACCTGGAGGGGTGGGATAGGGAAGGTGGGAGGGAGGGAGACGCAAGAGGGAAGAGATATGGGAACATATGTATATGTATAACTGATTCACTTTGTTATAAAGCAGAAACTAACACACCATTGTAAAGCAATTATACTCCAATAAAAATGTAAAAAAAAAGAATAAAATATATATATATATATTAGGCAAATACTATATTAATATCACACCAAATGGACTTGAAACCAAAAATAAGTTACTAGAGATAAAGAGGATCATTTTATAATGATAAATCTACTACTTCCCAAGAATATGTAGCAGTTTCAACCTGTGTGCAACTAACAACACATCCTCGAACACATGAGGCAAAATTGAAATAATTTCAAGAAGAAATTAACAAATCCATGTAGAAGCTTTTAACACAATTCTGTGAAATACTGGTATCAAGCATATAAATTTAATACATATACAGACAAATTGAATAACGCAATTAACACATTTAGTCTAATGTATATTTACAAAATCTCTCCCCCAACAATACAGAGTAGAGAGGTCATTCTTCAAACACTCATGAAACTCCAACAAAAGTTGACTCTATACCAGGTTACAAAGCCAATCACAACAAATATCAGTGAATCAATGATATTGTCTGATCATAGGCAATAACATTACAGTACAATATATTTTGTATAGATTGATATAACATATAATTTGAATTTTAAAGCAACACTCTCCAACATATTTCATGGATGTAATAATGAGGACGTTTAGATGATGATGAAGGTGACAGCCAATTTCAGTAGAGTGCTTGGCATGGGTTATGTACTGTGTCATGTGCATTATATATATGTCGTAAAGCCCTAGCAGTAGGTTCTACTGCTATTCTTATTATTTTGCTGATGAGGAAATTAAAGCATAGATCTAATGAAGGATGGAGCTCAGACAATTTGACTTCAGTTACTATGCTTTAAACCATGACAATGTGAAGAAATAAAAATGAAAGTTAGAATTAAGCAGCGATGAAACACTGCATATCAAAACTTGTGGAAGACAGTTAAATGGTTTGTAGGGAGTTTTATCTTAAATTCATACAATAGTGTTGAAGACACATTGAAAATGAATGTTCTTTCTATGAGTTCGGCACCAGAAGTTAGAAAGAGAAAAGCAAAGTACACTCAGGAAGCAAACTCAGGATATAAACTCAGGAAATAAAGAGAACAGAACGAAAACATTTATTAAATATAAAACAAAGAAGCATAGACCTAAAATCTGTTTCTTTGAAAGAAATTCTTCTGACAAAGCTGATTTTAAAATAGGCAATACAAGGGACTTCCCTGGCGGTCCAGTGGTTAAGACTTTGCCTTCCAATGCAGGGGGTGAGGGTTCGATCCTTGGTTGGGTAGCGAAGATCCCACATGCCTCGTGGCCAAAATTCAAAACATAAAACAGAAGCAATATTGTAACAAATTCAATAAAGACAAAAAAGAAAAGGTCCACATCAAAAAAATCTTTTAAAGAACTCATTAAAAAACATAAAATAGGCAATACAAATATTATGAATAAAAAAGGACCACGTGTATATGTAGAATACAAATATGAAACAAATATTAAAATATTATAAATTTTATATAAATACTTGAGTGAACTGGCCAGTTTTCACAAAAACTGTATAATACTAAAATTGATAGAAAAGAAATTTTAAAAAAGTTAATCTAAAACCATTGTCACTTACTTGGTAGTCAGGAACCTGCCCACAATATGGGCACAAAATGAAACAGTTTTTAAGTATAGGTTGTACTAAATTTTCAAAGGATAGATACCATCGATTTTGGGCACACTTTCAAAAATTGAGGAGTATGGAAGGTTCCCAACTTACCAAAGTCAGAGAGAAATAGAGAGAGAGAGGAAGAAGAAGTACAATATGGGCCAATGTCTTTTGTAAGCAGAGATGCAAAAATTCTAAATAAAACAGTAACACAACTTAACAAGTATTATATATTTCTATAAAATACATAACATCTGATTTTCAAAATGTGCAGATGAGTGTTTTATAATTGACACACTTAAATTGTCTTCAGTAACAAAGTTGCATAATGATGAAAACTTTGCCAAACATCTGTTTTCAAAATTTTGTCTTGATAGCAGGAATTATTTTCCAAAACAATCATTTTCTCACTTCTTATTCAAAATGCCTTTTTTACATTGGGACATATTAAGGGGGTGTGTGTGTTTAAATTCTGCTAAGCAGGCAGTTTTAATCATAGAAAAGTTCAGAAATTTGGAACAGCTTTTTTATAAGAGAAAAACATGTAACTCATCTTCACATTCGCCAACTTTTTAAAAAACTTTACCATGAGACAACCAGTCTCCTTTTGGTACTTAAGACTTTCATGTCAACTTCTCATTTTAGTACAAATTATTGTAAATATATTTCTGCTCAATGTAATACAATCCCGAAATTTACTATAATGTAATCCCTAAATCCCTCTGATCTATAGGTTTAATGATGGAACCAATTTCAATCTGTATATTAAATACTAGTAAACTTAGTTGCTTTCCTACTTCTTTAATTAAAAATGAATATAAAAGGATAATCTGGTGATCCTCTGGAATGCTATCACCCCACATTAGAAACTGCTTTGATGAGGTAGGGGAGTCAGAAATCTTTCCACATTGGGTATGGCCCAGAGTGGCTGGCTGTCAAGTGAGGTTCTAGGATGACTCCTGAAAGATGGGAGAAAGGTATTCCACCTCTATTTTCAGGAATCACGATTTCAGCCAGAAAGGTAAGCACTGCCACCATCTATGCCAAGTAAGCAACACTACTTCAGTGTTCTGGTCTAATGATAAATTCTTAAAATATATTTTGAAGTATTAGATTTTGAGGCTTTTCTTGAACCTGACATGCTTCTAGACACGGAAATGTATTATGTGCCTTCCAACTAATTTAAACGCCAATGATAAATTCCTTATGAAAGATATAACATACAGCATTAATTATAGGGCCACATTTTAAATAGCGAGGCTGAAACACTGCTTAAGGAAATTGCCTTATTCAAGTTTCTGAGATCTAGCTCTGTGCTAGTTGGAACAGCATGGCCTTTATACACACTAATAGGAGTTTCAACTGCCATAACATCAAGCCCCTCAAAGGACTTTTTAAAAGAAACATCTTTTTCTATTTTAACAGTGGAGTGGGACTCCCTGAAAATGAGTTCTATATTAGAATGTCAATTACTTTTATTTGCCTTCATTAGTGCTGGTATTGCAAACAATTTGTCCGAGTGGAAGAAAAGAAGAGACTAAAGTCCTTCAATAACCCCTCTCATTAATTCTTTGTGCAAACAAACTCTAGTTTGGGATAAAGCAAGATAACCTAATGGATGTTTTGTAGAGGATGTGCGGCCACTTTGTTTACCAGTTAAGTTTTATCAAATAAAATGGACCAAGAAAAGCCAAGAAAAGTTTGCAGTTCTATAAATCTCAAGCTATATTTTGAACATTCCTGAAACACCCAATCTCCAGACTTCAGCTTTGAATAGATTTATAAGAGTCAAAGGTCACAGTTCTTGCAAACAGAGGAAACAGCACATAGAGTTTTTGTTTATTTTCTGTCTCTTAAAAAAATCAAATATGGCCATCAAGGACATAAAACACTAATACTCAACTACTGGTAGCAGAAGTAGGGCCTGTGGGTGTTTTTGTCTTCTCGGTTACCAGGAGTAACAAAAACAGATGCAGAATAACTTTCAGGTTTCCTCTATCTTGCTTTAACCAAGGTTTTAATACATTTGTTTTAAATAATAGAGGAATTCCATGAAACATCTGCATGAAGGAAGCAAATCAATTCAGCTGCTCATGAACTTAGGAATATGGACAAGATGGCATGTGGCTTGTATAGCAGAAAGATTTCTTTGGCTTCAGGTTGAAGGACATCCGTTTTAGTTCTAAGATTTCTATTTATGAGGTCTTGGAACTTTGGAAGAGTTATGCAAGTTTGTGGAGGCTTTTATCCCTCATCTGTAACAAAATTGATATCCTCTTTGTCTCATAGTGTTACTGAGATGATTATGAGAAGTTATTAACAAGGAAACTTTCTTTTCCATTTTGTTTTTGTGTTTTAACATTAAAGAATAATACAAATTTAAGGTCTCACAATGATATTGTGTAGCTGTGAGTTCTTCCGTTCCCAGAATTGCCTCACCTAGATCCCTGCTCTGGTGTGGCTTACCGGCTTTGGCTGGGTGAGATGGGGAAAACCTAGGACAGTGACATCAAGAAGAGCTACTATTGCTCCATTAGCAATATTTATCAGAATTAACTTTCTACTATCTTCAAATTTCATTTTAGAAGACCCTATATCAGTGGCGGCAGTGGCTTCCTATGGCCTTATGTGATGAATGTATTTATAATGGCAGCTGCACTGCTACTAAACATTTAGCTTTCCAAATGAATCAAAAGTAGGAAATGAAAAGATCATCTCTATTCCATACTCCAAATGAGTATAAATAGGTCAACCTCTCTGGATTCTTAAAAGTATCCATTTTGCTTTTAACTTTAAATTCTAAGCCTGCAAGGTGCTAATTCTTCCTAGTAAATTATTGATTCACAAATGTTACTTGTGAATCATAGTTATATATAATTTTTTCATGTATTTCAGAAAGAGTAATTGCTCTTAGGTTCATGTAGCTAAAACTTTTTTTTAACTCAGAACGTCAGTATTTGCCAAAGATTCTGTCTAGAGTTAATACAACTTTTGGTCACAGGTGATTCATTGAAATGTCCCACTTCATCTTTAAATTGTCTCCATTTGCCTCTTCCTCTTTTTAAGCTATGTATATAGAAACTTTCTGTTAATAGTACCCTTAATTAGGAAACTCTAAGTGTCTTTAGTGCATTTCCTTTGGGTCCTAGTTAATTGCCAACCAGCCTGGGAGTTGGAGCCCCGGAAGGACTGGGCTCTGATTGTAGAGAGTCCAGGCTGCAAAAATCCTGCTCACTACGTTTAGAGAAATGAACTGCTTTAGGACAGAGGTCCTAGAGCAGATTTCTAAGACTGCAGCCAAATGTGTAAAACAGTGAGTCCTAGATTGACTTTAATCTTCCTGAACTTGAAGTTTCCCAGGATTAGACAGGCTCTTAAACCGAAATACATAGCACAAAGTCCACTGATGTTTAATTTCTCTAAGATGACCTCTTATACCGTTTTCGTTAGACAACTTTCCAGTCAGTTACATCCTGATTATGGGCCGCCTCAGTTGGTATTGTCTCTTGCCCATCATAACATCTTAAAATATATCAATGCCTGTTGATTTCTATAGCTTGAGAAATAACAATATGTTTATGTAACATTGGATTTAGCACTTAATGGAATTTAAATAATATAATGGCATCAACCATCACCAAGTCTTCTTAGGGCATTAAGAAAATGGATGTTAATTTTAGGAAAAGTCCTAAGTCTCTCAAAATTAACAAGCTTTGCAAGAATGAGGGACCAAAAAAAGTGAGGAGTATTTTATTCATGAAAAGCCACTAGTTGGTGGTGGGATACCTTGATCCCAGGGGAGATGTCTTCCTGAAACAAGGATTTGTTCCCCAAAAGCCAGAGGTAGTTCTGACTGTGGAGATTAACTTCTGGACTCAGAGAACATGCCACAAAACTAAGGGAATTCTGGTTTCTGACCAAGAGACCAGCTCTTTAAGTGGTCTACAACAATTTTTGTTTTACGTGCCAAAGAACACAAAGTTGAATACGAAATGGTTCTTGCTCTAAATAGTTTTTAATCTGTGCAGAAGCAGCAAGGCATTAATCTTTCCCCTGAAAATTCTGGATTCTCAGATTCTGGATACTCAGATAGTCATGGCAATGGCGGAATGTGTGGGGCACTTTTTTCCCATCACTCGGGTAATTCTTATTGTGGGAGCAGCCAACCATACATTTGGTTATGTCCCTAGCATACAAAAGGATGTTCATTCAGGACATTCAGAATTTATTTTTCTTCTGGCCCGAGTCATCTTTCTAGGTCCAGGGAATATTTCATTTTTACTATGAATTCCTCCTTATCCTTTGGACTCTGTACTCCAGAAGCTTTTTTTTTTTTTTTTTTTTTTGCCATACGCGGGCCTCTCCCTGTTGCGGCCTCTCCCGTCGCGGAGCACAGGCTCTGGACGCGCAGGCTCAGCGGCCATGGCTCATGGGCCCAGCCGCTCCGTAGCACGTGGGATCTTCCCAGACCGGGGCACGAACCCGTGTCCCCTGCATCGGCAGGCGGACTCCCAGCCACTGCGCCACCAGGGAAGCCCCAGTACTCCAGAAGCTTTGAAACATCTTTGTTATAGCACTCATAAGTTAGTATTACAATTATTTATGCATGTACTTTTCCATCTACTAGACTCTGAACTCTTCAGGCATTGAGACCATGTATTATTTGTCTTTGCTTCATTTTGATAGGTTTCATTATATTGTCAAATATACATACAGAGTTGAATATTTGTAATAAACAAAGAAAGTTTGACTTTATTTCCATCCAAGAAAAATTTATAAGAGGAAACTACAATTTGTTATTCTTTCTTCAAATGTGTAGTTACAATAAACAACAGGGTCCTACTGTATAGCACAGGGAACTGTATTCAATATTCTGTGATAAACCGTAATGGAAAAGAATATGAAAAAAATGTATATGTATATATAACTGAATCACTTTGCTGTACAGAAGAAATAAACACAACATTGTAAATCAACTACACTTCAATAAAATAAATTTTAAAAATGTGTAGTAATTGATAGTTCATTAGGTGAGGTGGCATTTTCTTAGTGGGAGCAGGTATGACTTTTGTCTTTTAAGACTGTCTGTAATATTGAGGTTTTATAATGTAAGCACATGGTCCTCTGAACTTTTCTAAATTAAGTAACTTATTCTTGAATTCTCGGTTTGGATAATAAAAGATTAATGCGCAACTTTGTATTTGCATGTTATATTGCAATCTTGGTCTCCTGATGGTTTTTAGTGTGGGTTTTCCATGTGGGATTGTAATTATCGGGGTACCAATCCCTGCTTTATGTAGATTATTTTATTGACTTTATGAGGTAGATACAAGTTTAATTCTAATTTTATGGGTGGGAGACTTTGAGAGATTAAATAATTAGCTGGTAATAGAGCTGGTAAGTGGTCCGGCCGGATGCTAACCCAGACCACTCTTTTTCAACAATGAACTGTGTTGCTGTCTTTGCTTCTCTAATTGCTCCCTGCACCCCCCAATCTATTGACCTCAAATGTTATTCTCCCTTGTGACAGAGTGGAGTGAAGGTCTTAGAAGATCTGGGCACATGTGGAGTGCACCAGAGGTTAGCATCACAGACTGTGTTTACTGCCGCACTCAGCCAGGAGTTTTGGGCAGTTTTCAGGACCGTGGAGGTCTCCTCTCAACACAGGAGCCAGTGTAAATACACAACAAAGGGACCACACCTGGGGAGGGGTTTTCTGTCTATTTAAGTGACCTTGTTCATGGCTCTGGGCCACTGGTGAGCCTTCTCATCCATCAGATATTAAGTTTCCCTTTCTGAAACTTCCTGTAAGCCTGTTTGAAGTTTTTCCCTGCCCGTGTTTTATAGGGTGATAAAGATTTCAAGCTCTTCAAAGACAAAGCTGATATGTAGCTTTTAAATGGCATTGTCGTCATAATTATATTTGTTGTGCTAATTAGAATTTTCTTTAAAAGAATTAGTTACCACTGCAGTTCCTACCCTACCTGCCAATTGTCAAAGGATAAGATAAATTCAGTGTTTACACTTTGACATTTACAATCTGTGTAACAAGACGTGGATCAGAAATTAGATTACTCTTTTTTAAGTTGAAGTATAGTTGATTTACAATATCATGTTAGTTTCAAGTGTACAGCACAGTGATTCAGTTATATATATATATATATATATATATATATATATATTCCTTTCCAGATTCTTTTCCCTTATAGGTTATTACACAATACTGAGTAGAGTTCCCTGTGCTACACAGTAGGTCCTTGTTGGTTATCTATTATATATATAGTAGTGTGTATATGATTTCTGATATATGATGTAAGCTGTATGAGGGCTGGGCTGGTTCAGACTGAACAAAGATCTTTTTTTCTTGGTCCCATATTGCATGAGTATCAGTGAATATTGTTGGATGCCACCAAGTATTCATGCTTTGAAGAATACAAGAAATGAGTGACAAGATCCATGTACACAAGGAATTTATTATTATTAAGAAAGGATTCCAGCAAACTCTGGGTCATCAACAGTCCGGAGGCACATTTTTGCTTTTGTAAACTGAATATGAAAACATGACAGGGAATAATAGATGGCTGAAATTTGTTATGAGTGGTGGTGTTTGAAAGATGAAAGCTTGGAACACTTTTACTTTGGTGGACCTCCAAAATACTGATGGGCCTAGCAGAATTGCAAAAATCAAATCTGAAATTTGGTTCTCAGTGAACACACTGCAGGGCTTGAGGATCTGAGATAATGAATAGAAATTAATCTTAAACTTGCTGACAAGAGTTTGCAAAGAGGCTGCTGACATGAGTTGGTGCTATAAAAGGCAAAGTTGACATGTAATAAAACTGAAGTTAATTCTACCTGCCAAAACATTAGAAAAGTATGCTTATCAAATAGAAAAATATTACTGAAGTATGTATATAAAGATACCCACAATGGATTTTTACAAAGAATGGAAGCAAACTAAATAATGAGCATTTCGTAAGTGCCCCTTTCAAAACTACTGGTTAGATATAGACGAAACTGTTTCGCATGCTTCCCTTTCTTACGTATTTAATTTGGAGATTTATCTATCCTATTGTGTAACTTGATTTTATATTTGACAAATGAGAAGATGGATCAACTTTTCTGTATTGCAACATTTTTCGGTTAACATTTTCAATGTGTAATTTCAGTGTAGCTAATTTATAATTACAGTTTTGTTACTTTATTGCAGCGTTTTATTTCTAATATAATGCGCTTCTATATTAAAAGCTGATATGGTGCACAAATGTTGTTAAGCATATAAGCTGATGGCATAGTTTGCCCTTGACCTTGGATCTTGGTAGTTGCCAGAAAGAACACTGAGGAGAGAGATTTTTTTTTGGGCCACTTGGGAGACTACCAAAGGCATTAATTTTAAAACGAGACTGGGGTAATTACCGTTACCTTTATGTTAGAGGTTAACATTTGTGTTATTTCCTCTTATTGCCTGGCTTTACAGAATCTTATGCCCCACTGCTTTTATTAAATCCAGGTAATAGAGGAAATAACAGTGTTATTAACCTCTAACACTGATGAAAAATTAGTCTTAAGTAAAACATGGTTTAAAATCAGAGCAATTGTGCTAGTCATCTAGCTGTTTCCCCGACGAAGCACACCAAGGCTTTGTGTACTCACTGTGTCCATATTTATTATTATAAAAGTAAAAGCAGAGTATAATATGAAATAAATCTCTGGGGCAATAGGGATTAGATTTTAATACATACTATACTCCTACTAATAAATGTTATAGGTTTGCATGACATTAAACAAATAAGTACTGATTTTAAAAAGTACAACTTTACTATGCTTGAAAAAGGAATTAGTTTTGATAACTTGACTACTTTCACAAGAAAGTACTTAGAAATTTAATATATAATAACTGACCCTATCAGAGGTCTTCAATGCAATGCTTCTAAACATAAATATGTTTAAGCTGGGTATTACTGTAGAAAAATTCTCTTTTTCCATGCATGTTTGCATTTAAAACATTAATTTTTGAAGTGATTTTTGATATTTAGGCAGAGGAACATTTTGCCTTCCTGGTTATATAATATATATATGTGTGTGTGTGTGTATGTGTGTGTATATATATATATATATATATATATATATAT